>NC_080833.1:48873535-49182189 GCF_030435755.1 Ochotona princeps
ACTACGATATGGACAGTGACTGACAGAAATAAATAGTGGTGTGCTGTGGGTTGCCTTTGTGCAGTGGAGGAGCACGAGGGTAGCCTTCCATGGGGGTCTTCCTGTAAGACAGTGAGTTCAGCTGTCCCTACGGAAGCATGGCTAATATTGCCACAGTGAACCTTGTGACAGAGGGAGGGGCCGCCTGGTTGCCAATTCTCTGTGCACTTTTTTTTTTTTTTGCAAATTTTCCGAGAGCTCCTCTGCTTGTTAAGCTTTCCTTAATAACCAGCAGATGGCTTCTGTCTGGGCTATCATCAGCTGGTGCTTAACAATGGCATCTTCAACAGGAGGCATGGGACTTGTTAGGGGTGGGATATCCAGATGCCAACATGTAGGATGCCAGGTAACATTATCAGACATTGCTTAATTGGTGTTGGTTGTAATGAAGACAGCAAGAGGGATACTGGGAAGAACCCTTCTTGGAAGGAGGAGACAGCTGCTTATTGAGTCAGGGAGAACAAGACAATGCAATGACAACGCACATCAGGAGCAACTCGAACACTGAGATGATACCTACCCCAGCATATTGAACATGTTGGTGGCCAACCAGTGTGCACTGAGGGTTACTCTTGGATTGAGGTCAGTTCTCTGGCATGGTGCAGTAGAGGTGCAGGTTATCAATGAATCAATGCTCAGTGTCTGAAACAATAGATCCACCAGTTATCAATGTGCTCATCCATACAACAAATGTGTATTGAGGGCATGTTTCCTACCAGACTCTATCCAACGCATACAGGCACTTGATATATAGCAGCAAACAAAAGGTGGTCCCTCCTGCTTTTAAAATTTGGCTTCATATATCTACTTATTTTTCAAGATTTATTATTAATGGTAACATTATTTATAAAATCTTTATCTTGATAGAAAATTTGTAATTGTGTATGTTGAAAGTGGACAGTTTGATGTTTTGGTATTTGTAGTTCTTAAGATTTTGCATGTGCATTCATAAATAAAATAAGCAAGCAGAGGTCCAGTTAGCTTTGGAGGGAGGAATTGGTAAGGTATGATAAGTATATTGAACAACTGGAAGGCAGTGAAACTCAAGATTTGTGTAGTCAGAGAAGGCAAGAGAATTAAAAAGAACAAATCAGAGAAACCACAGAACAATCCTAGAGAAGCTCTACTCTGGTCAGTCCAATACACATTCCAGTAAGGAAGTACAAATGATGCGATAGGTCCTAGGTGAAGACTGTCGCTCCATTTATGTCAGAGTCCAGGTAAATTCTTTATGCACATATTCACTAAGGTTATGACATCTGTTTACACTGAAGTTGTGCTCTGGCAATGAGTATGGGAAGCAGTTAAGCATGTGTTCAGTAGATATTATTTGAGCCTTCTTCTTAGTAGAAATTATGTCCCTATATTAGGCGTAGGGATCACACGTCGTTAAATTATAGAAGCACCATAAAAGTGGGTTGCCTTCATTCTTGAGGGGACAAATGAAGAAAATAATTAGGAATCTGTCATATTCTTTCAGTCATAGTTGTTGTGAACATGAAATAACTAAGTAAGTGGATAGAAAGATACAGCAGTGTGGGGACATGGGGTTGTTATTTTTTTAAAAAAATTTGTTTATTTATTCGAAAGTCAGAGCTTCAGAGAGTGCGAGAGAGACAGAGTGAGAATCAGATCTGCTCTCCATTGGTTCACTCCCCAGCTGGCCGCAATGGCCAGGGCTGTGCCAGGCTGGAGCCAGGAAGCAAGATCTCTCATCTGGACCTCTCACTCACATGGGTAACAGAGGCCCAAGTACTCGGACTTTACTGCTTCTCAGAGGCCATTGGCTGGAGCTGGGTCAGAAGTGAAGCAGTTGGGGCATAAACCTGTGCCATTGTGGGATACCAATATCACAGACTGCAGTTTTAGCAATGCTGGCTACTGTGGGTGTTTGATGCAGTGCCAAGGTACTGCCTGGGATGCCTGCATTGCATACCACATGCATGCTTAGAGTTCTGGGTGACTGCTTTGATTCTAGTCAAACTTCTGGCAATGTGCAGGTGATAGGTCATATATTTGACTCTGCGACTGATGTAGGAGATCTGAATGGAATTTTGGGGTCTTGGATTTACCATGGCATAAATCTGGCTGCTGCAGCCATTTTGAAAGTAAAGCAGCAGATAGACAACCGCTCGGTGTCTCTCTGCCTTTGCATAATTTGAAAATAAAGAAGTGAATATTTAAAAATAAAGAAGACAGTGTTGTCCCTGTGTGTGTGGGGGGGTGGTATGAGGAATTACTGTAATCCCTATTGTGTGATGTTTAGAGGGTTGAAACTTAATCCAGTCATAGTCATTAGAAGGGAACCATTGGGAAGTGATTAGGATTAGGTAAGGTCGTCAGAGTGAAGCTCCTATTATTTTATACTGGAGAGTGGAGCTCCCATGGTTGTATGCTTGCAGCTTTATAAGATGAGAGAGAGGCCAGCGTTGTGGCACTCATTGTGACACAGTGGGTTAAGCCTTTGTCTGTAACATTGACAGACCTCCTGGGATCCAATTCCAGTTATAGGCTACTGCTCTCATAATCCACTCTTTCTAATCACCTGGAAAAGTGATGGAAAACAGCTCAATCCATGGATCCCCGAGCCTGTGTGGAAAATTTGGATGAGATTCCAGGCTCCTGGCTTGGGCCTGACTCAGCCACAGATGTTGCAACAATTTGGGGTAACAAATGCACAGATGGAAAACTTCTCCATATTTTCCCCTCTCTCTGTAATTCAGCCTTGTAGATAAAGAAAGAAATCGACAAAATAAAATAAAGGAAGGAGAGGAAATGGCTATGTGTCTGTGTATCCGTAACCCTATCTGTCACCGTGATCCTCGATACTACTTCATGGATCCACCAACAAGGCCATTTCAAATGCTGCCCACTTGATCTTGTCCCAGAACTATGACCCCAATAAAATTCTTCTCATTGTAAGTTTTCTCGTCTACGGTCTGTTGTGCTGTGTATTAGCAGCAGAAAATAATTACAATTATATAGTTAATCTTGGGAGGAGTGATTGGGAGAAATTGCCAACAAATCCTGATCCTATTTGTAGTTTTGTTTTATGCATAAGTATGGCCAAAGCCATTCTTGATATATTTTGAAATTTTATTTATTTATTTACTTGAGAGTCAGCAAGACATAACTAGACAGAGAGAATCCCCAGGCAGTGGTTCATTCCTTAAATGCCTGCAATGGTTTGAATGGGCTGGAGTCAGAACCTGGAATTGGGATCACAATTTAGGTCTCCCACATAGGTGGAAAGGAATGGACCCAACTACTTGAGCCATCACCACTGCATCTCAGGGTCTGAACAGGACCTGGAGCCAGAAAAGAAACCCAGGGACACCATTGCGGGACATGGGATTTCCTAATGGGCATCTTAACCACTATGTCAATGTCCATTTAAATTCTTGGAATATTTAAAAATACACTATAGGATCAAGTCCCAGAGTACATATGCTGATGTTTTAGGACCCAAGAATCTCCCTAAAAAAGAAGGGATAAAAATGTGGAATAAGAGAAGATAGAAAAGCGTTCTGTGGAAGTGGGTTAATATTTATGGAATCAGCAGTTTCACTATATAAATACACAGGAAAAGTCTTCAAAATTTTTGGAAAAGCTAAATTAAAAAGCAAGTTCATTTTAGTGTTATATATATATATGTATATATATGTATATATATATATATGTATTGAAATCTATACCCTTTTCCCCACAATATATATTTCCATGAATTTTGAAGATCTCTCATATATGGGAATAAAAAGGACTCTTGCTTTCATAGAATCCTAACCATCATGAATATGACGGATGATGGACATAGAAAGTCGTTATCTTTGTGTACCATCGTAGTAAAGACTTTTTGAGGCAAGGGTCACCAATAGATGCTGAATCAAAAGGGCCCTTTAATGAAGTGCTGAATATTTTCATAATTTTAAAGTTTCTCTCCACTGTATACTTTTTATTTGTGAAGGAAAAACAGCAACTATATAGTGGAGATATGTGAAAACACTTTAACCAGCCCATAAAAAATACTAATAATGGGAACATCTTGTATTTTGTCTCCCAGATAATGATACCTGTGTCTGTTACGTCTGTTGTATGCTATTCTGGGATGGAATACCTAAATGCAGTCTACATGTGAGGAATTATAGATTAAACTCAAAATAAATAATATTCTTTTATAAAGAGAAGGGGTCCTTCATTGTTGGTGGGAGTGTGGGCTAGTACAACTGCTATGGAAGTCAGTATGACGAGTGTTAAGAGAGCTGAAAATCAACCTGCTGTATGACCCAGCTATCCCACTGCTGGGAATATATCCAAAGCAAATGAGATCTGCTTGTGAAAAAGGGATCTGTACTCCTATATTTACAGCAGCACAATCTACAGGAGCAAAGACAAGCAACTCAGTTGACCGTTAAAAGAGGAGTGGGTGAAGAAATTGTGCTACATCTACTCCATGGAATTACTACTCAGCCATTGAAAACAATGACATTATACTGTTTGAAACCAACTGGTCCCAACTAGAGACCATTATATGCAGTGAAATAAGTCAATTCCAAAAGGACAAATACCAAATGTTCTCTCTGATAGAATGTACTCTTCTTGCAAAATATAAGCTCAACAGCCCTTTCCAGTACTATTCTTGCTGCAACTCATGGGTTTTGATATTTTTGTTTTTATTTTCATTTCTTCAAAATAATTTATTTTCTCTTATTAAATTCTTCACTGATTCATAGGTCATGCGATAGCATCATTTCATTCAAGAAGGTTTTTGATTTTCTGTTTTATTTCTGCAGTGACACATTGGTCATTCAGTAGCATGTTATTTAACTTCATGGCATTGTACATTTTTAAACTTTATTTCTACCTATTGTTGACTTTGTTTTATGGCTTTTCATTTAAGGGAACATATAGTAACCGTGTAATAGAGATTATCATAACCAGATGTGAATATATAATGCAGTATGCATCTCTTCTTCCAAACCAAAGATGGACTCCCAATTAAACTGCTAAATGTATCTTGATAATAGTTTTCTGGACTCTGCTGTTCTCTGTACCTACAATGTCAGGATACACTACTGGGACTCATGGATCCAGTACCCACTGTGCAGGCATGTCCTAGGACCTGGACTAGGAGACTGAGGGCCCTCTGGACCACTAACCACTGAGGCTCACAGATCCAGCAGCCACCATGGCCCAGAAGAGCCAGAACCCTCTAGAGCCTCCACCCCTAGGGCTCATGAATCCCTCACGTACCTCACTTGTGGGCTGAAAGTCTTGGGTCATATGACCCAGATCCTGCCAAAACCCCCATCCCTGGGGTTCATGGACCTGACCCCCACCACACAGGTGGGCCCCAGTCCCTGGGCCAGGAGATCCAGGCCCCTCCTTACACTCCACCAGAGGGGCTCACAGATCCAGTGTCCATTGTACAGGTGAACTAAAGGCCCCAGGTTATGTGACCTGGGACCTACCGAATCCCCCACCCCTGGGACTCACTCACCTCACAGGCAGGTCCAACGACTCCTCTGTCCCTGGGGCTCACGGACGTGGCACCCACTGCCCCAAGAGTGGTATGGCTCATCTCTCCGCAACATCCACCAGCAGGTACTTCAGCCTAGTTCAATCCAACCTGTTCCAGTTCCAGCTTGTGCTGGTTGGTGCTATAACCTAGCCTTGCCTAGCCAACCCGTAGTCCCAGCTCGAGTGTGACTGGCTGCTGTTGCAGCCCAACTTGAATCCTCCTGCACCCCAACCTGGTTCTAGGATTTGTCAGTAGGTGTTATGAACTGGCCTGGCCTGGCCCACCTGCTGACCTGATCCACATATATGCTAGCAGGTACTGTAACCTGGTCTGGGTTGGGCTGTCCCTTGCCTTGTTTCTTGTGTTTACCTTCAGGGTCTGAAATCTGACAAAGGAGTTCCTCAAGTTCCTTTGTCCAGTCTTTTCCCAGTGGCAGATCTTGTGCACACTGGTGGGTCTTTGGTACAGGTAGATTTTGTCCACACCTCATTCTGGCATGAATGGTGTACTTACCCAATTGGCCAATCCTTTCTTGTTACTTTTGGGTGTTGCAGCTCAGCCATACCTGGTCTATGCCCAGACACAGCTATCACATGGTTCAGTGGGAGATAAGACCAAGCCCAGCCCATTCTATACCTACCTTGACTCTCACAAGTACCAGTTGGTACTGAAGTCTAGCCCAGTCTGGTCCTCCCCAGACCCAGTCCACACCCATGCCAAGGGAGATTGCAGCCATGTTCACCCCAGCACAAGCCACCGATTCTGGCTCTTGCATTCACTAGTAGGAATTCCAGCCCAGCTGGGGTGTCCCCTTAGCTCTCCAATCAGGCTTATTCCCAGCCACAGTTCTTGCACATGCCAACAGATTGCTGTTCCACACAGGTAAGCCCACATACTCCCCTGCAGATTCTACCCCCAGACCTGATTCACTCACGTATTTGTCGATTTCATGGCCCAGTCCTACAGTACCTGTGCCCTTTTCTAACACTCACTGGTGGGTTCCATGTTATAGTCATTCAAGTACAGGCCTTGCCCATGGAAGTCTCAAAGAAATAATTCCTCACCTGGACATGAACCCTCAGGTCCCTGCTCATCCCTACCTTACCATCTCCCGGACTCCTTGTAGCCCCACATCCCCAAATTCCCAAAGTGCACTGCTAGGCAGCCCGAGGGCTTTGGCTGGTACTGTTGGAGCCGCAGCCATCTGGCCTGGATTTCATCAGCTGCAGCCAGGCAGCCAGGAGAGTAAAGGACCAGCACCTCAGCCCAGACTCACCTGAGCTCCACACACAGCATGGCGGCGGTGGGCAGAGCCAGGGTCCTGAGCATGCCTAGACCTGCTCAACATCTGTCAACAACATGCTCAGGATTCTGACTCCAGCCACCATGGTCATGCTGTAGGTGGAGCTCAGTGAGTATTGGCTGGTTCTTGACTCTCCCAGCTGCACGGTTGCAACCGGGGGAATTTGGGCCAGGCCAGGCTTGATGCTTAGGACTAAATCAATGTTACCAGGAAACATGCAGGTGGAGCTACTAGAAAACAAGAACCAGTAGGATTTATTTTTATTTTTTAAATTTGTTTTCTTGCAAAAACAGCTTTGAAAAAAATGTGAGTTGCAATGGAGGCAGATAAAGGCTCTCTGAGACCATCTTCACATAATACGGATTTGGCTGAATTCACTTCGGAGCAAAAAGAAAAGAAAAAAAAAGCAGGCAAAGTAAAGCTTCATTCATGTCATCATATCAAATAACTGAAAGTGAACTTCCACTTTCTTGGCTGTTTAATCAATGCGATGTAAGGGTTTCTGTGTCTCAGGTAAGTATTGGCGGTGGGTGGCTTAAAAATGCAAGCTGTTTAGTTGAACGAAGTCTAAGTTCTTCAGGCAAAAATCGCTCTCTAAACCAATCATTTTGGTGTCACAATACATATCCAAGCTTCACCTTTTATATCCCCTTGAAATATGACCTTAACCTTCATCCCTGAACCAGCCAGTCTTTTGGTAGATGCAGTTTTATAGTTTAGGTTGAGAACTCCAGATACAAAGGCTTACAGGAGTCTTAAGAATGAGCTGAGATAACCACGAAAGAAACCACTGGCTGGAGGAGTGGCAAAGCCAGGGACAAATCTCCAGGCCATGTAATCACAAGGGGTTTATGCAAACCTCTTAAAGGAGGTTTACACAAATATACAACCAATTTCCTCTTTGGAAAGGGCCGTTCCTTTCCAATGAGTCAGTGTTTAACAGACCTTGGCAGAGTATGAACCTGTAGGCTGGTAGGAGACAGGGTTCTAAAACCTATTCTTTAAAGGAGAAAATAATCCTTAAGCTGCATTAGCATGGACTTCCTCAAGCAGCAGGGATGGGGATTCTGTTATCAAGGCTTTCTTTAGGCTGGCACTTCCCTTCCAGCCTGTGCTGGGCTCTGCTTGCCTGCACCTGCCGTGTTATCTGCCTCTTGCAGAAGGGGCTTGCTTTTGTGTGCACCATTTCTGAGCACAGATCTATGAGCCAGCCTGGGCTTCTTGGGCTCTGATTTTGCGTGAGAAGGAAAACACACTCAGGAAAGCCTCTGCCTCCAATGTCCCGGCTGCAGGGCACAGTTCTTTTTGTGTTTCTACCTCATGAGGTGAAATGGGCTGTGCTGGGGATATGCATGGAGGAGTTATGTTCTAACAGACCATTGACACTCCTAATTATACATTTTCATTGACAGATAGTACTTGTAATCATTGGATACATGAATATATTGTGTAATGATAAGATCAGGGTGATTAGGGTTTTGACCTCCTTAATCATTTCTTTGTGCTGGACACCTTCAAACTTCCCTATGGTTTCTCACAAAACATGTAACAAGTTGTTCAAATTCAGGACACCCCACTATGTTATTTTTAAGTAATAAAATATTAGACTTTAATAAAGCTGGATGAATTCTTTTATATATTTTTCTGTAAATGCAAAATCTGAGTCACTCTGCCTTTAAAATTATATATTTGGAAGAGAAAGAGAGAGAGAGAGAGAGAGAGAGAGAGAGAGAGAGAGAGAGAGAGACTGTTATCCATTGGTTTGCTCCCCCTATGGCTACAATATCAGTTCTGGCCCAAGTTGAAGCTAGTAGTTTGGAACTTCACTTGGATCTCCCACATGAATTGCAGGGATCCAAACACTTACATCATCCTCTGTTGCCTTGTCAGGTACACTATCTGGTATCTGGATTGGAAGCAGGAGAGTTGGAACTTAAATCATCAGCAGAAGGCTTTACAATGCCTCCCCCATCCCATTTATGTCTTGAGATAAAAAAACTCAACTTTTTTGAGCCTGTCGCAGCAACCTAGTGGCTAAAGTCCCTGCATTACATGCACCAGGATCCCATATGGGTGCCAGTTCATATCCCAGCGGCCCCACTTCCCATCTAGCTCCATGCTTGTTTCCTGGGAAAGCAGTCGAGGATGGCCCAAAGTCTTGGGATCCTGCACCCATGTGGGAGACCCAGAGGAAGCTCCAGGCTCCTCGGTTTGGACTGGCTCAGTTCTGGCCATTGCAGCCACTTGGGGAGTGAATCATCGGACAGAAGATCTTCCTCTCTGTCTCTCCTCCTCTCTGTGTATCTAGCTTTACAATGGAAATAAGTAAATAAATCTTTAAAAATAACTCAACGTTTTCATTGCAGGTGGAAAGAAAAACGGCTGGACAGTTCCGCAGCATGGTGAGTACTGTGACTCCTATACTTCTGTAAGTCCCAAGAATGGAGCATCGTGAAACTTGTGTGGTGGCAAGCATAATTCTAACCTGCTCTCTCCATTTTAAAATAAGTCGATTTATTTGAAAGTCACAGCTGTGATGGGAGAGGGAGCGCGACAGAGAGGTCTTCCATCTGCTGCTTTATTCTCCAGATTGCCATAATGGCCAGGGTAAGGCCAGATTGAAGCAAGGAGCTGGAAGTGTCCTTTGGGTCTCCCACACAGATGGCAGAAGCCCAAGAACCAGGATGTTCTTCAGTTGCCTTCTCCAGGCCCTTAGCATGGGACTGGATGGGAAGTGGAACACCTGGGACGTTGGTTGGCACTATATGGAACACAACATCATTGGCGGTGGCTTATCTGCAATATCATAACACTAGCCCTTGGATGAGTGGAATGTGAACTGAATGTGTTGTAACCTACTCTGCATTGACGTCTGTAAGGGGTGACACTGAATCAGATTTGGATTGCTAGAAGCTGATACTGGGGCTGGCTTGGCAAATCAGTTAAAGCCAACACAAGTGACTCTGGCAGCCCATTTTGGCACCAGTTTATGTCACAGATGCTCACTTCCAATCCAGCTTCCTACTAATGTGCTTGGGAAAACATCGGAGGATGGCCCAAATATTTGGGCCTCTGCCATGTAGAAGAAGTAAGATAAAATTTCTACCTCCTGGTTTCAGCTGTGTCAGCCTTGGAGATGCTATGTTCATCTTTCTCTTCCTAACTCTGACTCCCCCCCCCCTTTTTCCCATTTTTATTATTATTATCATTTTATGGTACAGTTCCATACGCCCTGGAATTTCCCTTACCCTCTCGCAAGTCTCCTTCCCACTCCCTTCCCCCCCCCCCAACTCTAACTTTAAAAGGAGTGAGAGATGGGGGTGTCGCAGCTTGATCAGGGCAGCTGCTTGCTGGCTTTCACTGCAGAGCAGTTCTGTAAGGGAAGACTCATCTTCCATTTGCTAGTTCATTTCCCAAGAGCCAGAAACTCAGTCCCCATCTCCCATATATGTAGAAATGAACCAAGGACTTGAGACATGAGCTCCTGCATCACAGGGTGCACATCAGCAGGAAGCCTGATGTCAAGCAAGCAGAGACCCAATCCCAGGCACTCTGTTAGGGATGCAGGTGTTTCCAAGGTGGCTTAACTGGCTGCAACACAACACCCATCCTTAGTCCTAAATGTTTTACTTCAGTATAAACCCACAGCAGGCAGGCGATCCGAGTTCTCAGGAGTCAGCTAGAAAGCTGCCTTGACCTGGTGAACATTTTAGGATGAGGCTCATTGATATTTAAACTGCGGGGAAGGACCTTGCACACCACCACCACATGGTTTCTAGCCCCAAATGAGACTCCCGTAGTTAACATTTGCGTAAAACAGGAGGGCGCAAGTGGGATGACTTGGCAACCCGAGCTCCAACTCAAGCAGCCCTCCCACCTCTGATTGCTCGCAGCTCCTCCCCGCGGCCACGCCAGGTGCACCCTCCATTGCTCCCATTTCCCTCCCTGCCCTCACCTCGCTAACGTCCTGGAGAGGGATGACAGAGAGCATCTCTACTTGAGCCCCACGGGCTCAGGTGTGTTCACCTGTGACTTCCCCTTGCTGACCCGGGGACCTTGTATGTAATCATACATTTCGCAGAACTAACCTTAGCACACGTGCACACGAGCGCGCCTGCGCTCCTCTTCTGGCTGGCTGACCTCCATTTCCCTCAGGTTTCTCCGCATTCCCACTAGAGGGCGCCGGAGCCCACAATACGCAGCGCTTTTGGCTTGAGGGCTGGAGCCAGGCGGGAAGTGATTGGAGCGGTTGCGTCCCGGAGGATGCGCTAGCGCTGCCAGCACCAGGATCAGATGCCCTGACGCGCTCCCGAGCGCGGTGACCCATGGGCCTGTAAGGGAAGACATAATCACACGCAGGCATCCAGAAGCACCGGAGGTCCGCCCGCCCGAACGAGACCCTGGCAGGTGCCCAGGGCAGCAGTGATTATGGGGATCCTGCTCGGCGAGTAGGGAGGTTTGTGCTGGAAAAGTGAAGATGCGGGAAGCAGTGGTGGGAGCTGGTTCTGCCTTTCTGAAGGGCTTTGGTTTGAAAGAGGAAACGGCTTATTTCATGGGCCCAGCAACAGAGATTTTGGCTCAAAATAGGAAGAACTTGGCAGTGTAGTTTGGACACGGGCTACGGAGCGCGCCCTTTTGTCCACAAGGTGCGGCCTGCCCTCTGCTGGCCGCAGTCCCTGTATCTGTGAAACGGGCCTCATGATGTCTCCCTTACATGTCATTATGAAAACTAATCGGAACGAAGGACCGAGCACAGTGCCCGGGTTCTTTGTGTGCCTGAGGTCTCCAGGCTGGGAGGCGAGCGCCCTTGGAAGCTTCAGCCGGGCCTCCTCCGGGGCTCCCGCGCGGCCGTTTTGCCGGGACCCTGTGCCGCCTGCTTGTTTCTGGAGAACTGGTACAGGCGGGTTTATCTGTCACATACAGTGACGCACGGCACATATGCTGTTCTGGCAACGGCGCGACCCGTTTTCCAATGTCTGTGGGAGGAGTGGATGAATAATACAGGCAAGAAGATCAACAGAAGGGGCCAGAGGAGGCCAGAGCCACATCAATTCCCCTGTCCCCAGCAGGGGCGGCAGAAGGCGCAGCTGGCGGAGCCCCAGCGCGAGTTGCCAACCAATCCTCTTGCCGCTGTATGCCACCGGGCGCTGCCTCCCCATTCTTTCCCGGTCTTGACACTTGTGATTATTACCAATCCTGGTGGTGCTGACGCGCGGGAGTGCACTGGTTACCATGGCATGGTTAATAGCAAGAGCAGATGTTTGGCAGGCGAGCTCCATGTATTCTAAATACACCGGGTGAGAGTCGATGGAGGGCGTAATTGACTTGCCCACTGACTGCCCGTGCCCGCACAGTCCCAGGGCAGCCTCCTGCCCACTCGTGCCCAGCCTCATCACAGCTGACCCCAGGGTAGGCTCCCTGGCCTCTGTCTCGCATGTTATCAGTTTCCACCTGCTCTAGCCTTCTCAGTCAGGCAGAACACCTGCAGCCTCCCAAGCAAGTGACACACTATGTCTCCTGTCTGGGCCTTGGCACAAGCTGTTGCCTGCTTCCAGACTCCTGTCCTCGGTCATGTGGGCAACACTGGTGCGTCCTTGGTTGGCAGCACCACATACGTCTCTAGCAGGTGTCTATCAGTTCTGATTAGTAGATTCAAGCTATTACGCTGTCATAGAACTTTCAGTTGTGCTGCAACTGACTTTCCAGAGTGAAGGAGCCATGCTTTTGTAAAAATGTTTACAATGATACTTATAAAAGGTTAAATGAATTCAACCTTCTGTCCTGCATTTCAGTAGCATATTTCTTGTGAAACACCACAACTTAATCTGATCCCCAAGCAGGGATGTTATTCTCTGTTTACAAAGTCGATTTTTGTACCCCAAGTCGGCTTGCTGCATACACTGCCAAATCTTGCCCATCATTCGAAAACGACTCAATCTTCTCCCTCGGGTACATGTGACCATTGGCTTGGTTCTCTGACACTCCAGCCCGCAGTGTTCACCCAGCTCTACATCTCCATTTGCACCCTGCATAGGACTCTGGCTTTCTGAGATATGGACAGATGGGGTGCCCAGGCTTTGGTATCAGACTTGAGTCCATCTATTGAGTGCCACTCACCACCTCTGCATCACTTTGGCCTGCTGACTGCCCGCTTCCAGTTGAATTGTGTTCTGGAGTAAAATGAGGAGCATGGCACCTGCTCCATAGGATGCGGAGGGGAAAATATGTAACTCAGGGCATGGAATGCAAAACTTATGAAAAGGTTGTGATTCTTAAGTCACTATTTATACATTTGCTGTTACCACCAATGTTGTCGCACCTTCTGGGGGCTGTGAACTAGGATGCCTCTGTATACCCTGTAGCATGGTCCGAGTTTACAGCTCATGACAAGTACATTTGTGTGAAGAAACCTCCTCACTAGGCTGCGATCTCCTTGTCTATAAATTGCGGTCGAAAGATAACTGGATGCATTGACTGTGAGTACATTTTGAACAATAGATCTTAAAAAACAAACTGAGACAGATTAAAAAGGCTAGTGTAACAGGAAGAGCATGGGGAACAGGCATATCTGGATTCTACAGCTCTTTGATTATTGCCTGTTGACCCCAGACACAGGTGCAGCAGTATATACTCTCTGCAGTGCTCTGAATCAAGACATGGAAGAAACAGAAGGGTGACAGGAGAGAGGCGGTGGCGGGGGGAGGGGGGGATGATTTTCCAGGCCAGAATCCTGGAAATTGCAATGGAGGAAAAAGGAATTTTTGGTTTTGACAGTATTTTCCTACAGCCAAAATTAAGAGTAAAGAAACCTCTCGCTTTGTGGTTAGAAACTACAGAAAAGGAGAAAGAATATTTCACCCAACGGCTTGGTGCAGGCAGTCGATGAGAGTGGATGTTTGTGAAGGTCCCAAAGCTGAATCCTGGCTGGGAAGGGATAGAGACACTGGGAGATCTCCATTGTTTCGTGTCAGTGTTCACAGCTGGTTCCCACCTGCCCTCAGTTTGATGACAATTCTGTGATTTAAAAAAAATCAAAGTAGTGGCTCCCGTCTTTAAAATGACTAAACATATTTCTTCTGTTGTTTTCACTGTTTACAGTTCACATCTCTTTTGGAAAGTGAGGGGCATGTACGGTCCCTTCCCACTTGCTGGGGTTACGTTGATGAACTTCAAATGTTTTCCAGTATACTGCAGCTTGAGTCACTTGCTTGGAACTTCCTTATTTAGGTTCCAAACATGTGAGAACTACAAAGGTTGCCTCTGGGTACTATCCTTTGCACATATGGACGTCTCAGGTTCCCTGCATTGCTGACAGCACCACCCCACCCAATATTCTCTAGCGCAGGTTTCAAAAGCCAGATTACCAGTCATTTCTGAGCATAAGAAGCCTCATCTCAATTCCTGGCCTTTCATCCAAGGAATGCCAGACTTGGGCTCTTCCATATTATGTTGGCACAGTTTGTTTTTCTTCCTTTGTCTATTGTTACAGTAAATTGCAATGATTGATCTTTGAAGTTTTCACCAGCCTTGCTTTTCCAGGGTATTCATCATTTGGCATTATACTTATTGGCTTTGTTGGATTTGATTTGCTCCTGTTTTGTTAAGGATTTCCCGAGCATTATGTTCGTGAGGGATGTCAATGAGTAGGTGTCTTTGTAATGTCTTTGGGTTTGATATCTGGGTGAAATGTGAATAGGGTTATGTATATACACAAGCTTTAAAGAGTTTGTGTAGAATTGATATCATTTAACCTTGAATTTTTCAGTGGAATTTTCCAGTAGATCACATTATCTGGAGGTTTTCCATCATCTAGAAGGCTCTACACAGCACAAGGTTCTTGTTGGATGACCGAGGGTTGCCATGAGCCTGGGAAGCACGTTTTCAGGAGACAAGGTTTGCAGGGCAGAACAGACAGAATATTAATGAAGCCCTAGGGGACCATGCTACTATTCCAGGCCTGGTGTCCCACTTCAGGCCCTGGGCAGTGAATAGTGTGAGAGAGGATTCCCCCTTATTGCAACCACACCTGGCAGGTGTCTGCTTCCTGGTGACTGCAGGGGTCTTCTGAACAACCTACAGACTGTGATTGTCCCAGGGTGACTAAATCTCTGCACTGCATGTGGGATGATGAAAAGAGCTCATGCTTGGGAGTCGACAGGTACTTCTACTTGATGCTTGTGTGGCTCTCGACCCCCAGTCTCCAGCCTCAGTTACTACATCTGTAACTGAGATGGAAGATCTCTTCCCAACTCTGCTTCTCTATAAATGTTCCTTTCAAGTGAATTTTTAAAAATCTTCAAAAATTATTTTTGGACAAATTCAATAGATAGTAGTTACACTTATTTCAGCATGTTATATGTCAATACATACATAATTATGAAATGATTAGGTTGGGATAATTGGTATAGCCAGTTGTCATGTTCCTGTAGAATATCCACAGTATTCTCCTTGGACTGTGTGGAACTATACAGTTAGTCATTGTGAGGCAGTCACCATGCCATGTCCTACAGACATAAACAGCTGTTCCTTCTGTCCAGCTTCACCCCTATGCTCTGGATGTTGGCTTTCAGTGAATGCTGGTCCCCCAACCAAGGAAAGAGAGACACTCCATTTCACTGAGGCTACGGGACTTATTGGGCTGGGAGATATTTCCTCCAAAATGAATTTAGGATAGAATTTTCACAAGGGAGTTAGAAATGCGAAGGTAGAGAGGTGTGCATGTATGTGTGTGTGTGGTTTTGTTATCTGTTCAACAAGACGAATGGGTTGTCCTTGACAATGGCAACACTACGGATCCATACGTGCATGAGAACAATTTGTTACACTGTTCCAATTGTGCTGTTGCTCTCTAGGTGGGAAGAATGCCCTCTTCAATGGCTCCAGAGCAGGGCTCCTTTTCGGGAATAGGAGAACAGGCAGCTATTCAAATTCTAACTCAGCCCAGAATGATGGTTCCTTTTGATTGAAAAGAAAGTCATGAGTCAGCTGCTTTGGAAAATGCCTCACTGATGGTATTACTACATAGAGGCAATTGCATCAGCCTGGGAAGCGCGTTTTCAGGAGACAAGATTGACAGGGATGAAAGGACAGAATATTAATGAAGTCCTAGGGGACTATGCTGCTATTCAGATTTCGAGCAGCAGAGGGCACAGTTGTCACCTAATTCCCAAGTCAAGAATAGGAAGGGGACCTTCAAAGGTCAACTTGGCCTCTTACTGGCTCTTGTGGAGTTCCATGACTTATTAAGACTTGACTTCTCTGGGAAGAACAAGAATGAGAAAGGACTCTTAGTCCCACTAGGAGTCAGCACTGAGCAAAAAACCTGCAAGGCACTGTTCTGTAGACACTTATTACACTAACTCCTTGAATTCTCAATGATGTCTGCTTGAGGTGGGTAATTATAATTTTGTGCCTTTTTTTTTGGTACTGAGAAACCTGAGGCACAGTGAGATAAGTTGAGTTCCCCAAAGTAAGACATTTAGTTTCTGGCAGAGCCAGGACTTGAAGCTAGGTATCTATTTCTGAAGTCTATATTCTTAACTGTAAATAACAGCTTGCATTTGTACTTTTGACCAAGTTTGATGGTATAAACATTTCTATGAGGTAAGCACATCTTATAACCACTGTTTTATTAGAAGAGAGTGTGAGAGAGAGAGAGAGAGGAGAGAGAGAAGAAGGAAAGAGAGAACAAGAGAAAGGAAAGAGAAAAAGAAAGAGAAATAGAGAAAGAACTTTGCAAGATTTGGGTTTTACATGCTCTAAAGACATTTCAGTGCTAAAATTGTAGGATTTCATGCATCATATTTGGTCAAATTGCATAAAGTATCAATGTATCAATGAGTAGGACTTAGTTCCAAGTCTGGTCCTTTCACTACCAGGCTGCTGCCTGCATACCTCCTTCCTCTAAGCAAGGAACAGAGTAAGTGTTGGGCTGCTCTCTGCACTGCAAATGCCTGCTCTGCACTGAGTCCTGCTTTCCTTGAGCTGCAGCCACTGTATGCAGAAGCACGGGAGGCAACGACAGTCCTCTCCCTAGAAGGCCTGGTGGCCTTCATCTTGGGTCTTGCAAATTAATCTGGTGAAATGCATTTTTAGGAGTCAAGACTGAAGGAAAGATGGTAAGACCATTTGTGGTATTGAAAATGGGGGAGGCATATGAGATGCCCCTATGCTTTCGAGGTTTAATTTCAGTAACATTTGAAGTATAGTATCTTAAATGTGTGGGTACCCTACTTAGCCCAAAGGAATGGCTTCAATGAGAAGTTCTCAACCTCTGAAGGGTTGGTGTTTGGGGTTGGATGATTCCCTGTGGGGAGCATTCATAAGGGTTATAGGATATTTAGAAGTACCCATGCCCTCACTGTCAGCACACAGTCTCGAGGAAATGGGACAAACTTTGGTGGTGGGTACGCACACTTGTATTAGCCTCAGCGTATGTATGTGTTGGGCTAACGATGATGCAGTAATGCTGACACTAGCAGCATTTGTAGCTTGCTCTTATATTCTGGGCCTTGTTCTAAGCACTCACATGCATCTTCACTTCCTCTTCAGGACCATGTTGTGAATATGTTATTGCTAACTCCATTTTATACTTCGGGAAATTGAAATTTAGTAATCTGATCAAGGCCACAAATTTATAAGCAGTGGCATTTTGGCATGAGAACCCGTACTATTTGCTTTTCTCAAGGTAGTCGAGACAGCAGAATCTGTCTGTCTATCTATCTATCTATCTATCTATCTATCTATCTATCTATCATCTCTCTCTCTTTCTCTCTCTCTCTCTCTCTCTCCTCCCCCTCCCTCCTTCCCTCCCTCAAAATGATCTTATTCACTAGACTCTCTCCAGGAAGAAAGCACTGCATAGGTTTATGCTCTGAGACAAACACCTTATTTCATTGAAGGCAAGCAGAGAAAAGGAACCGTTCCACAATACTTGCATAGAACTTTGTCACTGACAATCTGTATGTCCATCTACATTCTTCCAGACTCCTTGAAGGGGTGCATCTCTTGACATTTCCTAATTTACAATAGAGAACACAACACAAACTATCAATTATCAACTGAGGAAGCAAAAGCAGAGACAGTTAAAGCATTTATCCTTGTTAAAACAGTAAGGTTAGCGGGGCAGTGTTTTGGTGCAGCACATTAAATTTCCACTTGTAATGGTGGCATCCCATATCAGAGCACAGATTCAAGTCCTGGATGCTCCATTTTCAATCCAGCTACCTGCTAATGTTCCTGGGAAGGGCAGCCATTGAGGAGTCATGCACCTGGAAATCTTCTGCCAAGCAGAGCAACGAGATGGGAGTCTTGGCTCCTGGTTTTTGCCTGGCCCAGACCTGGCTGTTGTGGTTACTTAGGGAACCAATCAATAGCAAATGACATCTCTCTTTCCACCCCTTCCTCTTTCTCTCTCTCTCATGCTTCTTTTTTTTTTTTTTTTGCAAATAATATTAATTAGAAGCTTGAAAAACCCTAAAATAGAATTAGTTGGGAATATAGAACATGAATCAAATTTTTCAATTCATAGTGCATTACTCCTCCCAAGATAGGTCTTCATGATCTAACCTTATCAAGAGGCAACACTCCTTTTCTGTTTAGAACCACAACATTGTAAATATCTGAAAATGGATGAACCTATTTTATAGGATAATCTTCTCTTACACTATGACATGGCTATTAAAAGAAACGAAGTTACATGATCCTTTAGCCAATCTACTTTTCACTTCAAAAACATGATATTCTTGGGAGTCTCTGGTGTCACAAAGAGCTTGAGATTTGCAGTCAATCTTAACTCTCAAAGTTACAAATAATGTGCACAAAGACAAGTGCCGAGCCTCTCTGATCCTCATTCCCCCATCTGTAGTTTGACACAATCATACTTACCTGCTGGAATTTAGCAGTTATAAAATGATGACTGTGTGTCGTGAAAACTATCTAAGGTTGACAAACTCATAGCAGGAGCTGAGTTAGTAAGATGGTTATTTCCTTCCTTCTACGCAGCATGGACTTTCCAATCCACTTCCAGCTCTCTAAAACTGTCTCATAACTTGTGACTAATAACAGTGGAAACTAATCTGTATCACTAATGCACAATCCATCTGGGAGAAAGCTATTTTTCCTTAGATCAGGACTAATCAACAGGCCTCACGGCCCAGCTCTGTCCTGCCATGCGCTTGTAGGAACAGATGGAAAATGGACTGGGCAGATGGAAAAACTCCATTTTTCAAAAGGAATTATTTATTTGTGAAGTTGGAACCACTTGGGATGAATATTTTGAATTAGGGGGATGAAACATTGCAAGATTCACAACCGGGCCATGAAATTAACTAATGCTGTGTGACTACCAGCCTCACTGTGAGGCAGGGAGTAGGGATGTTCATAGAGTTTTTAAAATATGATGTAGGTGTATGAATTATGTACCTGTGGATGGCAATGCCCCTTGAAGCTTTTCTATGGATGTGTTCTCCCAAATGCCTCTTCTAGAAAAGTTGATCCTTGTGGCAAGTTTCTTTGTCTTTGTCATTAGTTTAACATCAAATGTGAATCTTTTAGAGCACCAAACTATCCTTGTGGGATCCATTTAGTGTGAGACACTGTTTCACACTATGGAGACTCTGCTTCTCATAACTCATGTGGAACTCCTATGATAATCCCACACAATAGGCAACTTAAAACCTACTTTATAGATGAAGAAACTGAAATTCATTGATAGGAAGTGACTCATCCTAGTCATGTAGGTGTTGGCAGAGTTTTTCTTGCCTCTGTTATTGCATCTCTAACTTGGTCCACAGCTGGATCCTGAGAAATGATCCTTTGCCCTTGGTATGAGCCTAAGCATGGCAGCAGGTCCTCCAAGATCTGATCCTACTTTCTGACTTTGCCTCTTTCCCTTTCACTCTGTGATATCACGAATGCACACAACCACAGTTCACAGTTCCCAGAAGAGTGGGTAGATTCTTGTCTCAGAGATTTGCTCATGTTCCTTGTCCTACCAGAAAGGTCATTTCTGTCACTGCTACTCACATTCTGGCCAACTGCTTCTCTGCCAGGACTGAGCTCAGTTGTCAATACTCTGGGAAGCCTTCTGTAGTCACGGGCACCCTGCTAACCCCAGGCTGAGTCTGTGTGTCCCTCTGCCATGGCTGAGTAGTCCTCATTTTCCTGGCTTTTCTTTCAGACAGCATTTACACACAATGGTGCTCAAAAGCCTTGCTGTGTGCTTTCCTGAACAGATTGTGATCTCATCCTATTCATCTCTGCATGATGAGTACCTGGTGCAGCACCAGGCACAGTCACACTCACCTGTGTCCATTAAGGCTAAAAATGAATGAATTAATAGACTGATGAGTAAGAATGTCAAATGGTTCTCCTAAAGAATCTGAATATTTTTGAATATTTTTGATGATATTGAGTCAATTTGTAGAAAAACTATTTATATAAGAATGAATCACTAACACATTTTTGCATTGAAAGCAAGCAATGATGTTAGCTGAGTAGCAGTCTTAGAGTGAGAGATTGGGCTAAATGAGAGATAGATGGGAGTGGATATGTATTTTCTGACCTCCTAAGTGTCAAGGAAAGAAGATCCTTGAAGACCCAGTCTAGTCAAGGGTCAGTATTGGAAAGAAATCCTACTGGCCAATGGGATTTGAAGAGCATTACAGAGGAAGTCCGTCCGGACATATCTTCAGAATGCATTCAAAATTATTCACTGAGGCCTGACATGTAGTGGGTACAAATACTTGTTGAACAAAAAAATGAAAATTATATAGGACTGAACTCTTCTTTTATGTATCCAGGTACAAGAGGCCACAGAAGGAAGCTATACTCAAGCTATTCTTGGTTCCTCACGTCAGCCAAAAGCAGGGGCCAACACAGGCTAGTGATCTGGGAACATATGTGTTTAAGTTGCAGATAAAAATCATATATCTTGGCCTGTGGCAGATAAGAAGTATTAAAATTTCTTCTCCATTTCTATTAGGGGCAGTGAGCCTTGGCCCAAGGCATAAACAAGCGAGTTCGAAGCTTCACAATCTGTAGGACTAGAGTTCTTTGCATTCTGCCAAACTGGCCCTTAGAATGTAGGCAGATCTGCTGCTGCTGGAAGGTGAATAGGAAGCCAGGATGTGGTAGGAATGGCAGTTCTAATAAAGAATGGCTTTGTAGAGGAATACAGACTCTCATCTCAGTCTCCAGGTTCCCCTGTTTATTGAAGTCTGAGAACTCTGAGTCTCAGGATTCTCATCTGAAAACAGAAACATTCTTCCTGGGTTTTGCCCCACCCCTGGTTCTGGTGTTGTCCTGAGTCTAGACAGGACACATGGAAGCATGGCCACCATGTCTCATGTGGTTAGATATCAATTCTTTCAGTAGGAAGGGTAAATAAGAAACCCTGATCATCCTTCCAGAGGCAGAGTGTAGATGGAGCTTCACACTTTGGAAATCACTACTGCATATTGGGCTTTGGTCTCAATTTGGTTGAGAAATAACAGGATTATATTTTCAGACTTCTGGACATCAATCAACTGGGGAAGGTGTATGATAACAAATGTGAATGTGACTATAAAAAGTGTTCAGGTTAAGCTGCTGACTGTAGTGCCAGCAGCATCCCGTATGAGTGCACCTTCAAGTCCTGGATGCTTCACTTCTTTTTTTTTTTTAAATATTTATTTATTTTTATTGGAAAGTCAGATGTACAGAGAGGAGGAGAGACAGAAAGGAAGATCTTCCATCCAATGATTCACTCCCCAAGTGACCTCAATGGCTGGTGCTGCGCCAATCCAAAGCCAGGAGGCAGAAACCTCCTCCAGGTCTCCCATGCAGGTGCAGGGTCCCAAGGCTTTGGACCATCCTCGACTGCTTTCCCAGGCCACAAGTAGGGAGCTGAATGGGAAGTGGAGCTGCCGGGATTAAAACCAGCATCCCTATGGGATCCCGACGCGTTCAGGGCAAGGACTTTAGCTGCTAGGCCACACTGCCGGGCCCGGATGCTTCACTTCTTATCCAGCTCCTTGTTAATGCACCTGGGAAAGCAGCAAAGATGGTTCAAGTGCTTGGGCCCTTGTGTTGGAGGGTCAGATGTGGGTGGCTCCTGACATGACCCGGTCTGGCCCCACCATTGCGAGCATTTCAAGAGTGAATCAGTTGAAGGAAAATCTATTATCTCTATCTCTGTTTGCCTTCCTCTCCCTCTTTCCCTTTCTCTGTACTCTGCCTTTCAAATAAATAAACCTTATTAAAATAAGAACAAAAGGAAAGAGAAAACACACAGAATCTAGAGGGAGTTTTATCCTCCCCCCCCCCCAATTTGGGTTAGAATGGGTGAAGATTTGAAAGTTTCTTGGATTTTTCATAATGGAAAATATTCTGCCCTTTATTATAGTAAATGGAATTTCAAGTCTTTCCATTACTGATAGCTTTTACGCTGCCTTGATTTTTTTCTAAGGATAGAAATAACCAATATTGCAAAACAGTCCACTTCACTGTAACTTCTGAAAATTTTTTTTCCTACGGAATGGATTAAAGTCCATCTGTGTATAATATCTTTTATTCATTCTTTTATTTTCACAGCCCTCAAAAGGGAATGAATCTGCTACTTGACTTTCTATTCCTTCACTCTCTCTTCCACACACTGAACAAAAGGACACCTGGTGCCAGGGTTAGAATCAACAAGTGTTGTTAATAAAAGTCAATATTGTGGGAATAGTTGAGAGAGCTAATCTAGGGTAAACTTTTTTTTCAGAGGCAGATATAAATAAAATTAGAAATGAAGGATGTAGCAGCTGGCATGGAGGCTAGTGCTCCTGCGGAGGTGCTGACATCCCACATGGGTACTGGTTCACATCCTGACTAACCCACTTCTAATTCAGTTCTCTGCTAACTGCTTGAGAAGGCAGGAGAGGATGACCCATGGCCTTGGGAGCATGCACTCAAGAGGCAGACCAAGAAGAATCTCCTGGCTTCCTGCTTTGGATCAGGTCAGTCGTTGGCCTTGGTGGTCATTTGGGGAGTGAACCAGTGGATAGAGGATCTCTGTCTGCTTTTAACTCTTTCTCTATAACTGACTTTCAAGTAAAAAAAATCTTAAAAATAAGAAATGAAGGATATGTGTTACGGTTTGGGTTTTGAAAAGTTTCATATATTAAAGGGCATATGAATTAGGTCTTGCAAAGTTAGCAAGAATTTAAGAGATAAAAATGAGAAAACAGGATATCATAAGATATCATAAGAATAAAAATTACATGGAAAGAAAAGCCATGAACACATACAATATTTTTAAGAAGAGAAGGGCCCATTGGCGAAAGAAAAGCAGGAAAACACTGGTGAATAAGGCAAGAGGCATGGGCACTGGTGAGAGAATGAATGCAATGAGATATTTGTTTCTAGTTAGACAAGCTACTCTTGGTTTCATTTGGTGGGTAATGATGGGCGTTTGATTAATTTGAAGTTTTGTGACAAGTTTTTCCCCCCATTTTTTCCCACAATTTTCATTTGATACTCCTTAAGGTCAAACCTTATTCAGGGCTTTGAACCTTTGGCAACACACGATGATCTGAATCAGTAAGTATGGGAGGTGGCTTGAAAGACGTAAAGTTCTGGAACTTCACCTAGGATAAAAATTTTGTATATGGACTTGCACAGAATGCCAGTTCAGAGGAATGATAAAATAATATTTGAAAACAAAAATTACCATGGATGAGTAATTTCAGATTGAACAAAGGTGTGAAGATAATTTAGTGTGGGTTTGTTTAATTGCACTGTGCCTGGAACATTGGGACTAAACAAGAGGGAAGGTCTACCATTCATGATAATTCTCAAACTAACTTGAACATCGAACACATGTGCAGAAGAACATCTCTTGATTTTTAGTGTTCCAGGGAACACACTCTGAGATGACTTTTGTCCTTAAATACGTGGTGAAAAAACAGTTTTTCTGGAAGCCATCTCTGCCAGTTTGGGGGACAGAAATGCAGCCTTCATGGCTGAGTTGCAGAAATTTTGAATTGCAGAGTGTACAGGGATCTTGCTGGGTCTTATCGCCCTCTCCTACTTGTTATGTCAGTTTTGCCATTATCACAGGTGATCTCACATTCTTTGCCAAAGACTTTTTTTGGTTTTGTGTATATTTATGATGATGTTTGTGATGCTGGCTTTTTGTATGCCTTATGCCGTTTTCATCCTAGCTACAAGACAATTATCAAAGAGATTGTATGGTTCTGGTGGAAGAAAAACGGAGTGTGGAAAGGACATAGGTTGATCTTTAGCTGCTATTAGAAGTGATATGTTCCATCTAAGATTATTGATGAAAGGAAGCTTTTGGAGTCAACGTAGTGAAGTCTATGATTTTCTTCCTGGGAGACAAGTTGCAAGTCACAGACCAAGACTGACATCAGTGTAATTGGGAAGTATTGCCCCCTAATGAAAGGAAATAAATTATGAACAACAAAATTTATGTTGTTTGAAAAATAACACCACCTGCCATATAGAGGACTAAAACTTCTTAGCTTTGGGGGTTACTGGGAGGCCTGTGAGATTGCCCATCAATTTCATGTAGAAGTCACATCTTCAGTTATGGGTAGTCACTCATCATGAAATAGAGACTTTATATTTTCAGTCTTTGGAATGTTAAAGGTCAAGTCCTATTCATTGGGAGCTGATCTCACACCTCTGCAGTCTATACTTGTCAATATTCTCTGGAGGACAGAATGCATAAGGAGGAGAGGATTCCAACTCCTGGCTTATGGAGCAAGAAGAAAAGTCTACATAACCTAGAGTGTTTGTGTGTTTTAGGCAGATGGACAACAAATCTTGATAGATTCTCCAGTCCTGGAAATGTCATCTCCCTTCTCAACACCCAAGCTGAGCCCAAGTGTGTTCTTCCCCAGGAAGTTCCATCGATGCAATCAAGTGGAGACATGTTCTTTTTCTGTTGAGTGGTCATTATTCCTAGGGCAAATTTTACTGCACATATATATATGCATATACGTATTTCCTTGCTGTTATTGAATCTTGACTTATATACCTGTAAAAAGATCTGTTGGAATCCTAACACTCAGTTTTTCAGAATGTGACCTTAGAACTAGAGTTTCTACAGAGGTGATCAAGCTAAATCATCATGGTAGGCTTTATTCCAATTGACTGGGGTCCTCATTAAAAGGGAGATACAAATATGTACTAAAGGAAAATGCCAGGTGAAGATAAAGGCAGATTTGAGGTGTTATAAACACATGGTCGGGTACACCAAAGATTGCCAGGAAACTATATGAAGCTAAGGATGAGACTTGGGAAAGATTTTCTCTTGCAGGCCTCAAAGGGATTTCACATGGGCAACATCTTAATTTTGGACTTCCAGCTTCTAGAAGCATGTGGCAATGAATTTCTATTGCTTAAGCCAGCAGTTTGTAGAATTTGGCCTCAACAGCCATAACAAACTAATACACTTGTTTATATTTCTGGTCCCACAACACTTTATTTTGTTTTGGCTACATCCTTACCTTTAATCTCTTTTAGAGGAAAAAATAAGGAATGGTATTTTCTCTCTTGCTCTTAATCCCCAATTGAGGGAGAGATAGAGAGTGGAAAAGAGATGAAGAGAGAGATTTGGAGCGAGCAGGAGAGAAAAACATGACAAGTAATGAGCTCTACATATTGGAATGTGTTCAAGCCCAGGGAGGCTGAGGGAAACTGTCCTCAGGATTCTACAGGAATGTGGAAAACACATTGTATGTTGGACTTTTGCAGGGATTGGCCTGTTCACTCATTTTTTGGAGTGCCATTGAGACAGAACCTGGCCAGCTGTGCCTCTCATGTAAGCATAGAAGACTGTGCAGGAACGGGGGGCGGGGGTGTATGTTTTGAGCAGGGGCCAGTAGCTTTTCACCACGTAAGTCTTGCCCAGCCTTTGTCAGAGCTCAATCTGCTTGTGAATTTCTCTGCAATCGGTTTCCAGCAACACCATCTGCTCATGATTGTCCTACCATCTGACCATTTACCCTCTGTCACCTCTTTTTCTGGGCATCCCTACTACAAGTTGGACTCCACCCATTGTCCAACCTGGATAAACTGAGGGGCAACAGGACAGGATAGAGGGGAGTAGAAAAGAGATGCTCCAATTCACTGACATTCACAGCCAAGATGTTTCTGGGGATGCCCCACCAATCCTTCTCACAGAACCTGGGGAGAGAGCATGTGGCCAAGTCAGAGCCATATTGTGCTCCAGGCAGTCTCATGGCTTCACAAATAATATTGATGCCTTTTGTTTGGAAACTCTTTGTGGAGGCTTCCCATTTCCCAATAAACCACACTAAATACTGGGCCTCCCGCAAGCCACGTTGTCTTTTGCATAGCCTTGTGGCCAACTGTGCAAGCAGGAGAGAGCCCCTGAATGCTAATGAGGGGACTGGCTGGCATTGCTGAAGCACCCTGGCTCTGGGAACTCCGCCTTTGTTGCTAAGAAGCATTGGACCCATAGCTGAAAGGCTCTTGTAGGAGGGGGTGTGAGGAGAGGCGGAGAAGAAAGGCAACCATTTGTGTTCAGAGCTTCACAGTTCTCTGGCCAGCTCCAAAGCTGTCCAATGTCTGATTCCAATTAGAATATCAAATCCCCTGTTATTGTTTCTCTTAATGATCTTGGGAAATTCCTCCAAAGAGTCAGCGAGCACTTAGCAAACTCTTTGGACTGTGCCATCTCCGTAGTTGTACTTCTGGTTGTGTGAGCAAATCATTCCAAAGAGTACTGAAAACACTCTTTATTCCAGTCCCCAGAAGGCAGCAAGGAATTCAGATGAGCTAGAGGAGAGCGAGGAGGACCTGGGTTTTCAAAATGTTCCTGCGGGGTTTCTGTAGCAGATGCTCACCAGCTGCCTACTCAGTGGTAAATATGGGCTCTGTGTTGCACACAAAGGTGAGTGAGGGTTTGGCCCAGCTTTGGGAATGTAGAGCATATACAGGAAAGAGTGTTCCACAGGTGATCTGCTCAAACTGACACCTGCCTGGCACTAATTAACTGGGAGTGGTACATGCCCAGGCTCTAATCCTAACTCAGTAAGGCACTCTGCCAAGCTTTAGCAAGTACATATCCCACATCTCAACCTTACCTTGGTATAGAATGGGCATAGGGATGCCAACCTAATTGGTTTAGTACGATGAACAAGTGCAGGGAGAATGAGGAAGAAAAACATGGAAGACATTTGTGTCTGCCTATCACGATCCTGTAAATCATCTTGGAAACTTGAAAGTTTTCTGTACCTGGGAAAGACAGTTAAGGATGTGATTCATTGAGTAGGGCAATGAGAAATTCTGTATTAGCAATAAAATAATATTGCTCCTGTATGGAGCATGTCCTTGTGACGGAGGAGAGCAGACTTACACGTAGGTCTCACTGAAAAACAAGCTCACATGTTGGTCATGTAGAGGAGGTGTGTGCAGAAGACCTAGGAAAACAAGCCCTCTCCAAGTCAAGAGGGTCAAGCTTGGTTGCACTGGACACTAGGATGAAATGTTGACTGACTAACAGTGCTGCGAACTATGATGTCATGTTTTGACGGCCCAAGGCTAACAGCTGAATCTTTGCTTCTGCGTCTCCCTATTTGCTTGCTCCCTGTTCAGAAACCAGTGTTTTTAAACTATAAAGGCTTATGATAGGGGACATTCAGGGCTTGGCTTTCTGGGAGTGACACCGGCTGATGCCATCTGGCTCAAATAAAGGTTACTTGCTCTTTCACAAGCAGCTATGGGCTTATTGGTGGTCTTATTTTAGTACTTTGGCACATTACAGTATGGGGTAATTTGCATGTACTACCTTATTTAAAATTAGTGTCAAAATGTATTAACTTCTTTCTAGCTATAGCAGTACCCATTGAAAAAGAAGTTCTGGTGCTTTGTTGCACAATGGGGGTAATAATATACTGTATATTTTCCTAAGAAATGTGAAAAGAAGGATTTTGAAGGTTATGGTAAACATAATAAATATTGAATGAAGACTTATATGGGTTTACCTTGGGTAGATATTACACAATTATATAAGTACCTAAACATCACAGGGTGCCCAACACATATTTACCCTTTTCATGGGTTGATTAGAAATAAAAAAGAATTAGAAATAGAAATGATGCTCTAGGGTAGGTAGTAAACTGTTTGGGGCAAACAGTTGGTAGAGGGGATGCCCTGCTAGTGAAGACCTACCTCTGCCATTCTTCTTGGTTCTCTGTCATTCTTCCTTTCTTCGTTGTTTAACTTTTAAAAACTTTAATTATATTTATAAGATAACGAGTTAGACACAGACGGGGATCCCCCATCTGTGGCTTCACTTCTCAAATGTCTGCAATAGCCAGGGCTGGACAAGGCTGAATCCAGGTCTCCCATGCTGGGGGCAAGAACTCAAGAACATGGGCCATCACCTGCTGCCTCCCCGGGTGTCGGGGAATCTCTGAACCCGCGGAAGAAACCCCGACACTGAGTGAATGTGTAGGAACTCTTTATTCCACCAGGCAGCATGCAAACAGGACAGCCGTCTTCTCCCTCCTTCTCTCCCCTTTTTCTCCTTCTCTCTAGGACCCAACCTGCTTATATAGAACACCTAGCCAATCAGCCAAAAGGTCACCCCTGCATGCGGGAAGCAACCAATCAGGCAAAAGGTCACTCCCGCACGTGGGAAGCGACCAATCAGCTAAAAGGTCACCCCTGCACGTGGGAAGTGACCAATCAGCTAAAAGGTCATCCCCTCACGTGGGAAGCGCACGGCGCCCCAAGGGGAAGACATTTCCTGAACTTGTTTACCGCTGCCCTCCTCAGGGCGTTGGTCCCGGTGCTGTCCTAGACAGCCCCATAGATTGTTAGGCGCTCTCAACACCAGGGTGCGCATTAGTAGCAGGAAGCTGGAATCAAAAGTGGCGTCAGGACTTGAACTCATATACCCTGACACAGCATACCAGAGTCACAGGCCTACTTTAATGGTTACATTATATGTCTGTCCCTCTTTCCCTCTTCAAAGGCTGAAGCTTTGGACCATGGGGAGTAGCAACTGGCAACATCTCCAGGCTCACTGGAAGCTAGCTAGTCCATTGTGCACACAAACCCTTTGTAAAGTTATGCCAGAGAAAGCTGGTCAAGATTAGAAACACCAGGTTTTCCTTGTCTTGATGACACAGCCATGGAGGACATACACAATGCAACTAATTTGAGAGAGAAAAAAAAGAGACATGTGAGACTTTCCAGAGGCAAAGTTCCGTCACAGAAGTTGCAACGATTCTCTGGGGCATGATGACTTCATAGCATCTTTTGTATTCAATGGTTTGCCTCATAGTCAGGTTTCTTTTAACCTCCACTGTCACCTTGTTGTTAGATACTTTTCTTTATGAATGTAGTTGAATATTTGTTCTCCCAATACATACCCAGAGGAAAACTAATGAGCTTCAGTAGAATGCCAGTCTTGCCAATAAATACACATGTACGTGTATATATACCTTGATACAGATTATCCCCTTATTGTATCAGGTGCCTCTGGGCTGTTTTTCAATTAGGTCATATTCCTGAACACATCCTTAAGAATTTCTCTGGACAAGGATTCTGCCAAGACAGATCAGTCACAATCTTTTACTCTGAGTATCTGATCTCACTTATATTTAATCAAGCACCATTATTTCCTGCCTCTCTACTCCTCTCACCCCCTCCTACTCCCTCTTCTGCCTTGCCCAAGTGATGTCTGGTCTGCCTTCAGCAAGAAACTTGTTAGGCTTGGGCAGACTGTCCCCTACCTGATGTCTGCTACAACTTTCCAGCCGGGCATCAACCACCATTTTGCTGTCCCCCTGGCTACAAATCATCGATTCCTTGTTGTGTTTGGAGTTCAGTCTAATCTGTCTCCTTCAGTATAAATTCCATTGTAGCAGTCCCTGTTGTCTGTTGTGAAAGTTCTTTACCATTTTAACAAGAGTCAGATTAGCCTTTGTTCAATACACATAACACATAACACACACATGTGCTCACACACCTAGGGGTCAAAGCAATGGAGACTTTCCTACAGGAGACCACTTACAGAAATTGCCACTTTACAAGACAGACACATCCCAAAATATGCTTTTGCTATACTAGTGACGTGCCCTCTTGATGCCATTGCATATAGGACAGATTCAAAGTTAAAGATTTATTATCTATCTATCTATCTAAGAGAGAGATTTTTCCATCTGCTGGTTTACTACCAAATGCCTACAACAGTCAGTGCTGGGCCAGGCTTTAAGTCAAAAGCCGAGATCTATGTCCTGGTCTCCCATACGAGAGGTAGAGACCAAAGTGCCTCCTCTGCTGCCTTTACAGGTGCATTAGCAGGAAGCTGAATTGAAGCAGAGCTGCCAGAACTCAATACAATGCAATATGAACTCAGGTCAACACTGAGACTAGAATTGGAGACATTGAAGTGGCAGCTGACCCTACTGTACCAAAACCCCCCAACACCTGTATTGTTTTGAGGATTTCAATGCTCAGCAGCTAAAGGAAGAGGCATGAAAAAGATTTATTTCTACATAAATGTAAGGAAGTGTCCAAATAATGTTGCATTAAGGACCCATTTGCATCCATTGAAATAAATGTTATCTGAGGACATTTCTAGTTGGATCTATTTCCATTTTTATAATTTTGTGTTGCCCAGAAAAAAAAATGTGTCCTCAGGCAGACTAGTCCATCTGTAAGTATTACCCTATCTTTTTAATTCAGCTTTGTTATTGTACAGATTGCTAAAATATTTGTTGTAATATGAAAATCCTTCCTAATATGAAGACTAGGGGAATGTTTGATCTGCCCGATGAAAAGCCATGTATATAGGGCTACTATATGCCAGGTACTTAGGGAAATTGACAATTTCTAGCAACCTCTTGTTTTTATACTGTGAGGAGTTGGTCCTTTTGCCAAAACATTTTGATTAGCATGCTAAAAGAAACATGAATAATTAGTTGTAAGCTTTATTAGAGCAGAAAGCCTTTTAAGCAGTCAGGTTCTTGTGACATGAGAAGAGGAAACCTATTTTCTCTGATCACTTTGTGCAGGGATCTGAGTTTAAGTGAAAGCTTCTACAACAGTTGCAGCATCTCGGCTCTGACAGCATCCTCACCACTGCTCCCAGGCTGAAGAGAAACACGTGTCCAGGGAAACATCTGTTCTCACAACATGGGTTTGTTATCATAGCTCCTTTAAGTACCGCAGAGCTGGCTCCAAGAGCATGTTTTCTCCAGAACGGAACCTCCTCAAGGCCTGGTCGATTTTCTGAGGGCTCAGGGACAGATTGTAAATAAGATTGTAGTTGTGAATGAGGCGTCTGGCTCGCTCCTTCTCCAGGACTCCTGTGATTGCATTGAGCAGATTTTTAAAGAGGAAGGGAAAAACAGAGAAAATTACGTATTAGTTTGAATGACTTCTAGTTAGAGATAAAGTCTTGTATTATGAAATTTTAAGCTTTTAAAAAGGGGCATTTTAAGACACATTTAATGTCTCATATATGAATCATAAATTTCAAGTGCAGTTTGAGTGTAATTTTGGAGGAGAAGAAAATGAATAAATTTGAAAGAAGTTTAAACTTTTTTTTAGTCATACAAGTTTTAAATCCAAGAGTTAAAACAGATAGGATGTCTACACAGAGTAATTTGCCAATTGTTCTGATCTCTTTTTATTGGTTAAGGTATCCAAAAAGTTCCTAACATGTAAGGTTTAAACAGTTCATTGTAAAATGCATTTCCAGGTGGTATATGTTTAGTTGAATCATTAAGACATGGGTTATTTAAGATGTTCATACTCACATTAGAGTCCTGGCTTTGATTTCCTGCTCCAACTCCTAATTCCAGTTTCCTGCTAATGCGTACTGAGAGGTCGCAATGCCGGCTCAGATAATTTGGTCTCAACCACTCAAATGCAAAATCTGGATTGCTTTGGCTCCTGCCCTAGTTATTTTGGGTATCTGAGGTTTTTCTTTCAAAGGATAAATAAATAAATAATTTAAAAAGCATTTCCCAGAAATGTATTTACTGTGCCTTTCTCCAGTTTCTTGCATGGTCCCTGTAAACTGTATAACTCCTTAAGACTCTAAACATATGTAATAGAGTTGATGTCATCTATAATCACAAAATGTGCTCTGGTACCTGCATGCCATTGTAGGGTGGCAGGACTGTAGGGAGATGCCTGCTTACCTTCCCTTTCTTAGTCTATGTAAGTTCATGCTCTATCAGACTGTCTCTGCTGGTTCTTGCTGCTGAAGAACACTGTAACCTCACCTGCTCAGTAGTTGTGGGGCCCTTATGGCTGGGAACCCCGAGATTACAGGCTCAATGAAAAACTTAAAGTATCTTGTATACAGATGGAAGCATTAGTATGTTGAATCTTTACTTGTTGACACTGTGATAGTGATTATAAAAATCTTTCTCAAATAATCCAGAAACAATGCTTTACCTATTCAATAGAAAGTTACCACTGGTCAACCAGGGCTGGGAAGTGGTAAGCACCTCCCATCTCAGCTTAAGCTATCAAGTCTTGTTCATGTTTACAGGTGCAAGGGCTGTTGTTCACAATGCTCCCTTCTTAAGTATTCTCTGCAGGCTGGCGGGACTTACAGTGACTTATTCCATTCTACTCTATTCCATTGCTATTTGTCTATTTTCTTTTCCATTCGCATTTGCTTATTGTGTTTTTATTGTTCATTAATTGTTTATTGTTTATCTTCTCTTTCAGAATGTTGGCTCTGTCTTCTATATAGCAGTCTTTGAGTTGGTCAGTTATATCTCTGAAGCTCTCTTCATCCTGCATTAGGCTTATTCCCTCTGGAAATTTTTCTATATTGGTTGTAGAAACACAAGTCATGAGCTTTGCGGTAAGTTTTTGACTGCAGCATCTGATGGAATTTTTCCTTAATTTTAAAATAAGGATAATTGAATTATATTAACTTAAAAATTTAAGCGCTTAACCTAGTATCTGATACAAGCAAGGACTCATTAGTGCTAGTGTTACTATAAATAATTTAAACATTTTTTAGGACCTGGCACTGTGGCCTAGAAGCTGAAGTCCTTGCCTCGAATGTGTCAGGATCCCATATGGGCGCCGGTTCTAATCCCGGCAGCTCCACTTGCCATCCAGCTGCCTGCTTGTGTCCTGGGAAAGCAGTTGAGGATGGCCCAAAGCCTTGGAACCCTGCACCCGCATGGCAGAAGTGGAGGAGGCTCCTGGCTCCTGGCTTGGGATTGGCACAGCACCGGCTGTTGTGGTTACTTGGGGAGTGAATCATCGGACAGAAGATCTACTTCTCTGCCTCTACTCCTCTCTGTATATCTGATTTTGCAATAAAAAATAAATAAAGCTTTAAAAAGTATTTAAATATATAATCTTTACCATCAAAATATATAACATTTGTCTCATATGTTAATTAAGAATAAAACAATGCCTAAAAATTACACTAGGCATCATGGTGGTATTCCCTCTCTTTGAAGCTTCACAGTGGTGGATTTATAGCATCAAATAAAAGCCTAGCCATAATTTATGCTTGCCCAGTTTACTCTCTCAATAGGGTATGCCATAAAAGGTGCTTAAAATACTCCTCCCAGTCCATCTTAATGTTGGAAGGTCTATTCTTTTTCAGCTGGAACCAAAATGAAACAAATGATAGTAAGAATCTCCATAACACAATCTGTACTTTTACAATTTCCCAAAAACTTTTGAGTAGTCTACGTTATTTGTCTTTTTTCTCAAATATGAGCGGTATGTCTTATGAGTAGTTATTTATTTTTATTATTTATTATAATTATTGTATAGATGATGAAATAATTATAATTATGATTTACTTTTATTGTTCAGATGAGGAAACAGGCTCAGAGAATGTATGGGATGAACTTTCAAGTTTTAACAGTTGGTAGGATCTGGACTTGAATCTAAATATTTTGGTAAAAAAGGAAAAAGAAAGAAAAGAAATGAAACAAAACCCTGCATACTTTCCAATATACTATAGGGTCTGGGTGTATCACTAAGTCAAAGATAGCTGGGTTTGAACTATGTCTCAACTTCCTGCAGGCCATTATTTTATCACTTTGAACTTGATTTTTTTGCTCTGTAAGTAAGAATACAATTCCTTCAGCATGTGGCTGAAGTGGCCATTTAGTATTGCAGTGCATGTAATGTCCAAACCCAAAATGAAAATGTTCTTTAAGTCCTTCTGCCTCCTTGAACGCTAAAATACTTTCTATCTAGTCATCAGTTTACTGGGAAAATTCCAAATGCACAATTTGCACAGACATTTATACCAGTCATACTCCTTTCTTTAGAAAACATGACCTGTTATTCATAGTCATTCCTTATTCCTTCTCCTCAAGGCTATTTTCTTGACAACCCTCATTAGAGAATAAGCACAGGAGGTTCCCAGAAACAGTGATGTGATGATGGATGGGCTGCCTTCATCTTGGATGAGGAACACCCTGGCCCACATATTTCCTTGCACACAATAAAGAACAGTGATTCATCCATGGGCAAAGCAGGTATCATCTACTCTGCATGTAGAGTGAGACCTTGGTGGTCTGCTAAATGCTGTGATTAATAAACCAGCAAAATGACCTCAGTTAATCTTTCCTTGTTACAGACATTTGTAGATGTTCCCAGATCTGGCTGACACATTCTTTGGCCACTGCAGAACTAACGAATTTCATAGAAACAGAGAAAACAGGCATAAACAGTGAAGAGGCCATGAGAAAGGCATTTTGAGTCTCAGAATCTGTCTCCAAAGTCAACAAAACTCCATGTTTTCCCCAAAACACTTAAACTCCAATGAGAAAAGTCCAGGTCTTTGGGGAATTTCTTAGCAACTAAGTTTATGATCCATCATCCATCATTGCAACTCAACATTTATCTCATTAGAAATGTCTTTCCTATCTCCTTGCAATTTTGTTTCTTAAGGTTTTTTGTTTGTTTGCAACCCCATTGTTACCCTCACAGTTTTGTAGGCATTTTCTGAATGGTCTGGATATTGTTTAAGGCTTATGCATTAAAGATCTGATCCCTAAAGTCGTAAGTTACAGATTAACAGTAATGGTTGAGGGATTTAGGGTGGTAGCTTGAGCTGACTATTGTGTCTGGGAGAAGGACCTAGATATGATCTAGTAAGATGGCTGTCTTGAGCAAGTTGGTTACCTAAGCTGGATTTATCCTAACTTTCCTTCAGCTTCCTGGATCAGGAATATAATTCCTCTTTGTATTCATCCTGCCATAGACCTTCGCAAGATCTTGGACTGCATCTACAAACCTATGAGTCAAAATAAATATTTTCCTTCACAAGTAGCTCCTTGCAGGCATTTGTTAAAGTGACAAAAGCTGACTACATTGTGGTGCAGTGGATTAAACAACATTTCATATGAGCACTGGTTGGAGTTCCACTTCAAATCCCACTCCCTTTCGGGGAAGGAACAGAAGATGGCTGAAGTTCTTGGGCCCCTGCAATACAGGTGGGAAACCAGCTCTCCCATGTGGATGCAGGGTCAATATTTTTAATAAAGAGTTTTCCAATTCAGTCAAATGACCCTTTAATGTAAAGATTTCAGGTGTTGATTTTTTTCTTGCTTTTGGTATAATAATTAAAAATGCATTGGGGATTTTATGGCAGCTGTATTTCATGTGGCCTAGAATTAGGTTGCTTCAGAGTTAAAAATAAAAACCAAAACACACAGAGAATAAAAAAGCCATTGATCTTTTACATGATTATTTCTACAGAATACTGTGTTCACTAACTCTTTAGGAACCACCTTAAATAGTTAAATATGACAGTTTTAGCCCAAGTGCTTTTGTATGTGCCCTTGTTCTTCATTCTCTATGATTTTTGACCCAGTTCTGTATTTCATTCTTTCTTGGTTGGACATTCCACTCGTATCTTATTTTCTTTGTTTAACTTTTTGTCCATAGTCATCAAAGGTGTTCCTTAAAACATAACTCTTTATGCTCTTCCTCTGCTTAAAATGACACTATCTATGAGTTACACTAAAAAAAATCCCTTAGTATTACATTTTAAATATTTCAATATTTGGTTTATTATGTATTTCTGTATTTATCATTTAATATTTAAAAAAATAAAGGATTTTTTTTTATTGGAAAGTGAGATATACAGAGAGGAGGAGAGGCAGAGAGGAAGATCTTCCATCTGCTGATTCACTCCCCAAATGGCCGCAACAGGCCAGAGCTGAGCTGATCTGAAGCCAGGAGCAAGGAGCCACCTCTTTCTTTCCCATGCAGGTACAGGGTCCCGTGGTTTTGGGTTGTTTCTGACTGCTTTCCCAAGCCACAAAGCAGGGAGCTTAATGGGGCCTGCCAGGACATGAATTGGTGCCCATATGGGATTCTGGCACATGCAAGGCGAGGACTTTAGCTACTAGGCTGCCATGCCAGGGCCCTTAATATTTTTCTCAATAGCATCAGTGTTCTATTGTGACTGGACTCATCACATTGAACCTCACACATGTCATTTTGCTTAGCTAATCTTGCATATTTTCTAGAAAAGGCTCTCTATCTCACTCCTTTGTGTCTAACCTTTACTTCACCTTCAATGACCAATTTAACATGACCTTAGCCTTTCCTGATTAACTCCACCAGAGATGGATCCTCCTTTTACTGAATGTGAACATAGCGAATTCTAATGGCATTTATCATTTCACATTTTGTATTCAGTTACTTACTGCACATTCACTCATTTATTTGTTCCTTTGAAGTAAATGTTTAATTGTGCAAGATGGGCCTGGCAGCGTGGCCTAGCAGCCAAAGTCCTCGCCTTGAAAGCCCCAATATCCCATACGGGCACCGGTTCTTATCCCAGCGGTTCCACTTCCCATCCAACTCCCTGCTTGTGGCCTGGGAAAGCAGTCGAGGATGGCCCAAAGCTTTGGGACCCTGCACCTGCATGGGAGACCTGGAAGAGGTTCCTGGTTCCCGGCTTTGGATTGGCGCAGCACCAGCCGTTGAGGTCACTTGGGGAGTGAATCATCAGACGGAAGATCTTCCTTTCTGTCTCTCCTCCTTTCTGTATATTTGACTTTGTAATAAAAATAAATAAATATTTAAAAAAATTGTGCAAGATACCAGAGATAGTAAAAGATTATATTGGTGAGATAGCAATAACATCTCTCTTGGACGTAGTAATGTTAAACAATCTTAGAGGTCACACTGGTTGGCTTAGATATATCTGGGGAGTTCTTGAATTCAGATGCAAAAGAGATTTAATAATTACCCAGTGGGGGCAGAATAGGGAACTGGTAGAGAGTGGATAAGTAGAAGAGGCAAATTAGATGAAAGGCTTAGAGTTTGAGAAGTCAGAGACTTCTGAGAGAGTAGAAGCTATGTTATGACTGGGTAGGATATGTTAAAAGAGTAACAGTAGACAGAAACTGATCAAAGTGATCAGAGGCCGAATATTGCCTTGTTCAACAGCTTTGAGTCCCTCCTGTAAGCGGGAGTGGGGAAGTACCTTAAGTATTTTCATAAGGAAAATTATCAGACTGAATTGTTTGTTAAGCTTTGGTCATAGAGTACAGGAAAGACTTGGAAATAGATTGCATTTCCCAATTGTGTTTAACACAGTGCCAGGTACATGATCTATATACAATGTATATTAATCATTCAAGAAGTGAAAGAAAATGAGGTTTCCACTTTTCTACTAGAGCCTGAAAAGGAAAAAGGGTGCATCAGTTTCAAACACATCTTTCACCTGTGTTGCTCAGATCACAGAGGTAGAGGGCGTTTTCGAGCTTGCTGAACCTGTTGATCCATGTCTCACATTCTTCAGCCTCTTTCCCCACAGCTGGATTTGTGGAAGGCTGGGAGACTGGTCGGATCTTCCTCGTGTACCAAGCATCCTTTGGGGTTGGAGTCTCAGCATGAGGGTTTTCTGGCTGAAGCTCCTCTTCTGAAGTTTTCTACCAAAACAACACAAGCATCTCACTGGCAATATACTCCCCATCCAGAGCTTCTCCAGACTCTTGGCCAAGGATGAGACCTCCCAACTAAGCAGATTTATTGTAAGGCCTGGGCTTTGGAAAGTGAGGCAGATGAGTTTCAAATCCTCAGAGTCACAGGATCGTTTCTGCCAAGTTTTGCTGGATACAAACATGTTAAGTGTGTTTGTTGTTAAAGAGAAGGGTGACATCATGACTTTTACTCACTTGTCACTTCTGACTTGAATAAAGGAAATGACTTTGTAACTCATTGAGACTCTTCTTGATGTTCAGCTGTTTTGTATTAGTGAGGTCTACAGGGGATGGGCTTCAAGCAAACCTTAGACCGTTCTGGTATGAACATTTCTGAAACAGTTGGACGCTTTATTTAGAGTGAATGGAACAATAGTGATATTGTCTTAGTCTCATAGGTCCATTTTACAGAATGTTGAAACATTTCTAAGCTGTTTGCCCTGTTCATTTCGTAAAGGCAGTAATGACCCAGACAGGCTGCTAAAGGAGGTTTTCTATATTTCATTTTGATATCTTAACTCCCAGCATAGTACATCGTAGAGGTTTTTTTGAGAATAAATAGACAAACAAGTTGAAGTTGGGCCATGCAAGGCATCTTGCCTCCTACCATTTGGAGAGACTGATCATCTACTGCCAGTCAGCCAGCCCAGCTTTTCCAGGAATTGCATCTCCTGCCAATCCACATGGTAGTGGAGAGAGCCACAATATTCTACTTGTATAATTCAGGACTAAAATGTGGAAAAATGCCATTTATTTCTACAGGAATGAGAGAAGAATAAATTGTTGCTGGGATGTAATAAAGTCCTCAAATAAGAAGTAAAATAAAAGAGCAAGGATATTTTTCTTAATCTTACTCACAGCCGATTTAACACTCACAGAGAAAAGCACTTACTGTTGTTTCTTGTGCGGCAAGAAGCTTGCCAAAATGAATACTATTTTCTAAACTATTTCAACGTGTGAAGTGCATGAAGAGGTCTCTCGTCATTTTAGAATGAATTATGCTCTAATCTGGGCATTTAAAAAACAACAACAAAAAACTCTCAGGCTGTTTTTCAATTCTTTGTATGTCTCTTGGCTGAATTCTGGGAAAATTGAAATGAATTGTAACTCTTTGCCAGATTTTATTTTACTTTTTTTTAATCAAAGTGCTTGTTACATTTTAAAATGTGATGTCTGGGGAAAGGTCACTCAGTTTCTGGAAGCTGGACTTGACGTCAAAATAGGGCTTGGAACACACTTGATTTTCACTGCAGCTGAGGGGTCAGCCACAAGCTTTGGAAGGACATCCATATACATGCTAGGAATGCAAGCATATTGTGGGCTGGGGGCAAGAATGTCACCAAATGGTGGCAAGAGGTTTCTCATGGCAGCTAAAACACAACTCCTACTCATGTAGTTTAGCCTCCATTTTCGGCAGCAGCGGCCTGAAATAAGAGGTTTGGGGGAAATCAAAGCACGACAGTACAGGAGTTCACAGTGAAAAGAAGACCATGTCTGGGAAGACCTTTCCCAAGCTTCCTATACCCAGGTGCGTACCACATGTTCAGTCCGAGGGACTTCGATCTCCACCGGAGTGGCCGCGGATTCTTCTTCATTCTTCCCTGGAAAAAAAAATGGAAAAATTTTAATCCTGCCTTGCTATTTCACATACCGATACGCTTCAGGCTCTCCTGTTAACATGGTGTTAAGCAGTGAAAATACGCTTGATGAGTATGAGATCTGGTTCTTGCCTTTTGGGATCTCAGACTGGGGAGGAAGACATCAAACAATTATTCAAAAATTACATATCCTGTGTTACAAATACTACCAAATAAGATGAGTAAAGTTCTAGAACTTATTTTGGTGCTTGAGGGAAACGACTTGGGTATCAGCAATGTTTTTGGAAGAAATGACATAAATTGGAAACTGATGGAGGGATAGGAGACCTCCAAGCAGAGGAGGGGTTGTTTGTATGCAGCAGCGAGCTCTTGGCAAACAGACTGAAGCTCCTCCCTGAAACGCCCAGAATCACATAGAACTTGATAGATTAATCTGCAAAAAGGCACTTGCGTGTCTCTCTCCATATAGATGTGCACCCAATGGGCAGGGCACAATCTTTCTCTTCCTCCTTCCTTACCTTCTTCAAAGGTCGGAAGTCCTGGGTGGGAAGCATTTGGACAGCATCCCTAACCCGGAGGATTTTTCTGTGCGGGCAGTCACCGACTGCAGGCTACTCCGTTCAGATGCAGGGAAAGCATGAAGGCCCTCTGCTATGATGCTCTCACGCCTGCAGTTGGTTCATTGATCACTCACCACCTTCCCATCTGATTTTATGAATATTTGTGGGTGTGCTTCAAAACATGTATGTAAAATGTGATTAAAAATGAGCTTATTCGAGGCCAGCACTGTGGTGCAGTGAGTAAACAGCTTCCTGCAACACTGGCATTCCATTATTGGAGAGCTGCTTTGACTCTTGGCTGCTCTGCTGCTCCACTTCTGAGACAGCTCTCTTTCGAAGGCAGCATAAATGGCTAGAAAACTCACACCCCTAACACCTACAGGATGTAGCTCTGGGCTCCTGGCTTCAGCTTGAACCAGCCATGACTACTGGGGAGATTTGGAAAGGTGAAACACCCCCCTCTCTCACCACTACTTTCTCTGTTACTCAGACTTTCAAAAATAATTTAGTATTTTGAAAAGTTTATTTTGGTGTGAAACATTTTTAAGTGTATGGAAAGATTTTTTTTCATAATTTTGATGCATTTTTGAAGATCCCTTGTATGTGTGAGTTTCAAAATATTTTGGCACCAACATAAATTTATATTTTAGTTTTATTTTGCATTAATTTTCGGAAATATGTCTCTATTTGTTTTGCAATTCCCTGTCATTACCACACAGTGTTCTGGAAGACTCTGTTTCAGTGTTCTCTGCACATTTCAAGTATCTCATCTCTCTCTCTACAGCCCACCTCCCCACACACATACACAAAGCTTCTTATTTGGGTCTCACAACAGTTATTAAAATGATTCAGTTAGTACATTTTAAACAAAAAGTAGAGTTAGGTATCGTAATGTCGTGATTTAGAGCATTTGCAGAAGTTCTGAGGCCAGATACCTTGGTTTGAATTCTGGCTCCTTACTTTACTAACTGCATGAACTTAGGTAACTTACTGTCTTCTCTGTACCCTGGTTTCTACTCTGTAAATTGAGCATAGTGACACCTATAGGATATTGTGATAATTAAGGAAACTAAAAATTGTAAACAAAGTCTCTGGAACATAGCAGTTTTTCAACAAATGCTTAAAAACACAGTCATTTATGTAAGGAAGTTAAGTAAGTAAATTCACATATCAGATTTAAAAGCATTTTGTTAGACTAATTTTTAAAAATTTTGCCTATGCATTGCTAGGATTATTCTCTCTCCCTTTCTTGATGGAGAAAGACAATGTGGTTTCATAACATTCTCTGATGACCTATTGCCTAGCATTAGAGAAGAAACTCAATAAATAAATGATTATGTGACCTTACTTGATATTTGGGAAAATAAGTCACTGAATATATGTTTTTATTTAGTTATTGCTGACACTGAGGCACAGATATCTGAGCCATCCCTTATGTCATATACAGGTAGAGCAGCCAGAATGTGAAATGAAATGATACCAACAGGAGTGTGGCAGGCAGTGGTTTTACATACTGTTCCTCAGTGTCAGGTCCAGTGTGAGTTCTGATGAAAGCCACTTAGTGCAGCCACTTCAATGCACATCTTATTTGATATTTTGAAAATCTAAATCGTCATGGAATCCCATCATCATCTAGTAGCTTTGGCCCCTGCTTATCTCATCCAGTATGCTAAAGAAAAGCTTTTTCATTATTTTAGGAGGAAAAAAGTTCAGATTACTCTTATTCTCAGTGATTGATAGTTGAAGGGATTCTATAAGCAATATATGGCACAAAGGTAAACAGATGTATTTTAGTGTCAGACCTGAATGCTAACTCTAACGCTTCCTTTCACCAACTGAAAGTCTGTGGATTACAATTATATCATTTTTGAACTTATAACAATCTGTATTAATACTGTGGAGATAAAAATGAAACATAAGGGAAGTGCTCAATATAAGGTATTATTATATGCTTTTGTGTGATTATTAAATGACCATTAGAAAATTTCCAAGAGGGTTCGGTGTGATAGTGTAGTGGTTAAGGTCCTCACCTTGCACGCACCAGGATCCCATACGAAAACCGGTTCTAATCCCGGTGGCCCCACTTCCCATCCAGCTCCCTGTTTGTGGCCTGGGAAGGTAGTCGAGGATGGCCCAAAGCCTTGGGACCCTGCACCCACATGGAAGACCTGGAAGAGCTCCTGGCTCCCGGCTTCAGATTGGTTCGGCTCTGGCCATTGCGCTCACTTGGGGAGTGAATCATCAGACAGAAGATCTTCCTTTCTGTATATCTGCCTTTCCAATAAAAATAAATAAATCTTAAAAGAAAAAACTTTCAAGAAAAGAGAAATATGTACTAATTATAATGTGCCAGGCATTTTCCTGGGAATGGTTCAGTGAATTTTGAGTTTTAGAGTAAGAGCTAGATCCTAGATTGTTTTGCAGTGCTCTTCCTCTCTACTGTGCATTTCAAGAAGTCCCGTTAGGAGGAAACACAAGTCAGCCCACTTCATCATTTATTAGCTTCCCTTTGCCCTTTGTAATATCTAATGGCATATGCAAAGGTAATAATCGTATATGTAAAATTTATTTGAAAATTCTGAGACAGAGCTCATTTTCCCTTTCTAACTCAGGATGGATAACTAATAGCCATCTGTCTCATCTGCCAGTTGAAGATTTGTTCTGGAGGAAATAAGCCAAGCAGGTTTCTAGAAATTTCCAGGTGTTGTAAGGGGCAGGTTTTACGTGGCCTCCAGTAAAATCCTGGTGATCACATAGCCAGGCCTCTTGGTTATCCCAACTAATGAATTGAAATCAATGATTCTCAGTGCATCCTGAGTATTAGGCCTACTTGGGGAGCTTTAAATATTTCTAAGCCATCCTGCAGACAAATTAAATCAGAATCTCAGGGGCCAAAATCTAGTTTGGTACTTAAAAAAATTCCCTAAGAGGTTCTAAAGTGAAACGCCACAGTAGAAAGCAATGTGTTTAAGTAGAGGTTTTTGGCCTCATCAGACCTACTGAATGAAGCATTTGTGAGAAGAAAACATAAGCTAAAGGTCTATAAATGACACATTTTTGATAAAATCTAATGAATAGCCTTGGGAAGGAGAAATTCTTCCCCTTTGACAGATGAGGAAATTGAGGCAATGGAGATTTTAGTTACTTGATTAGGAAAACAAGAGGTAGGGTTAGGTCTGTTATTCTTTTATTTACTCAACAATCATTTGTTAAGTCCCTGCTATATGTTAGACACTGTCATAGGAACTTAATACAGCAATGAACACAACAAATTATTTCTTCTTATAGAATGTGCTTTCTATAGCTGAGGGCAAACTTACACATAAAACCACACCAGGTACTGGGGCTCGCATCGTGGTGCAGCAAGTTTAGCTGCTGTTTGCTATGTCAGCATCCCATACTGGATTGTCTACTCAAGTTCTACCTGCCTTGGTTTTTGAGCCATATGAGAAATCAGCAGAATATGAGCCAAGCACTGGTGCCAATACCAGCCACATGGAAGACCTGGATGGAGTTTCTGACTCCTGATATGAGCTGGCCCAGGACTGGCTATCACAACTAGCTGGGGAGTGAAATATGCAGATGAAAGACCTCTCTATTCCTCCATTTCTCTTTCCTTCTCTTTTTCCTCCTCTGTCAATGTCTTCTAAATAATTGTTTGAAAAACAATGCCAGGTAGTGATACGTGCAAAGAGCATGACCAAAGCTAGTTATAAGGATAGAAAATAATGATAGTTGCTATTTGCAAAGGGAAACAAGGGAATGTGACACGAAAATATCTGGTGAAAGGTAGCTGGGGAAAAACTATTCAAGGAAAATAATCACAGAAAAGGCAAAGATGAAGCATGGATGAAGTATGGACACCTGGTACCTTCAAGCAATGGCTGAGAGGAGAGCCTGGCTAAGACACAGTGCAAACAAAAGAGCAGTGTGTTAGGTGCAGGGCCAAGAGGCCTCATCAGCATGCCACACAACTGCAGTTAACTTGTTTCTCCCCCACTTCCCTCCCATTCACTCTCCTCCTCTCACTTCTTTTCTATCCTCCCCTCTTTTTCCTCCCCCCACTCCTCCTTCCCAACCCTGCCCACCTTTTCACTTTCCTTTCTTTACTTCGTAAAGTGAGTTGTCTCACATTTTGGTTTTTCTTGGTATGTGGCTTGCTCTCTTTCTGCTTCTCTGCAACCAAGGGGTCCTGACAGAAACCTGCATCACACTTTTTGGACTTTCTAGGGATGAGGATCATGAATAAAATAAACCTTTTTTCTTTATGTCTTACTCAGCTTCAGATGTTTTGTCATACATCATAAGAGAGATGAACATATCATGCAAAGTGTTTAAGTTACGCAAACACCAGGTGAAGGAAACCAGAAGGTCAGAAAGAAGGTCAGGTTGAGGAAACAAGAAGGTCTTGCTTCTGACATTCGAATGGCTAGATGAAATCATGTCCAGAAACCTTTGCTGATGCCATGTTTTTCATCTGAATAAATCAAAATCTCTTTATTGTGTAGGTCAATGAGTTATTTTGTCTGTCCCTTTGACAATACAGGTTCCAACTAATGATTATTATGGATACTACTTTCCTCAAAAAAAAAAAAAAAATGGAAGCCAACTCTCTACCATTAGCTGTGTTTTCTTGAGTAATCAGTTTTTTAAAAAGCTTTATTTATTTTTATTGGAAAGGCAGTATACAGAGAGGAGAGACCGAGAGGAAGATCTTCCGTCTGATGATTCACTCCCCAAGCGGCCGTAACGGCTGGTGCTGAGCCAATCCGAAGCCAGGAGCCTCTTCCGGGTCTCCCACAAAGGTGCAGGGTCCCAAAGCTCTGGGCCGTCCTCGACTGCTTTCCCAGGCCACAAACAGGGAGTTGGATGGGAAGTGGAGCTGCCGGGATTAGAACCGGCACCCATATGGGATCCTGGTGCGTGCAAGGCGAGGACTTTAACCACTAACGCCACCATGCCAGGCCTGAGTAACCAGTTTTGAGAAAGAGTTTGGTGAAGTGGATAAGTGAGCTTCTGAGGTACTTTCGGCTCCATTTATATTTTCCCCCAATGGCAGCCATGCTGCAGATCTGTTCCCTGCTTTTAACATCTTTCTGTCTCTTGTTCATAGGTACTTCATTGAAGGATTGAAACTTGGAGCCACAGTTGATTTTTGTAGAATGCTACTTTAGTTTTTAAACTATAACCATATTTGGAGTACTGGTGATTTATTATGGCAGTCCTGTGAAAGGGAAATTAGACTAGCCATGCAATGTTTTCACTCTTTCAGCCTTCTGATACTTGTATGATCAATGCCCTATAATGACTTCCCTCTTTTTTAAATACCTAGACCCACTCCCACCAGCTCAATGTGTGTGTGTGTGCCATGTACTTTTATCCAAAAGATCCCAGTAAATGCTCGAATGGGTTTTGTATATGGAGAAACTACGAAAGCAGATCAATATCAATGCATATTTTTCACTTCTCACAATCTCAAAATATTTTATACAATTCATCTTTATAATTTTACTTAATGAGATGTCTTGAAAATTCAGTCATGTTATTTTACAGTCATGGTAAAGTTTCACTAGCTGGTTCCTGTGGGATACTTTCATTGTTTTCATCTTCTAAAAGTATTTACAAAAAAATGCTGCATTTAACATTCACATACAACTTGGACTCTTTTTGGTGGGCTATCAAGTAGAATAACTACTTAGCTGCAAGGTTTCCAAACTGTACAACTAAAATTGTATTGAACAGCTCTATTGAATAATACCAAGTCCTTTTGTTGGTGTGCTGTGTTTGTCTTCAAGGACTGCCACTAAGAAAATGCCTTATGACACAATTAAACCCATAATCACATGAATAATGCCAAGTCCTTCTGTTGGTGTGCTGTGTTTGTCTTCAAGGACTGCCACCAAGAGAATGCCTTATGACACAATTAAACATATAATCACATCTTTATGATCAGCTGGACTAAAGGAATCGCTGTTGAGGTGATTCTTACTCTCATTTTTCCTTCACTGGTGATTCATTTACATTTTGGAAAGGAATGGAATGAAACCTAACAATCATTCAAGCTAAGTATCACAGTTAACAGGACCTGTGGGAGATAGAATGTCATAAAGAGTAATGAACTAATACAGCTCACCTGTAGGCAAATAGGATGACAAATCAGAAGAGGCTCTGCTCAGCAACTCAAGAAATTTCTGCCATCTGTGCAAATAAAAGAATCAATAGTGGTGATCCATCTCACCATCCTGGAAGAAGGTACAGTAAAGCTTAAAGTTTATGTGTGTATTAATACCAAAGGAGCCTTTGTCATTTAGGGATGAATGTAGGAAAGAGAAGGTATTTTAGGTGTCTGTCATAGGAAGGTCTTTGATAAAGGGAATCAGGTGCCCATGGTATTATTGCAAGACTAGTTGGATGGAGGTAAAGGTCTGCTGCTGAGCTCAGGGTTAGGTCTCCGAAGATACAAATCAGAAATCAGGGGGCCCTATGAAATATCTGATCGATGTTTCAGTGGCACCTCATCATGATGTTAGTAACCAAGCAATGCCAAGGCATTCTGGCCAGAGGAAAAAAAATAATTCATCATCATCCCATTTCAGCTCCACTTCTTCCCTTCAAACCTCGTACAAATGTATCTTACTAGTGGAACTTGTTCGTTTCTAGAATGTTTGTGTCAATGGGGTTTCACTAATGTTCTATTTGGCCTTCACAAGCAAGGGGAAGATGGCAGCATAGGAAACATAGAAAGGGAAAGTCAAGGCTGTCAAGTGCAAGTACAACATGTTTAGTGACTTGCTTAAGCAGAAAACATACAGAGCAACATGTCTGTAAGAGACATTCAGGTAGCCATTTAAGACCTAAATTATTTTAACAAGCTTTAATAGTGAAAATTGCTTGTGTTTCCTTTAACATCCTAAGGTGGTTTATTTGTAAAAACTTGCTTATTTTCTCTGGAATAAGAGATATCCAGTTTCCTTTTTGATATAATATGAATGAAAAAACAATGTCCCACACCGTGCCATAGCCAATATGGGACTACTTTCATTTAATTATTTTCTCTCTTTCCCTTATTTTCTCCCTGTCATCTCATCCACTCTCTGTCTCTACCTCTATCTGACCTTAATGTGTGATTCAAGTCCTTCATGCAGTATCATTTTCAACTAATTGATGAATTATTTCACATCCTGTTAACTATTTCTTTTTACTAATGCTAGAAAAAAATAGATCATTTTCTACACTTGGTCTTAGCCAAAAGGCCGAGAAATGATAGAACAGATAATTTTCAAAGGTTCATTGTGATTTAGTCTACAAAGCTATGATTTCCTTTCGGTATCTGAAGCATTTATTTACTTATGTAGGTCTTGCATTTTGGAATTTTCTCTTAATTAAGCCCCAATGAGGATGTGTTAACATTTCATACAGTCCAACATATGAATTCCAGTGATTTCTTTTGGCTCTGCTTGCTGCTCACTTTGACCTGCAGTACAGGATCAGATGACAACATCCATCATACCTGATGCTTCTTAGTCATTCTCCAGACACTCCTTGGTAGCATGCAGGGGAGATCTTCAAACCACCCTTGTTGGATATAAGACTATCCTAAATTTGGGATAGTGTGCCTAAATTTACATACTCCTCAGCACATACAACCACCAACAACTTCCCTCTCTCTGCAGTAGCCACCACACCTTTATTTTTGGGAATTGCACTTCTTCGGATGCAAACACATAGCTAGACCTCCCCCTTTGCATCTCACCTCAATTTTCTTTGTTTTTCTTTTAAGTTGGTTCTCTGAGTAGGTACAGCTAAGTATGTGGTTAGTACACCTGTATGCATGCTTGGACAGGAGATGGAGGGTTGAGAAGGGAAGGATTCAGTTGCTCAGAAAGCTACATTTGCATGAATTGCTACTTGTTTAACAGATGAGAGCTTCAAATCAAAGAGACAAAACATCTACTGCCTTCAAAATTTCTCACAGAGTGACCCGGTGTGATGGCTCAGTGAGCTACATCCTTGCCTTGAATGTATCAGGATCCAATGCAGGCCTTGGTTTGTGTTCTGGCTGCTCACCTTCCCATCCAGCTCCCTGCTTGTGACCTGGAAAAGCAGTAGAGGGTGGCCCAAGGCTTTGGGACACTGCACTGTTTGGGAAACCTGGAAGAAGCTCCTGGTTCTTGGCTTCAAATAAACTTATCTCTGGCCACTGAGACGATTTGGGGAGTGAACCAGTAGATGGAACATCTTCTGTCTCTCATTCTGTCTGGAAGTCTAGCTTTCCCATAGAAAGAAATAAATCTTTTTTAAAAGACTTATGCAATGTAATGACCTATGTTTATAAGAAAATTCCCACAGAGAAGCAGGAAAAACTGAGACCAGGGAACGCATTGATTTTCTGACATCTCACTTATTCCTTCTAGATTCTGATATTAAAGTTCTTATCATATGCTGCTCATGTGTTTTTGTCTATATTCATAGTGATTTTATTCAGGGACTGTTAAGCAAATGTATTGTTATAATGTTTGTAAACACCCAACTATATTAAACACTCAAAATGTGGGAAATTTTTTTGAAACATTTTATAATGAAGATGGAATTAGTAATGGGGGGCAGGTTCCTCTATGAGGGAACAATGCTGAGGATTCACTTCTGGTCAGACTACCAGAGTCACCAATTAGATCCCATAATTTGAAGAGTTAATCATTAGGGCATTGACCTTATAATCCTGTAATCCTATACTATAGTTGAAGCTGCAAAATATGTTTGAAGAGGGAGGCACATAGAAAGGATATTCCCAAAGAAACATTTACCTTGAGGAACCATTCTAGGGAGCCAAGCTATTTTATGGCCTGAATGTTTATGTGTCCCTGAAATACATGCATTAAAGCCCTCATTTAAAAGGTAATATAAGATGGGACCTCAAGGAAGTGGTTAGGTCATGGTCATGGAGGCAGAGACTACATGAATGAGCTTAATTTCTTACAAAAGAGGCCCAGGAGAGATCCCAAGGCATTTCCCCCTCTCCTCCCACTGTGAGGACACAGTGAAAAGAAAACATTTTGAGTGGGTATGTATTGATTTTGCCTTCTCAAATATGAATAAACATTTAAAATATTTATTTAAAAGCAGCTTTAAAGTATTTATTTAAAATACTTATTTACTTTTTTGAAAGGCAGTTTAATCAAGACAGAGAGAAATATCTTCTATCTACTTCTACCTACTTCTTTCTAGTTTCCATCTTCAAACAAAACAGCCACTGTGGCCAGAGTTGGGTCAGACTAAATCTTGGGTCTCACATATGGATGGTATAGATCCAAGTACCTGGACCACTATCAGTTACTTTTCCAGGCACATAAGCTGGGAGTTGGGTCTTAGAGCAGCCAGATCTTGAACCAGAGTTCCAATAAGGAATATGAGCATTACAAGTAGTAGCTTAGCTGGTTGTGTCACAAAAGAGGTTCCCCAGGCCAGAAATTAGATGGTCATGTTATTTAACATTTTCTTTATGCAGTCAGTAGTTGATGCATATTTGGGCTGTTTTTGTATCTTAACTGTTGTGAATCGAGCTGTAATAAACATGGGGGTAGCAGAGAATTAGACATGTAAGTGCAAATAAATTGAAGGTATATTATCACACAATTTGCAAGAAAAGAGGAAGAATGAAGGGCTGGAAATACTGTGTTCTTAAAATTATGTCTTTGAAATACATGAATTCTGTCTTCTTTATGTTTATAAAAAAAGAAAAAAAAGAAGAATCAGTCATCACCCCATTTTCACAGCCAGTGAATTCCAGAGTCCAGGTTTTCATCTAGGATATGTGATTCCAGAGTGCATGCTGCTTCTTCCTGTAGGTAGGACTGAAGAGGTAGTGGGATGGCTGAAGAGGTAAGAAACTCTAAGCTCCAGGCTTCTTCAGATCATGCCTGTTCTTTGAGCTTTTATTAAAAATCATTTCATTCTAGATCTATATCCTATACTTTTTTTTGGAGGCTTAAAGGAAAGAGCAAATGATAGCAAGCTACTGAAATCCAAAATCAGATTCACCAGCAAATGCAGCTGGGAACTCAGCTCTGGTATTCATGCAGTTATTACAGAGTCCCTGTGACTAGTCAAAGAACTTTCATCTCCTGATGATCTTTTTAGAACTTATATGTGCTATACTGTATGATTTAGAAACAAAATTCTGAATCTAGAGAGTTTACATTCAGTTTACTAATATATTGAATGTACTGGAGAAGTCATTTATCAAATACATTTTGCTTTTAACCACTCTAGGACTCTGTGCTTGGGTTTTGTTATTTGAGAAATAATGGCACCTGCTTCATGGGGAAGTTGCAAGAATGAAAATTTAATATTTTTAAAGCATTTAAAACATTACTTGGACTATGACAAGCACCATAAAAATGTTTAAAGTGATAATGATAATAACATTATTAGTAATAGTAGCATCCGGAAGTGAATAACCAGGTCCAATTTCTATGTAGTAGTCAATGTGCAAATTCCTGTCACTTCCCTAGTAGCTTGTTGCCTGAAATCACTATTTTTAGTCCCTTTTAGAACATTGCTGAGGGCCCGGTGGCGTGGCCTAGCAGCTAAAGTCCTCGCCTTGAACGCCCCGGGATCCCATATGGGTACCGGTTCTAATCCCGGCAGCTCCACTTCCCATCCAGCTCCCTGCTTGTGGCCTGGGAAAGCAGTTGAGGACGGGCCAGAGCTTTGGGACCCTGCACCTTTGTGGGAGACCCGGAAGAAGTTCCTGGATCCTGGCTTCAGATCAGCGCAGCACAGACCGTTGTGGCTCACTTGGGAAGTGAATCATCAGACGGAAGATCTTCCTCTCTGTCTCTCCTCCTCTCTGTATATCTGACTTTGTAATAAAATAAATAAATAAATCTTAAAAAAAAAAACATTGGTGAGACTGTCCAAGCCTGTTGAAATACTGGCCACACCTTAAAGCGCGTGGCACAAGATTAGTTAGAGAACAACAAGGAAAGCTTAGAACCAGACAGGAAACAGTCAGCTTGGACTCACACATACACTTACTAGGTAGGACAGAAAGTTTAGTTACTCCTCACTAAGGTATTGAAGATTTCTCTGCACACCCCTCCTAAAACTGTTCAGTGACTCAACTGTTGACATATGCCTTGTTAGAGTTATAAGTCAGTTTGGGCTATCATAAAATCTGCCAAGCTCAGTAAAAATTATGCTTCAACACTATAAATTGCTGAATACAAAAATGAAATAGACATGAGACAGCTCAATAGTACCCTATGGCCATTTTAAGGTGTATAGCAGCTGGTTGTGTATAAACTAAAACTGAAATGTCAATAAGGTACTCATAGGATGTGGTTAAGAACTTGTATTTTCTAACATATTGGTCTCTCAATACCATGTCACTTAATTGCATAATGTTGTAAATTGTTATTAATGTTATGTTGTGGCTTTCCATTGGAAGGGATGATATTCTGCCAGCTCTGCTTTCAGACCAGAGATGGTCTCCCCAAGAAACTGTTGAACTTATCTGGACAATAAGATGCTGGACTCTATGCATGATACATGCTTGCAATGGAAGAATCATGACCGGATTTGAACTGTAATACTGCAACAAGGTGGAGGAATCCACCGGGGTGGGGGGAAGGCATGAGGAGGGGTTGGGGGGAATCCCAGAGCCTATGAAACTGTGTCACAAAATGGAAAAAAAAAAACTTCCAATAGAGAACGTTTTACCTGTAGGTTCCCACCCAGCAAGAATATTTAAAATCCCAAGACCGTTCCTCAGATCTTCGGTGTCTCTCCTCTTCTTTCAAGAGGCACCCCAACTCCTGGCTCCTCCCTCTTCTCTCTCCCCACTCACCTGGTCACTTCACAAATAAAACTTCTCTGTCTGCAACTGCCTCTTGGCTATTTATTTCAATATTAAACTGAGGAAAGACCCCACCGAGCTTTTCTGGTAACAATTGCTGAATCAAACACCTCATGTTTCCTTTATCTTCTAAAATCCTCTGGCTGATGCTGGGATTAGCAAAGCCAGTCTTTTTCAATCTAATTGTACTGTCAATAATGGGCCAGATGTGTATGAGAAGTCTTTCTCGTGGCTGTGTCAATTGCTCCACTCTATTCAGGAAGCTTCCACAGCCTTCATTATTTATCCCTTTTCCCCAACCCAATTTGGCATGTGTGCGTGTGTTTTAAACTGGCTTGAAGCATTTAATTTTGCCAATACAATTTTAGAGTATTAGTTTGCCTCCTGTTCTCTTTTTGCCCTCCTTAATTACCATTTATTACAAAGTCACCCAGAAACATTAAATGCAAATTCTGACTTACATGTTTCTGGCCAAGAACAGGGATAATAATTTCCATCCAACACAACCTGAACTCATTTTACATAAGAGTGATTCAGAGTAGATTTTAAATCGTAATCAAGTCTTTCTTGAAATCGCCTTACCCTGGCAATCATTCACTAATGTCTTTGCTAATTGGTAGCCAAACAGCAGAAATCAAAATCTCAATGTTAGAAGAAAGTAACAACAACAACAACAACTACAAAAAAAACGTTGTTACAGGGCTCACAAAATTTGCTCCTCTTGTCAGCTCTTGCAACGTGACAGTTTAAGAAGAGAACACAACTCATTTTGTTTGGTTAGATGGGGCTAATCCCACATCACCCTAATCCCTCCTGATGTTTTATTGATTCTAAAGGACATTTAATCAGAAAACAGCTCAGCACTAGAATCCTGCTAATTAGCAAGCAGCCACATTCCAAATGGGTTCCCAATTGAACAGCAGATTAATGGACAATATGTACTAAAATAATGATTGTGCATTCAGCTCCTAAAATGTGTGTCTAAATTGCATCTTTAATCTCTTAAGGATATAGGTTTGATACAAAGTCTTTAACTGAATGAATTTAACTCAACAGAAGAAGCTTTAGCCAATGAGTGTTTAAGGATGAAACAAGTTTATCTCTTGAAAACACAATTCTTCGCTTATCATGGTTTTGGTGTCCTTGAATATTCAAAAGTCAAAGACAGGTGAATAACAAATCTGTATGCTTCTCGAGTTGCACAAAAATAATGGAAAATTGACGATGTTAATAGAATAACAGGGAGTCTATTTTCCTTTATTTTTCATTCTGTCTCTTGGGCTTACATTCTTGACTTCTGGGTTCTTGGCTTGTTGCCATACATTTCTTAAATATTTATTTTAGCTATTTAGAAAAGAGAATGACAAAAGGAGAGATTGTCTATCTTCTGGTTCACTTCCCAAAAAGCTTCAACACCTAGGGCTAGGTCATGCTCCTTCAGGGTATCCCATCTCCATCTGTATATCCCAAGTGGATGACAGTGGCCCCAGTACTGGGTTCATCTTCTACTGCTTTCCCAGACATATTAGCAGGCAATGAATTGAAAATGGGGCAGCTGGGATTGAACCAGTGCTCTGTAATGGGTTGACAGTGTCATAGGTGATAACGTGCAGTAAGTAGCATAACATTAACTCCTGTTTCTCAATTTTAAAAATATATTTATTTTATTTACTTATTTGAGAAGCAGAAAGACAGGAAGAAGGAGTGGGAAGAGAGAGAATGTATATCAGTTGGTCCACTCCCCAAATGCCTTGGACAGCTGGCCTAGGGTTAAGGCTATAGCTAAACTCTTGGGCCTTTATCTAGTCCTCCCCACATGGCTGACAGGAAACCAAATACTTGTGCCATTGTTGCCTTCAGGATCTACATTAGCAGGAATCTGGCATCAGCAGCAAAGGCAGATATTGAACCAAGACACTGGTGTGGAATGGTGTTTTGATTGGCAGTTTAAATACAGAGTCAGCAACATTTAATCAACCAGTATCTACTGAGGCTCTGCTGGGTATAGGTTACAATGTGAAGTTTATTACTTTATTTTTCTCTCTTTAAATTGATGCTTTTCTGGAATTCCCAATATTAGCTTCTTAGGTTTGCTACTTGGTTCTTTGCTTATCTTTTTCAAATATTTATTTCATTTTTATTGGAAAGTCAGATATATACAGAGGAGGAGAGACAGAGAGTAAGATCTTCTGTCTGCTGATTCACTCCCCAAGTGACCACAATGGTTGGTGCTGCACTGATCCCAAACCAGGAGCCAGGAACTTCCTCCACCTCTCTCAGGCAAATTCAGGGCTTTGGGCTGTCCTTGACTGCTTTCTCAGGCCACAAGCAGGGAACTGGATGGGAAGTGGAGCTGCCGGGATTAGAACCGGCACCCATATGGTATCCCAGGCGTGTTCAAGGCGAGGACTTTAGCTGGTAAGCCATGGCTCAAGGCCCTTTTGCTTGTCTTTTGCTGTTACAGCTTAACCACCCTCTCACCTTAATCAATCTGTGCCTATGAATTTGAAGGAGAAATCCTCTATCAGAAGCTGGTCAATTGAAATTTATTGGGGAGGTTCAGCTTCCTAAGCTTTTTATTAACTTATTCATTGATGTCCCGAATCCAGTTAAAATATCAAATCATTTATTGAATACCTGCTATATGGCAGTTACTGCACTAGACACTTGAAATATAATTGAATAAAGCAAAGATAGTTTTATGCCATGGCTGACAAAGATAATAACAATAATTGATACAATAAGTAGGCAGCTCATTTAATTGATTAGAAACTTGTTAGTGTTTAGAAGAAAACAAGCAGGGAGCAATTTAAGCAGAGGAAAAGATGGGAAACAAAAGTTTAAGGGTAGTTGCAGGCACCGGTCTCCCAAGGATTAACTCCACAGCTTAGCTTGTTTCTCAGAGCATAACAGGATTGGTAATTTTGGCCTGATACATCTAGCCACTGGCTTAACCGCAAGTTCCTGCTTCCTATTTGTCAAGTTATCTGCCAAGGGATTGGATAAAACTCAAGGGATTTAGGGTGGCCACTAGAGGATTGGATAAACACTGGGAGGAACTGAAGGGATTTAGGGTTGCCACTACTGGGAGGAACTGAAGGGATTTAGGGTGGACACTACTGGGAGGAGCTAAGCAGAGTATAAAAGAAAGTCTGGAGTTGCAATAAACATCAATCTGTCATCGATCGGCATTCGGTGTACTGCGTGTTGCCTTGTCTTGTCTCTCTGCGTTGTCTGCGTTGCAACCCTAGTCCCTCCGCTCAGCTCGGATTACGTGGCGACGCGGGCGTTGCCAACATCTGGAGGTTCCCACCGAGATTGAGAAAGAGAGGATACGACGAAGGGTCGTCCCAAGAGGCTGGCCAGCTGATCCAGGTAAGTGGGACGTATTGTAAGTCTCTGCTAAACTGGTAGGAGAGGGAGTTTCATTTTGAAATAGAGTCAGGTTTTAGTCTTATTTTGAAATATAGTTAGGTTTTAGACTTATTTTGAAATATAACTAGGTTTTGGATTTATTTTGTAAGTTTTCGATTAATTTAGAAGTATAGTCAGGTTTTAGATTTATTTTGAAGTATAGTGAGGTCTTGGTGTTTAATTTATCCGTTGAAAAGGACGATAAAATGGGTTCTGCCTTCTCACGGGATAAATTGGCCACCGAGCTTGAAGAACTTCTACGTCAACTGGGGATGCCAGTTAAATTTAAAATGATTAGAAATTTTGTTAAAGCCATTCAATCTAGCAGTCCTTGGTTTATTGTTTCAGGCAACTTCAATATTCCCGATTGGGAACAGGTTAAGGCCAATTTACAATCCTGTTTACAAAAAGACCCAGATAATTTCCCCATTGTTAACTTTTCTTTGTGGCGCTTAGTCCGTGATTCATTATTTACTGATAAAGTGAAAGTTGAGAGACAGTTAAGAGAAGTACAGACTACTTTTGAAGCAATCCAGGGGTGGGAAGTTCTACGGTCCTTGGAAGCCTGGAACGAGGTGGCCTCGAGTGAAACCACCCCGAGTGAGACCTCTTCTTTAGAGGAGAGTGAGGTCTCTTCTTTAGAGGAGAGTGAAGCCTCTTCTTCAGATGAGAACGAGGCCTCTTCCTCGGAAGAGAGTGAGGACAAACGAGATGAGGAGGCTTTCTTAAAGCGGAAAATTAAGGATAAGGAGAAGGTTTTCTTAAAGCGGAAAATTAAGGATAAAGAGAAGGTTTTCTTAAAGCGGGAAATTAGGGACATTAAAAGAAAGTTAAAGAAAGCAGGAATAGGTGCACGTTCCTCTGGCAAATTGTCCAGTTCAAGACCACCACCTTATGCCCCTAATTTTGTGACCCCTACCGCTCCTCCTGAGGAGGATGCCGCGGGCCATTCACCCAATAATTACCCCACACGGCCATGGAATGACGGCCTCACTGATCGCCGGTGGGTGGGGTTCGATGCTTCCCTGTAATAGAGGTCCCAGTTCGAGGAGGTCCCCCTCGCCGGGAGCATCAGCCCCTTCAATTTAAAGACCTCAAAAATGTAAAGCAGGCTGTTAAAGATTATGGTGCCCAGGCACCCTTTACTCTTGCACTCATAGAATCCTTTTTGAGTTTGAATCTTACTCCTAGTGATTGGATGCAATTGTGCCGCTCTGCTCTCGATGGTGGTGACTTTCTCCTATGGAAAGGGGATTTTCAAGATAGGTGCAGATTTTTTGCTGAGCAGAACGCGGCTGGGGGACACGCAGATCGAAGCCTTGAAATGCTTACTGGCACTGGACCTTTTGAGGGCATCCAACAACAAGTTAATTATGACCTAGGAGTTTATGCACAGATAGCAAATGCAGCCCTTGGAGCCTGGAAGGCCTTACCTAATGCTAATACAGGAGACCAGCTTTCCAAGGTCTTGCAAGGCCCTACAGAACCTTTTCAAGAATTTGTGGACCGTATTATGCAGGTTGCTACTAAGATCTTTGGTAACGTGGAACCAGCAATGCCAGTAATTAAGCATATAGCCTTTGAGAATGCTAATAAATATTGTCAGGATGCTCTCAGGTTCCACAGAGATAAGTCCCTGCATGATTATCTCAAAATCTGCAGACATATTGACTCCACCCATGCCCTTGGGCAAGTGATAGCAGCCGCTGTTCAACACCCTCAGCCCCACCCTAGGGCGCCTCCCAAAACCTGTTTCAGATGTGGACAGCCTGGACATTTTAAAAAACAGTGCCCCAAACTTCCGCGACAAGGAAGATCACCCCCAAGATCCTTGCAGGCCCCAGATCTTTGTCCAAGATGCCATAAAGGCTATCATTGGAGCAGTGATTGTAGGTCCAGATATGATGCCCAAGGCAATCCCCTATCGGGAAACGGGGTCAGGGGCCCGCTCCGGGCCCCCCAACCTCAGGTGTACGGAGCCCAGCAGACACCTGTAACTTCCGGAACAGCGCAGACTCCTTCCAGAGTCCCTCTCCCACGGCGAGGAGCACCGACATTTCAACCCTCCTCAGAGCAACACCAGGTAGCGCAGGACTGGACCTCTGTGCCACCTCTGGAGAGGTATTGACCCCGCTCCTGGGACCCCAACGGATAAAAACAGGAGTCAGGGGCCCCTTACCTAAGAATACCTTGGGCCTGATCCTAGGAAGAAGTAGTGCTACTATGCATGGAATCAGAGTACTCCCAGGAGTGATAGATGAGGATACTCCAGCAGAAATAGAGGTCATGGCAGAATCAGCCAAAGGCACTATAATCATTCCACCAGGAGCTAGATTTGCCCAGCTAATCTTGATCCCCAAGGTTCCAACTGACAACCCCATTCTTAAGAGAGATAGACAAGGAGGATTTGGACATTCTGGCCCCTTGGCATGTTGGGTCTCCGACATGCAAACCCGACCCACCTTACAGTTAGAGATAGAAGGGAGAAAATTCACAGGTTTACTTGATACCGGAGCTGATAGTACAGTTATATCCCAGGCACAGTGGCCAAGTTCCTGGCCATTAGAGGCCACCCCAACCGTTCTCCAAGGGATAGGAACTTCTCAGCCACAGAAAAGTGCCAGGTTGTTAAGGTGGAAGGATCAAGAGGGACATTCAGGAGTTTCCAGCCGTATGTCTTACCACATATTCCTATCAATCTGTGGGGACGAGATTTGTTGAGTGCCATGAATGTTGTATTGACCTCTCAACCTGTGCCAAATATGCTTAATAGACAGGGATACTTTCCTGGAAAAGGTTTGGGCAGACATCTTCAAGGTGACCCCCAACCAGTCTGTGACAGGGTTAAAAATTAGAGGCTGCAATTGAATTGGTAAAGGAACAGCTTGAGAGAAATTAAAAGAAGCCCATTGTTTACAGGCCTTTGCCTATATTTTAATATAACTCACAAAACAGGCATTCCTTATAATCCTCAGGGTCAAGCCATTGTCGAACGTGCCCTGGAAAGTTCAGCTTGCTCAGCTGACCCTTCAACTCCTGTGTGTCTGTGAAGTCAGTTTAAAGATAACTGGGGAATGCTCATCTTTCATTCGCCTTTTATGTAGCTCCTACAGAGCGCCATTGGCTTCGCCCTGCTAATGAGAATAAAGGCCAAGTAAAATGGAAAGATCTGGCCACAAATAAATGGCGAGGACCAGATCCAGTACTAACGTGGGGGCGAGGCTCTGTTTGTGTTTTTCCCCAGGATGAAGAAACACCTAGATGGGTTCCCGAGAGACTTACACGGCAAATCTCCTTGGCTCCAACTCAACATGATCCCACTCCTAATGATGTTCTTGCAGGATAGGAGACCCTGACAGCAGTGGTGCAACTTCCTGATATCCTGCCCATGGGATCTCCAGCTGCTCCCCGATTTACCATCATATATGTGTTACCCCTGTGAAATGGCATTTAACTGGCAGCATGGATGTTTCAGGAACAAAGCGGAATCTTGGCCATGAGGCTGATGGTCGTAGCCATGATTGCAGTACTGTTCACTCTTCTTTGCCGCCTATGCAGGCAATAAGCCTGGGAGCAGGTCATTATTTGACAAACCATGATGGATTTAGCTGTGGAAAACCCTAGTGCTGAACATGGTGTGATGGGCAGCCAGAGACGGGTAAGATCTGGCAGCGCTGATGACCAACCTAAGACAGGGATTCCCCAGGTGGGGCTCCCCATGACGGGTAAGGCGTCAACTGACTGCTGGACAACCTAAGACAGGCGTCCATTAAAAAAAACAAAAAAAGGGGGACATGCAGGCACCGGTCTCCCAAGGATTAACTCCACAGCTTAGCTTGTTTCTCAGAGCATAACAGGATTGGTAATTTTGGCCTGATACATCTAGCCACTGGCTTAACCGCAAGTTCCTGCTTCCTATTTGTCAAGTTATCTGCCAAGGGATTGGATAAAACTCAAGGGATTTAGGGTGGCCACTAGAGGATTGGATAAACACTGGGAGGAACTGAAGGGATTTAGGGTTGCCACTACTGGGAGGAACTGAAGGGATTTAGGGTGGACACTACTGGGAGGAGCTAAGCAGAGTATAAAAGAAAGTCTGGAGTTGCAATAAACATCAATCTGTCATCGATCGGCATTCGGTGTACTGCGTGTTGCCTTGTCTTGTCTCTCTGCGTTGTCTGCGTTGCAACCCTAGTCCCTCCGCTCAGCTCGGATTACGTGGCGACGCGGGCGTTGCCAACAGGTAGTTATGTGGCTGGTATTATGGTGCCACTGTTATGGTATTAACAAATACCACTGTTAAACTATTGTTGCAATGCCAGAATTCTTTTTAAGAGAAGAAGTTCAGGGCCCAGCATGGTAGCCTAGTGGCTAAAGTCCTAGCCTTGTATGCACCAGGAGCCCAAATAGGCATCAATTCTAATCCTGGCAGCCCCCCTTCCAACCCAGCCCTTTGCTTGTAGCCTGGGAAAGCAGTTGAGGACAGGCCAAATCCTGGGGACCCTGCACCCATGTGAGAGACCTGTAAGAGTCTCTAGGCTCCTGGCTTTGCATCAGGACAGCTCTGGCCGTTGTGGATGCTTGGGGAGTGAATCAGTGGACGGAAGATCTTCATCTCTGTATATCTCACTTGCCAATAAAAATAAAATAAATCTTTAACAACAGAAAAAGGGAATGAGTTCAAGTCTCAGCTACTACACTTCAACTCCAACTCCCTGCTGGAGCATCTGGGAATGCCACAGAGGATATCCAAGATGCTTGAACATCTGCCGCCTGCGTGGGAACCTTAATGGAATTCTTGGCTCCTGGCTTAGACCGGATCCAACTGTTCACACTGTGGCCACTCAGGAGTGGACTTTTGATAGAAAAATCTCCTCTTTCCTTCTCTCACTCTCTTTGTCACTGCCTCACAAATAAGTAAAATAATCTTTTTCGGTGTAGATCTTACCTATAGGTAGACAGCTGTAGGAAGGTCAGGACGTTAATGTGAGGATATTTGGCTTGGCAAGCTTTTAGATAGAAAAAAATTCAGAGGATTGTTGTTAAGGTGGATGTTTCCTTGATGTATTTGAGGAAAATGAAGAGCATAATGCATCCAGAGTATCATAACAAGTGAAGTTTTGCATGGAGTCTGAAAAATAATGGCAAACTCCTTACAAAGACTTTTATTTCTCTTCCATGTAAGTGAGATAAAGTGAGCTTTTGAGCACAGCAATGGTATGAACTGCTTTAGGATTTAAATATCTACTGAACTGAGGATAAAGTGGGGATAATGAAAGAAGCTGAGTTCAGTTTGGAAACTATTGTAATAATCTAGGAGAGCTATAATGATAGTTCAGGCAGGTTGTAGTTCAAAAACAACAGAGTGGTTAGGAAGTGACTGGATCCTGAATATATTCTGAACATAGAGAAGATTTATGAACAGATTAGTGAGTACAAGTTAAATTTCTGAACAAAGTCAAACATTATTGATATGCTATGTTTTAATAGTACTACATTTCATAATTTTTTTCCAGCTTTCAGTAATTTCCTCTTTGACCATCGGATGTATAGAAGTGTGCTTAATTTGGATGTTTTGAAGAATTATTTTTATTTTGGGCTTTTAATTTAGTTCTGAGGTGCCAGAGAACATATCTTGCATATTTTCACATCTTTTGAATATACTGGAACATGTTTTGTGGCTCAGCATATGGCTCACCTATTAAATTTCTATGCACACTGAAGAAGAATTTATATTCTGCTACTTGTGGAATGTTCCATAATGTGCACTTGGGTCTGGTTGGTTGGCTGTGTCTACTTATCTTTTATTCTTAATTTTTCTTTTAACTACTGGTAGAGGGCTATTGCTTTATCCAGCTATAATTGTGAATTGCTATCTGTTTCTCTTTTCAGGTCTGTGCTTATCCTTTGTGTCATTTGAAGCTATTGTATCGTGGGCATGAAGACTTACAGGCTCTATGTTCTTTTGATGAAATTGGCTTTCTCATGCCTCAGAATCAACTTTGTTCAATATGCCTGGAAGCCACTGCCGATTTCTTTAGTTCCATAAATCTTTTTTCATTCTTTTGGCTTGTCTATATATTTATATTTGTCATTGGTTTTTGTTGTTCTACTTAATTGGGTGTCTTTAATGAAATCATGAAGATTTCCTTATAAGTAGCACATTGGAATAATTTTTATTTAACGTAATTATTGGTATGATTGGGTTTTTAAAAATTTTTTTAAGATTTATCTATTTTATTACAAAGTCAGACATACAGAGAGGAGGAGAGACAGAGAGGAAGATCTTCTGTCTGCTGATTCACTCCCCAAGTAAGCGCAACGGTCTGTGCTACGCCGATCCGAAGTCAGGAACCAGGAACCTCTTCCAGGTCTCCCACACTGGTGCAGAGTCCCAAGGATTTGGGCCGTCCTCGACTGCTTTCCCAGGCCACAAGCAGGGAGCTGGATGGGAAGTGGAACCGCTGGGATTAGAACCGGCGTCCCTATGGGATCTTGGCGTGTTTAAGGCGAGGACTTTACTCACTAGGCCACGCCGCCGGGCCCGATATGATTGGTTTTAAATCCACCATTTTAAGGCTTGATTACTATTACCTGAACTCTTTTAATAACCTTTCCCTTGTTTTATATTTTCTTCGTCACTTGAGCACATTACTGTTCTTACTTTATCTTCTTCATGAACATTTTATTACATTCTTTCTTCTTCTTTTTTTTAAAGATTTATACATTTTATTACAGCTAGATATACACAGAGGAGGAGAGACAGAGAGGAAGATCTTCCGTCCGATGATTCACTCCCCAAGTGAGCCGCAACAGCCGGTGCGCGCTGATCCGAAGCCAGGATCCAGGAACCTCCTCCAGGTCTCCCACACGGGTGCAGTGTCCCAATGCATTGGGCCATCCTCAACTGCTTTCCCAGGCCACAAGCAGGGAGTTGGATGGGAAGTGGAGCTGCCAGGACTAGAATCGGCGCCCATATGGGATCCCGGGGCTTTTAAGGCGAGGACTTTTAGCCGCTAGGCCACGCCGCCGGGCCCACATTCTTTCTTTAAATAAAGATACACTGCATTTATAGACTAAGAACCTTATCACAGTATACTTTTATTTCCCTCTCATAGCACTGTATACTGTTGTGAAACACTGTACTTTTACCTATGTTGTAAATCTCACAGCACATTTTCCTTATTTTGTCCTTAAACCATTGTTAAGATTTATTTTTATGTGTTTGAAAGTCAGAATTATAGATGAAGGGAGAGACAGAGAAAGAGGGCAGTGGGGAGAGAAAGAGATTTACCGTCTGCTGACACACTTCCCCTATTGCTGCAACAGCTGGAACTGGGCCAAGGTGGAAGCCAGGAGCCTGAAACCCCACCTGGACTTCTCACGCAGGACCATCTTCCACTGCTTTTCAGGTGCATTAGCAGGGTGCTGGATCAGAAGTCAAGCAGCTGAGACTCCAACGAATGCCCATGTAGGATGCTAATATCACAGATTGGAACTTAATCTGATGCACAATGCTTGCCCACACTGGAAACCTTTTAAAGAGTGTTAGTCCAAAAGCATTAATCCTATCACTAGTTTTGTGCCTGATTGACCTCATTTAAACTTAATTACCTTCCAAATATCACCATACCTTAATTATAATCAAATTGAGAGTTAAAAGTTCACTAATGAATTTGTGAGTAACAGCCATTTAGTGTGAAACAAAAGTCAACTTACTTTATTTCATCTTGATAGCCCAGATCTTGATGAGCAAGCAATGTTTCCAGAAGACTCAAGGTCAGATATAAACCATGCTTCCCACATATAGCCCTCACCTAAAAATAAGGAAGGATTTGAAGATTCACTAGAATGAAATTAACATATGAATTCCACTCCCATAATTAGAACCTGTAGGATTTTGGCAAAAAAATAGTACCACTATTGAATTCCACTATTGAAATACCACTCAGGACAAGGATGTCCAACTGAAAGATTCTCATCAGCAAATGTTTATTTAGGTAAGACAGAGGTATAGTTTGTACTCTACAGTTATTATGCTTTCAAATGCCAATTTTCCATTTTCATCAGTCATAGAATGAGTGGTCAAAGCCTTGGGATTATCTACACATCATTATGTAGGTAAATAACAAATGACTTTATGTCATCTGCGGTCCCTAACAGAATTATATTGTTGAATTAGCTACCTATATTTTATACATACTTTATATGTGAGAAAACCAAGAGTAAAGACGTCAGATATTCCTTAATGTTGCAAAGCTAATAAATTATGGAACTTGTTGCAGAAACAAGATGCTAAATACATATTTCTTCACTCAATTAGCATTGCATTCAGCTTCTTCATATGTTGTAAATTTAGCACCAAGCCAGTTCAGTTTCGGGCTAGTTGGATAGGTGATATTTATTTATTTACTTATTTATTTTAAAGATTTTTGTATTTTTATTGGAAAGGCAGATATACAGAGAGGAGAGACAGAGAGGAAGCTCTTCTGTCCAATGGTTCATTCCCCAAGCGACCACATGGCTGGAGCTGAGTCAATCTGCAGCCAGGAGCCAGGAGCTTCTTCCACATCTCCCACAAGGATGCAGGGTCTCAAAACTTTGGGCTGTTCTTGACTGCTTTTCCAGGCGACAGGCAGGGTGCTGGATGTGGCGTGGGACTGCCAGGATTACCAGCGCCCATCCTGGCGCGTTCAAGGCGAGGACTTTAACCACTACACTATCATGTCAGGCTCCAGTAGGTGATATTTAGAGGCAAATACTGTGTACCAAACTTTTAGGAAGGTAATGACTGTTGTATGTGTTCAAAATAGTTGCTAAACATAGGCAGACTTTTGGATTTAATGGAACTTATTTTGGACACCAATTCTATTGTCTGTATGACTGCAGAGTTACTGTATCATTCTCTGATTATTTTATCTAGTAAATTAGGTAAGTATATTGTGCTTCACAGATTCTGTGAAGATTACATGACAAATTAAGATCCCAGAATGGTGTCTGCCTCTTAATAGGTATTCCATTAATGTTAGCTGAAATAAAGAGGAAGGACAGAGAAAAGGAAAAGGAGAGGAGGAAAAAGAGGATTAGTTGATCAGAGAGGTCAGAAAGGAATGGCTAGTGTTAAAACGTTTTTACAGAAAGTTCAGTATAGTGCCTGCATTAAGCAGACTCGTTATTCTGATGCTGTCTTACTTGGGAGCCCTTTTAACTTTGAAGGAATTGTCCCTCTAAGTGTTAAGGACAGGGAAATTACAGGAAAAGAGGACCAAGAAAGACAATCTCCCTTTTTGTCATACATCAAAGTTTTTCTGTTTGGGCCAAGCAGTGAGCAGAGGAAGATTTATTGAAGTAAAAAATCTGCTGCCACAGCAGTTAGAAAATGGACTCTAAAACAGGAAGACCCGAAAATCTAACTGAAGTGGAATCTTCTAAGCACATTTTTTTGAGGGGTGGGAAATGGAACAGCAACTAACAATCACAGGGGTGGGACAAAATTTATTAAAGGACAAGAATTGTAATCCTGCCTAGATTGTTCAAAATGAAAAGTCATCAGAAGATGTGATTGTAACTTATCTCTGTTCTCGTGATGAGCTGCAAACTCAGAAGGGTGAACTCATACCATGTCCTTGCTAATCCCATGATAAAACCGGAAACTCAGGAGCAGGATTGGTATTCTGTCTTTTTAAACAGCTTCTGGGCAGAAGCAAGCATCTACACTCTTTCAAAGAGATTCTTCCTTTCCTCATTCCATCACACGCCTGACCCTAACTACCTGTTAGCCCATGTAATTGTCACAATAGGGATAATGGATTTCTAGAACCACTTAAGAACTTATTGGAATATAAACTTTTAATATGCAAACAGTATAACCTGAGTTCAGACCAGAGAGTTAGGTGTCCAGTAACTGGTTAGCCAAGACAGAATACCCCAGGAGTCACTAAAGTTATTTAAACTAGCCAGTTCTACGCCTGTTCACTCTGCTTTCCTTATTGCTTCTCAAAACACCTCTACAAAAGTTCTTAACTACATTTCTCCAATATTCTTTATTCTTGTCCACTCTCTTTGATGCTTTCCTGTGTGGTCCTGGCTGGTGTGTCAAAACCCCTTCTAGTAACTGTGAGAAATTTCCTGTCATTTTAATGGTGATTATCTTATGATATGTAAGTGCCATCAACTTGAATAACAATAAATCTGTGTTCAAAACTTGTAAAAGAATAATCTAAAGAAAGGAAACTCTAGAAAAAATATTGATTTGATATCTGAAAAAAATGAGTTTGCTAGAAGAATAAGGAATTGGGGAGAATGCTAGGGAAGAGAAAAAAATTGCAAACAGCAGTAAGAGAATTCTGTAGTTTTTAGAAATAATATTCACTCCACTATTGTTTCATCATGCTTTTCCAGGGCAGTTATTTGAGTTTTCTGCAAGACAACAGCTTTCTCATGGATGCAATTGCTTCACTCATTTTCTTATCATCATTCCCTAGCGCAGTCTTTAGGAATGAAGAATCTATAATTGTTGAATAAATGAATAAGTGGATGAGTAAAGAAGTGAGTTGATGAGTCGAGATCACTGAGGAGTGGAGTACTGGTGGATATGAACAAAAACACAGGTAGAGAAGTAGAAATTGGTCACATTTTGCCATTTTAGTTCACAAAGAACTGGATTATTCCCATAATGAAAGCATACTGACGTATTTTAACACATCATTATTGAGAGGGAGGGTGTTCTGCAAACAGTGAGGTGTTCTGCAAACAGTGAGTTCTGCTCTAGGATAAAGCGAACTGCAGATTAGAGATTGTAAAACTGGGTTCCTAGAAGCAAACAGAATAATGGCTGCTAAGAGCTCACTGCTGATGGTTACTGCTGATGGTTGTAGGGGAGCAAATGGAAACATCTGCTCCAACAGCCTACTATGTAAGTATTACTCAACATTTTTTATTAAGCATGTATATTTATAATGCTGACCGCTAGAAGAAAGGTGCTCACATTGTCTATTTACTAGAGAAATGTTTTTCATAAAAAAATAATAGATTCAATCTTGTTTTTAAAATGGTATTAAAATGGGGGCACTGCTGGAGAATTGGGGCTGCTGGCTTTCAGTTCCAGGGACCACACAGACCCTGCAGGGAGCGAGGCTGGTGCTACCCTCCCCGCTGGATCAGTTCTGTGTGATCAGCCAGAAATGAGCCCCCTCTGGGCCGCTTTGTCAACTCTACTCTCTGCCTTTCCTGTTGATGTTGTTGTTGTTGTTGTGGCTGTTGTTCTAACTCATACCAATTGTTGACCTTGTTTGATGGCTTCTCAGTTATGGAAATATATAATGATGGAGTACTGGGGTCTATCATATACAGATGTGGGGGTATAATGCAACATGTAGCCCTGCTTCCAGACAAAAGATGGATTGCCAATGAAACTCCTGGAAATGCATAAACAATGGGGTGCTGGACTGTCTGACATTGTCTGTACCAGCAATGTCAGAGTACACTTAAATAAGAGACTGATGGAATTATGATTCCTGATGAAGGACTATACCAATGTGGTAAAATGGGGAAAATCTGTTGGGGGGTTTGAGTCTGTGGGGGAATCCCAGTCTATATGGAAAAAGAATAAATAAATACTTTTAAAAATGGTATTAAATACCTTTAAAAATGGTATTAAATATTTTTAAAATGCTATTAAGATGAACATTTATTTCCTCATAATGTTCCTTGAAAGAGTGACACACACTGCCACAGGCTGTTTTCCTAATACAGCTCCACATTTTTTGTTATCACTCTATTTTTTTACTAAATTAGTAGGAATATTCATGGTTCTACAATGATCAAATATTTTTCAACCATAACTCTGAATTTTATTTGTGCAATATGTGGCAGGAATGACCATGACTCATTTCTCTGAACTCCTGTTTTATCTTTCTTCCAATTCTAGTACCTTCCTTCGGTTTCCTCTATTGGGTTCTCATCACTGTTTAGTCTTAACAGTGAGTGCCCCGTTAACCTTTTCCCTTCTCAATTTTCATTGTATGTTTTAGTAATCTTCACTATTCCCATTCTACTTCGTCTTCATTTAGTTTACATCTGTCTACCAAGATCAACCTTTTTCAAAACCGAACTCAACTTTTCTACTGACTTGAATGACTTCCTTTTGGTTTCCTACTGGGGAAAATTGCATCATGATTCAAATGGCCAAAATCAGAACTGGGTTTGGAAATCATTCATTATTTCTCCTAATTTCTGGTCTGTACCACATTAGCCTCCAGACATGTTTTCCTACTCTCTTAATATAGCTTTCTCCCCTGTCAGTGCTTTGTTTAGACCCTCATCTTTTCTTGTTTTGTTTGATGGAATAGTTTCTACAGATGTTTTTGCCCCCAGTTTTGTCTGTGTCTAACCAATTCTCTAAATTCTATTAGAACATTTTTTCAAATTTCAGGGTAATCATGTGATTCACCTATTTAATGATAATCATTAGGATAAAATTTATATTACTTATTATGACCCTTCACAGGAAACTCCTATCTTCTATTTGAATGTCAACTTTAAAAGTTGACAGCCTAATAGCAGTTTCCTAAATTAGCCATGCTATCTATCATGACAGAGTTGCTTCACATATTTCACTTTACCTGCAACAACATTTCTATCCCTTCCACTGCTCCTGCCCTTCCGTCACTATTTATTACCAAAAAAGATGCATCTTTTAAGATTCAGTATTTGCACCGTGTCCTTTGGAGAGCATTCAGACTAGGCCATTTTATTATTAATTCTTTGTGTTCAAAGTCACTGGAGAACTCAGGAATGAAGTCATTAAAGCATGTATTCCTCAGTATCTATCACAATGATTAGAGCACACTGAGTGATATTAGGTTGAACGTAACAATAGAGTGAACATATACTGATCATAAAGAGATGATAATTCATTGGAGGTAGGAAATGAGTCAAAGTTAGTAGCAATGCTCTTATAGTTTTAAAGTTCAGTGTACAGATACAGAAACAATGAATTTGAAAGAAAAGAGCTTAAAAAAAACTGCATAAAAGTGTCCTGGTTCAGTAAGTAAACCAAGGTCCTAGTCGGAGCCTTGTCACAGAATGAACTTCATTTTCACAAACCTTGGTTAGCTCAGTAACAGGACTCTCTCTAGTGATTAAAAAGAACCAAAGAAAAATCAGAGGTAGAGCAAAGTGTCTTTTAGCTAATCTTCCTCAAAGGAAAATGTGGGAGAAGAGTGGGAGGAGATGATTATATGAAGTGGAAGAGGCTGGGTTGAAGGTATAAAGAATATGGATTATGTGTAATTGGGGTAAACTGAGCTTGCCTGCTTAGAAACCACTGATTTCTATTTAATCAATCCTGAGGTTGAATCATGGTTAGGTGGTTAATAAACAAAGGTAGACTTACATTGTCTCAGCAGTCCTGTCAGAAACCGTCATTTCATTGAAGATGTATAAATGAGCAAGACAAGGAACTGTACAAAGTGATGACGATAAATATCTTACACATTTTGATATTTTTTTGTTAATGTCCAATACACTGATATGAATGATATTACCCATAAAACTATCCTTTAAGAAGATTAATTGATCTTTAAAATGTTGGCTGTGCGGATATCATATTTTTACTTTAATTTTTTTTTAAAAAACATATTTTCTGGCAAGAGTGCATACTTTCATGGAAAACTCGAGACAGACTGCAATTCTTTCTTCTGACTATGAGCAAATTAAGGACTAAGGTCCTTGTCTCACCCTCCTCTCCCAAACAAACACAAAAAGCCTTATATTTCTGATAACGTTTTCCAAGATAACTCTGAAATTCTTTGACCAGGAGCAAGGAAGTTGGGCACCACTGTTGCTGCCTTCTCTAGCCAACATCTTTTGGACCTCAATTTGCCCTGCATTCTGGGAAACAAACTTTTGTTTTACGTGTATTCCAGAACTGTAATATACTTTGAGTGGGTTCCAGATGTCTTAAGAGATGCCAGATGGCTCACAAAAGGCAGGGAAGGAAAATGTGTCCCATTTCTTTGGATCTGAACCACAGTTAAGCTTTCAGGATCAGCAGTGTAGAGGAAGAACATTTAAAGCTTTCCTTGATAGTCAAGATTTGATGTGGCCATTACTTGGCCATGAGAAGGATATTCCTTCCCTAGGCTGTTTTGATGTGAGATTCTCATGAAACATTAACTTTTTCTTAAGTTAGCAGTTCACTAATTCTTGTATGTCAGGTAGTAACGCTAGGTGCTTTTGAGTACTTATTTCATTTCCATCTCACAGAACACATCATAGGCAGATAGAAGATTTTATTTTCTCTAGATGAAAATCTGAGATTTAGAAAGCTTCATTAATGTATTTTAAGTCATTCTGCTTCATCTGAGAAAATTTAAACTTCACTAATATTGTCCTGTGATTTCTAATCTAATAAAGGGTTATACCTTTTTTTATAAAGTAAGTCTTTGTTGTTGTTACTGTTGTTAACACTCATTATTTTTATTAGAAAATCAGGTTCCATCTGCTGTTTCACTCCCCAAGCGGCTGCGACGGTGTTTGAGCAGTCTCTTATTTAGCGCTTTCTCAGGCCACAAGCAGGAAGCTGGGAAGCAAGTGAAGTATCCAGGATATAAACCAGCACTCATCTGGCATCCTGGAGCAATTTAAGGTGAAGACTTTGAGCACTAGGCTACTGAGCTGGGCCCAAAGTGTCGTAGTTTTTAGATTTAGATATTTTCACATACGTGGCAAAGGCTACTAAAGACATACGAACTCCCATGAAATTCTCTGCCTCTTTCAGGTGAAATGCGAGTTGCATGTGTACTATTACTATTCTATCCTTCTCTCTCACACAAACACATATAATGCATTCAAACTACCATAAGCTTTGCTTTATCCAGTTGATTATTTAAAGGATATATCAGAGAAATCTGCCTTGTACCACAATAAGAACCCAAATGTAACAGTGTATTCTTGCTTCCATTGCTAAATATCACTATCAGTTTAAATTATCTAACAATTTTAATCCCACATACTTAGGTGAAAGATATATTTGCTATTTCTCACCAATGTTTTCTTTCTGTAATTTCTAATTTTCTAGATTTATAGCTTGTATATCGTGTTCAATGGAACCTTACACATATCACCTAATTTTTAGTTCTGGCTCTCAGTTTCAAGACTTGGTTCTAGCTTGTTAGTCCCTCGGTGATTCAACTGGCTTCTACACATTTTAATATTTTTCATTTATGAAGTGGGCATAATAACAATATAAGGGATTAACTTTAGAAGTGTTAACTCATTAAGTTCCAAGCTTTCAACTCTGAATCTTTCAAAGAAATTGATGTAATTGTGAAGTTGTAATATTGGTAGATTTGTTTCTCAATGTAAACTTTTATCGATGCCCTGACGACAAGATAATGAAGCAAAAGAGGTGAATGAATTCAGGTAACCAAGGCATTTAGCAAAATGCTTGACACGTAGAACTGGTAATTATTTTACCAGTATCCAAGTTGCTTTTGTGATTGGAATTTGTTTAACTACAGAAGATAGATGAGTTAATATGTTTCTGAATCCTCTTCTGTAACATATATCTTTGCTGCTAATTATTGCTCAAAACAGCATGCTATCTTCTGTCAGCAATAAATTACATCAGTTCCTAAAATTTGATGCTATTGAGGAATAAGACACCTCAAGCTGGCTTCACTGGAAGCTGGGAGATGGAATAAAAAATGAACATTTGGTCTTGAAAAAAACTGGTTTTCCATTGTGAAATATTATTTCTATATTGTCATCTATTCTATTATTAACATAAAACAGCACAATTTAAACAGTTTCCAAATGAACTATGCATATTTCATAATTCCTTCTGTTTTTTTCCTAAGCAAATGTTTACATAATGTAATCCACACACAAAATTCAGATTATCACTCTGCCTTCTCACTTTATACCCAATGCTCTGAAGTAGCATTTTTTTTAACATTCTGAATAATGTAATTCTTTATTGTGGAACTTTTTGTTATTTCCTAAGTATTTGTTGCATTTTAGAATTTCTAAGATTTTTTCATTTTATTATTATTGCTATCATTTTATGATACATCTCCATATTCCCTTATCCCCTCCCCAATTCCCTCCCCTCCACCTAGTTCCCCTGTATCATTACTAACATATAGTTCTTCATACTCAGTCATATGTCCATCATTGTGGGCATGGACAATGGCAGAGAGTCCAGAATCCTATTGTCAAGATATAGTGAACAGTTTCATTGTAAGTCCATCTTTGTCTGGAAACAGAAATGCATACTACACTGCATCTTCACATCTGGATGTTAGTCTCCATTTCACAGCTACTGTACATCCCTTAAATGAAAAGTCATGATACAAAATCAACAATAGAAAGAAAAATAGAAATTTACAATGCCCTGAAGTTAAATGACATGTTACTAGATATGACAGTCTCCATTACACAACTACTGTACATCCCCTTAAATGAAAGTCATGATACAAAATCAACAATAGAAAGAAAAATAGAAATTTACAATGCCCTGAAGTTAAATGACATGTTACTAGATATGACAGCTGCACACATTTGAAATCTGATTTTGGTTACCTTGGGTAGGGGGAGACAGCCAGAGAAGGAGCGATCTTCTTTTCGAAAACTCAGATTGAGATTTTCTATGTTGAGTTTACCATTGGCTGTCCTTAATGCCATTTTCAAAATCCCCACAAGGTCCTTGTTCACTTCTGTCTGTGAGCTGGAGTCTTGAGGTGGAAGTCTGGTGGGAACAAGGCAGAGCAAAAACTAAGAAAAGAGGGTCTACCCCAAACAGCCGCCGGCTCTCAGCCATGTCTGGCTACTTCACACACTGCTGAGGTAGAGAACCCACCTACGGGGGCCTGCTACAATCTTCACCACCTGGTACTGGGACTGCCTGTGGAAATTACATTGGCAACTCAAATCTATTCCACCTAATTGAGCTCTATATATTGCAGGAAGTGCCAACCAATTCAGTCATGATGTCAGTCAAAATCCTTAAACCACCTTTATAGTTCCTTTTCCCTAGGTTTAGAGAAAAAGTAAGCAACCATAATGATTTTCCTGGTTCAATTAATTTGTCTTAAAGTTAATACATTTAACAATGGAAATTTTTGAAACAACCCATGGTGATAAGCAAAGCAAACAAAGCAGGTAGATCCTTCATGAACCCTGTAACCAAGGAATCTTTTATAGGAAGACATCCTGAACCACAGATCATTCTGCGTCATCATTGACTCTAGTCTTTATATCTGAGAAACTCATTAATTCTTTGGGGATAATTATTTGTTTACAATTTGACTTGAAAGCATATATAATTATTAAGATAGTTTTTCTGACTGTTGTTACTTTGAGTAATAGATGAAAACAACAGGGTGATACAATGTTACAGTCAGTTATTTTTTAAAAACATATATTTATCTTTTACCTGAAAGGCAGGATTTTATACAGGTAAAGAGAAACAGAAGGCCTTCCATTTGCTGGCTCATTCCCCACATGGCCAGAACTGAGCAGAGCTGAAGCTGGGAGTCAGCAGCTTCCTCATCTCCCACATGTATGCAGGGTTCCAAGGACCTGGGCCATCCTCCACTGCCTACATAGGTCATAATCAGAGAGCTGGATCCAAATTGGGGTATCTATATGGGATACTGGCACCACAGGGTAGAGGATTAGCTTGCTGTACCACTGCACTGACCCTTGTAGGCAGTCTGTTTTTATGAAGCTAGGTGGAAAAGTTTATCATTTAACATCTAGATTTACTTAGCCCCCTACCCTCCAAAGAGTTCAACTATTGTCACTCTGAAACTTTTCATGGTTTCTAGTATTTGTACTTAAATGCCACTTTCTCTGAGGAACAGTCAATGATTCATGGCCTCCAGATTAGTACAGGTAATCCAATTTTCTTTCCTTTAAGACCTATACGTCTTAAAAGCCCTCTCTCAAGAAAAACTAACTTGTAGCATTACCAATTTCCATTGTACAAATACTCCCTCCATGGTTGATTTCAAGGTATCCATATGCCATCTATGAATGAAGAGCTAGAAAGAGACTGTGCCTGTTTAAACTTAATGCACGCCCTATTACATCTCTGCCAGTCACACCATTTCTTAGTACCTTGATCATTTCATTAATATACTTGCCTAAATTGCAATCCATCTCTGGTTCTTTTGTTATTGTCTCAAATATGACTCCTCAACAGATTGTTCCATGGGTCAAGACTAGTTTATCCATTACATTGGCTAGTATGTGAGATGAACTAGTTTTATAGTTATCTGTAGTTTTATAGATATATAAACTATTGTAAAGGTCATGTATTTTTTTTCTGTGAGTCATACACAAGCTTCTGTCCCAGATTATACTATTCTGAACTACTTATTTGTAATATTTTATAAAATTTCTGCGCAGGAGAAGAATGCCAGGCATGTGTCTTTACTTTGGTCAGCAACTTCTCTACCATTATCCTTGCCCAAATAGTCCCTAGCTCCCAAGACAGAGTTTCCTCTATGTTTAGAAGGGCACAGTGTCAGCTGACTGCTTTACCAGTCTTCAGAACCAGGGCCCATAACTCTGACTCAGCCAATCAACTGTCGCTGTCTCTGATTCAAGTCTGAAATTTTCCTTCCTTTACTTTTTTTTTTTTGGAATGTTAGAGCTTGGCAGAATTCATGAGGCTTTAGCCCCTGGCTCAGTATACTGAGTAATGAATGGGCAGGCGTGTGTGGAATCTATTTGTTCCAGCTGGTGGAGTTTCTCAGAGAAGGTGGTGCAAGGGTTTCTTTCATCAGGTTGAATTTAGGGGATGAGAAATGTTGGAACCCCTGCTACTCCCTCTGCTGTCCTTGGCAAATCAGAAATCCTTTAAAGTGTCACACAGCTACACTATTAGAGGTCCTACCTACTAGACTGTGATGAGTGAAGTTTCCTGAGATGCAGAATAATTAATAAAAAGCATGGCTCATTACCAGCCATCAGCCCATCAGTGTGTTCTACAAACACACTGTGTAGCTTATAGAAAGCAGAAACTTCTCTGATAAATTCAGAATGATCTCCTATGCATTCTTTTTTTCTCTTTAGTAGAGAAGATGTTCAGGTGTTCCTGCAAGTGAAGTGATGTAAAATCGTTAAGTAACTACTTGTGTTAATCACATTCAACAAATACGTATTGAGCATCTCCTATATTTTATGTGAAAACTTTGCTAAAGAATTAGGACAGAGATGATTTCTAACCCTAAGTGTCAAATAAATATCTTAAAAATTCAATGATTGTTAGGAAGGAAAAACACTACAGGACAGCACACCTACAGGAAATATATTTACCTTCCGGGGTTAGGAAAGTTTTTCTCCATAGCACTTGTAAGACCTGAGTGCCAATTCATGAACTGGAGTTACCCTGCATGCTCTATCCCCTCTCCCAGCCAGCATTTCACAATCTGTGTCATGTAAAGGATGATTCCTGACTATTGAACATTTGTAGGGCTTTATTGCTCTTAGGAGGGCAATTATTCTCAGGGTGATATTTGGCTTGAGTATCTGCATGACAATGTTACTGTTTGTTGTTTGTTTTGAACTATCAGTGCTTGAGAAAGAGAGCAGGCCTGCTAACCTCGGAATTCACTACATGCAGCAACAAGGAACAGAGAGGCAGCTGATGTTCAATGAATGTTGTATGAAGCATCAGGGTTACAAGACACGCACCATAGAATACTTAGCTGAGGAATATTTTTCCAAAGTGAAGTGGTTAGCTCCAGTGTCATGGCTCTTATATGCTCTATCACATTCTGATAACTGCAGGATGATTTTTTTTCTCAGAGATTATTTTAAAAGTATGACCATGCGTACATGGTACTTACTAGGTACCAAACACTATTTTTATGAAGATAATGCAGTTCATCTTACAAATCAGTATGGTGGCATTTATTATCATCTCTGTTTTACAATTGAAGAATGCCCAGAGAGATTAAGTGAATGCCAAGTCACACAAGCACTCGGAGGCAGAGTCAACAGTTGAGTCCTGGTTTCTGGGGGAGGCTATCCTCCAAAATATTGTACTCTCTCTGTGTGTAACCATGGAGAATATCCTACTTTATATGATTTACCCTTATTGATATTGGTCACATCCTATTTTGAGTCATTTGTTTGCCTGAAGGGCATTGAGGGATTATTTTTCCTGTGTTTAAAACCTTTCTTTGGCTGATATTGGTAACCCAGGAGTTCATGGACAGAACATATTTTTGGAATCACATTCATAGACAATCTCTGCACCCGTACACAATCATTTTTTGCTCCATAACGAGGTTTTTCATTTTCACATGGCAACCTCATAAAAAGAACACATGCTTAATGTTAAGAAACATATGCAATGGCTGCAAATAACTTTCTATGTTGGCCTGAATACAAAAGAGAAAGAAAGAAACCTAAAAACCTGAGCCAAGAATTGCTAAAGCACAAAGTGATTCTGTATAGGGTGAGGCTTTAGAGGGAATTCTTGTGAGATCCCTGCCAGCTCCAGGGTTTAGAACTCAATGTTTGTTTGGCTACACCTGTCAAACCTTCATTTCAACGTGGTACTATTCAGAGGTAAGGATCTAGGAGACATTTAGATCACGAGTGTACAGCTTTCATGAATGGGACTATGCTCTTTACAGTAGAAGGCAGGGAGTTAGCAGATTGTTTTTATGACATGTGAGGACTCAAGCGGAAATGTACACTTTGCAGTCTGCTGGGGGCCCTCACCAGAACTTGACCTTGCTGGCAAAATTTTCAAATTTCAACCTCCAGAATTGAGAAAATTAAATTTTGGTTTTAGTCTGTGGCACTGGATGAGGATAGCAGAGAATAATATCCCCACGCAGAGAGAAAAATACCTTTGCTCCTGCTTGCTGTGGCTCTGAATTGCCCTTCTGTTCTTGTCTGCACCTGATTGACTCTTCAGCGAATCACCCGATATTGCATGTTTTAGAAAGCAAAGTAGCTTTCCGTAATCCACCTGAAAATCAAATATAAGATACATCAACCTCATTTGATTTACATTGTTATGGGGTGCAGCCAGTGATAGCCAGCACCCACTGACAGTGGACAAATGAAATCTGGCTGGGTCCCCCATCCCCTGTCCTGAAGGTGGGTCCTAACAGCAATGGAATGATAATTCCATCCTCAACCACTTCCCCACATCCTAAATTAGCCAGGATATTGGAAGTCCAATTAGTCTAGGGTTTTTTGCTACAAGCCCAGTTCCTGTTCCTGTCCATCCTAACGAGCACTAATCAACTCTTTAGCCCACAACACTTAGGTATTCGCTCCTGCCCATCTGTGACTCACCTATCAACTGAGAGGGGACCGTATTGTGTTGTTTGTAACCACTCCCCTCACAAGCCCCTTTAAAAAGGCCCATGAAGCAGGGGCTCTCACTCTCTCTCTGGCCAGGTGCTTCCATTACTCTGGCACCTCGACTCTTGGCTGACCCAGGACAGGTAATCCCCTGAGCATGGTCCCTGTGTGCTGCTTAGATGGGACAATGGTTATAATAAAGTTGTTTCTGGTCTGTGTACTATCTCGAGTTCCAGGAGGGGTGAGGCCTAGCAGTAGTAGAATGTGGGCAGAAAAGCCAGGGAAAGGTGAATGTCTGCAGCTTTGGAAGTGTGTCCAGGTTCTTTGTGAGTGTGTCCAGGTTATTTGTTGCATGTCTCTTAGGATAACATATATTGTTGGGGAAGCTGGGTCTTCATCTTAATGGATGGACTTAAGGATGATGACCATTTGTTTCTTTTGGGATTATGATTGGTTGGATTTGATTAGGTGGATTGCTGTATGGACTTGTAATTTGCTATTGTGCTCTGTTGTCTTCAAGCTTGATTAATAAAGACTCCTTAATAAACCTTAGACATGTCCGGTGTGATCTCGCTCGCACCCTGCAACAACATGTAAAGGAAAGATGCTCGCTTATATAGAAATGTATTTGGAGATTTTTTACATTGAAAGTTTTGAACAATTCCTTTTTTTTTTTTTATAAGACTCAGTTCTCAGTTTAATAAGGATTGGTGGTTTTTTGTTTGTTTTGTTTTGTTTTTACCAAATATTCTTATGATTCTCCCTTTTGGGCAAAGGGCAAAAGTGTATTTCTTGGTTGACTTTGGGTTGAGGTCAGGCCATGTGACAAGTCTGAGCAAATGAGTTGTGAGCATAAATAATGCACGCCATGTTTGGTCAAGGAGTAAACTAGTAACAGAACACCATCCAGAGCTCCCATTTTATTCCTTTACTTTTCTGTTAAAAATAATCTAGAGTGCTGCTTAATCAGGCTGTGTCCCTGGGTAAGATTATAAGTGCCTATTGACATATTACGGAAATTCAGTGTAAACACAAAGATCAACTTGTGTTGTTTCAGCCATTATGACTACTTTGGGGTCATTTGTATTGGCACATCCTAGTCTCAACTCTTCCCTCTTTCTCATGTGTAGTATATTTATTATATAGAATATAATTTATATTTAAATGTATTTAGCAGATATATTACGTTTTTTTTCTGGGTCAAGAATTTATTCGTAGTTGAAACATGCAAGACTATTTTTTTCTACATAGGAGAAGATAATTTTCTTTCCTGGGTCAGATGGCACCATAGAGTTTCTGGTATGGTATGGCCAAAAAATTCTGGTATGGTAGAGGAGGCAGCAATGAGGGAGTAAAGCTACACAGGGACCTTGCTATAAACTAAATTTCTCCCCAAAATATGACTGAATAATGATTCACACAGACTGTACAAATAAACTGACATTGCATTGTTAATCATTTCTTATAAATACATAGCTAACTCCATTATGTAATACTTGACATGAGCAGAAGAGAGAATATGTGTTTCAGCATCTGATAAGTCCTGCAATTCCCATTTATCTTCCTAATAAATCATGTGACCTTTTCTAGGAGATCAGTGTTGACCTTATAAACATGTATCAGAAAATCAAATAGAATGAGCCCTTTGGTGCAGAGGTAACAATGTTGGAGCTAGTATTAAAGCCCAGGGTAAGACAAGAACAGATTCTAGCTTACTGCGAATGAATGATCTGGGGAAACAGATCAGTTGAAGCTGAGATCTCGATTAGATTTCTGGCTACTGGATTTATCCCAGTGTAGCCATAGCCATTGCAGGCACTTTAAGAGAGAACTGATGGAAACTTTCTTCGTCAAATAAATAAGTCAAAATTTATTTTGAGAATTTTTCTACCCATTGCCTTGCTGTTGACAGTTGTACACTGAAAATTTGCTTACTGCTATTATTCCTCCCAATTTTAGAATATTTTCTTCTTTATATTTTAATTTTGTTATACTTAAACAATAGTACATTCAGTCACACATATGAGTTTCCAAAAACCGGTGTCTAAAGAACCTTTTGATGAGCTTGTGTTTCAGTATTACATCTGCCATTAATGCCTTGGGTGTGTTTAGTAGGCTCATGACAACCTCTTTGTTCCTGTTTCCAAATCAGTAAAATGGCAATGGCGGATTACATTTCAAAGATATTTCCTGCCTCCAATTATCTAAGAAACTGTCTCAAGACAGAAAACAGTTATCCATTCTTACTGGGGACTTACAGGTTGAGCTGCTTTATGAATGGAATCAAGCAGGTCCCTCATTTTGAGTCCACAACTTTCCTCAGTGTCAGAATTAGATGATAAAATTTGGAATAGGAAAACCATTTAAAGAACAATTAAACTGGGCTGAAATACCTAGCTTTATTTTCCTAATAAGAATCTTCCACTGAGTCATATAAATAAACTATTTTACCCTAGGAGTCCAAAGTACAAGTGAGTCTTAAGAAAGAAACTAGCATCTTAATTACATCACCCTGGTGATGACCAGCAAAAGTAACAGAGAAAAAAGAACCACACTTAAGATAGTTCAGAACCCTACCATTTCAGGGGAGCACATCCTAGAAAATCGCTGGCAAAGAATCTTGACTGTTGGTAACTGCAGAGGAACTTTATGTCTCAGGAAGAGGTGGCTCAGTTGGGATTGCAGAAGAAACCCAGAAGAGATGGGGTCCAGGATCTGCAGCTCTTCTTGAAGCTTATCTAAGAAGCTGGAACTCAGGAGGTGTGATTTGAGTTCTCTTCTGACAAGGGCAAGAAGCAAAGTGTCTTCCTCTGTGATTCCACTTGGCTTCTGGTCAATGCCCTAAAGTAACAATGGGGAAAAAAGGCGAAAACAAAAACATGGATCTAAAACAAGATGCTAAAGACATTAAAGGCCCAAACAGGAAGGAGAAGCACACTGCTACTCTTGGAGTAGCCACATTCATAACAAGGTGGCAGTACCTGCAGGCAGGTGCTCAAACTGTGACTATGCATGGGTTTACCATGCCTTCAATCTGTTCCCTCAGGAGAAGAAAGAAAACCAAACATTTCAAAGTACAGACCTTGCGAGAAGATTCTCTCAAGTCAATTGGTCGTCTTTTACAGTATACTTTTTTGATTTGTAATAATTTAGAATATCACAACCAGGAGACACATTGAATTTGGGGGATTAATGCCAGATTGCAGATCAAGGATGATTCTGACCGAGTTAACTGAGAGTGCAATGATACCTCTCATGCTTAGAGTATTTTGGAAAGGAAAGTAGGAGAATGAGGTTTTCAGTTGAGGCATTTAGATTTTGCCTGCAAACTCCCCAAGGATAGACATGTGAAGTCTGGTGTCTATTAGGCCATCCCCAAACCATCTTTTCAATTACTCTGCATCAAAAAGTACAGTCAACAAATAGTACCACTTCACGTGCAATGAAAACACTAGCCAGTGGCTGTCAGAGTACATACCTCAGGTTGTTCAGCTCCAGCCGCTGCCATCTGTTCCAAGGACTGATTTCTAAGCTTTCTCCTGGGAAAGTCATGCAAATAGGATAATGATTGGTCTCCGGTAGGCACAGAGCTGCAATGGATATTTGTCCATCTGGGGACCTTAAAGAAACAAGAACAAACAGAAACCAGTAGCAGAAGTGGGCAAGGGAGAGAAGGAGAAAGAAGGGACAATATGAGAAAGCTAACCAAACTATTTAAAGACATTTTTACTTCTAAATAAAATTCAACTCTTATTTGAAAGCTTGCTTCAACACCAGTTCCAGTATTATTTAGTTAACATAAGTTAGACTGGGCCCGGCAGCGTGGCCTAGCGGCTAAAGTCCTCGCCTTGAACACCCCGGGATCCCATATGGGCGCCGGTTCTAATCCCAGCAGCTCCACTTCCCATCCAGCTCCCTGCTTGTGGCCTGGGAGGCAGTCGAGGATGGCCCAAAGCTTTGGGACCCTGCACCCGCGTGGGAGATCCGGAAGAAGTTCCAGGTTCCCGGCCTCGGATTGGCGCAGCACCGGCCGTTGCAGCTCACTTGGGGAGTGAATCATCGGACGGAAGATCTTCCTCTCTGTCTCTCCTCCTCTCTGTATATCTGACTTTGTAATAAACTGAATAAATCTTTAAAAAAAAAACATAAGTTAGACAAATGCATGTATGCAAGAAAAGATGTCCATGACCAAACGTAGGCAGAGTATGAACTGTAAACAAAAGTTTATATTAGTGATTAGAGTATCCCTAAGCTGCTTGAGTTGGCAGGCCCAGGAAGGGCACCAAAGGTGATCCTGAGCTTTGACAACAATGGAACAGAAGAGATGAAGAAAAGAGTATTGCACTTGAAGCAATGTTCTTAAAAGTTGTAGTAGAATGAATGATGAACTACCTGTAAAATAATGCTGAATCACATATAGAGTTATAGTTGGACAGAATGAAATGATACCTAATGATGAAATCCCATTCTGTCATGCCATAGAGCATGGTGTGTTTTCTCATTTGTTACAGTCTTTTATTTTTATGATGTTTTGCTATCTTGGAGAGGATGCTATCTGGGTGCCAGGAAGACTGTCCCTCCAAGGACTAACTCATTCCTAGAGATGGTTAATACCTTGCTTGTAAATGCATCTTTCATTTTTGAAACTTGTCTCTCATGCTCTAAGTCAGTGTTCTCCCTGCCAACAATCAACCCATGACCAGCTTCAGACAACTTGTGTCAACATTCATGCCTAAAGCCTGGCTGTTTAACCTAGATTGACTTGCCTTTCTTGGAGAAATTCCAAAAAAGTGTGTAGTCCATTCTTTGCTCTTGCTGGCCGTTTTTCTTTGAGTGAATGTGGTGCCTCCCCATGTGGTCATACATAGTGTGGCAAGTCTGCTTCTCCTAGGAATCATAATTAACTCTTCTTTCAAAGGCAGTGGTTACATGTCTGTTGCTATTTTATACTTGATTAAAACAAAACCTTGCATAATGAGTCAATTTTTTTTAAAGATATCAGGTAATTGAAAGGAGACAGAACAAGAAGGATTCTCTGAAACTAAGTGTCTGTATTCAATTGACAGTCATAGTGAGCAACACTTGTATGCGTTGTCACCTATGTGTTGTGCTTTATAGTCCTGACTCATTCTAGTAAAGAAATGAAGATGTTGTCTAGAGTTGATAATAATGAGAGAGCTCTAGAATAAGCATTAAAATATCACTAGTTATTTATATGTGATTTGCCTTATAAAAGGCAAAATATGGAGGCTTTACTTTGGTCATTCATGTTTCGTATAATTTAAAAAAAAGGGACAACATAGAAGGTAAAGCCACTGCATGAGATGCTATCATCTCATTTGCATGTTGGTTCATGTTGCAGCAGCTGCAATTTCAATCCAGCTCCCCAATGATGGTTTGGGGAAAAGCAGAAGTTGATCCAAGTTGATCCAAGTCCCTGGTTCCTGCCATCCACGTAAGACACACAGATGCAGTTGTTGAATTTCAGCTTTGGTCTGGCACAGAACTGATCCTTGTGAATGAACCAGTAGCTGGAAGATCTGTGTCTTTCCTTCTTAATTTCTATATCTCTGACTTCCAAAAATAATAAACAAGTCTTTAAAATTTTATTATACATAAAATCGTACATATTTATTGTTTCATGTGATGTTTTAATACATAGATGCATACATGTTATAGTGACTAATCAGAATAAATAAATTATATATATATATTTCCATATACTGTCATTCAATTTATTCCTTACCCAAACCATTTAAAGAAACTGGTAGTGTTAGTATTCTTTTTTAAAGGGTTTATTTTTTATTTATTCAAAACACAGAGTAACAAAAATAGAGGGAGAGACAGAAAGAGAAACAGGTCTTCTACCAACTGGTTCATTCCACAAATTCCTTACAACAGCCAAGGCCAAACAAGGCCAAAGCCAGGAGCCCAGAACTCCATTCAGGCCCCGTACATGAATGTCAGGTATTGTATTATATATATATATATATATAAATAAATATATATAAATATATATAAATATATATATAAATATATATATTTATATATTTATATATATTTATATATATATATATATATAATACCTGTTAATTGAGAGGCCATTACAATTAAAAAATTTCTCTGTGGCTGTCCAATAATCCCAACATTACTGATATTAAATTTTCAATACCACATTGCTTTCATATGCAGAATTAAAATATGTCATTGAATTAGAAAAACCACTCAAGTAACACCCTTGGAGCACTCTTCCCCTCATCGGGGTCTCTAGGGCATCATCAAAGGACTGTCCTCCATCCCTGGGTGCTAAAATGGTTTGATGGCAAGGAATGGCCTCCTCTCCTTCCTGTGGACACACTGAGAGAATTGAAGAGAATCCAATCCACCTTCCTCCATACCTGACCCTCTCCCCCCTGATCAGGAGCCCACATGGGTATGCATCCCTTTCAGTTATGTATGTAAACAAAATTAAGAAGAAAATGAAGAATAAAAAAAAAGAGAAATAACCACCAAACTTATAAATTTCCTCAGGAAGCATTGGCATCTGATGTTAACTTCCTCTGTACAAGGATATAGCATTCCTTTTCATCTGACTGAGGGAAGTGTGATTATTTTCTTGAAATTGTGCCTACAGAATTATACAAAATACATTCTCTACATTAATAAAAATTTTTAAAAATATTCTTGTGTCTTTCAGGAATTCTCTATATATTTCTCATAAAGTTTTAGACATATTTATTAACTTTACACTTTGGCTTTTTATGTATTTCATTATCTTAGTTAGGCAATAGTTTATCAATGTAAATGATGCCTCTCTTCTATTTATCTTGTAACTAATTTTAGTGTATATATATACACATACATATATATACACAAATACATATATGTATATATGTGTGTATTTACAAATACATATATATGTATATATGCGTGTATATATGTATAGATATGTATATATGAAGTCCATTGATTTGTGTTATTGCTATTACAATTGGTGAATTTTTTTACTGTTCTAGTAATTTTTCATTAGCTATCCTGATTTTTTACATGTTAACCTCATATCTGAAGAGACAAAAATGTTTTGCCATTTCATTTGTAAATATTAAGACTGTAATTTGTTTTTCAAATTTAATTGCATTAGCTCATATCCTAGTGCAAACCAAAAATCAGAGATGGTGAATACCCTTAACTTGTTCCAGTTTATAAAGTGAAAGCATTTAATATCTCACAACTAAACTAGAGGGTGATTTTGCTATACTGGAAACAGAAGTGACAAGCCATAAGTCTTTTCTAAGGCCTTACAGACTTTGGAAAGAGAAATATAAGAAAAAAGCTTTTTGTATTATTAAACCATTCACTATAGGGATATGCACAAATTCACACAGATCAGAAAAGGAACTTAACTCATTCCTAGAAATCAAACACTTATCTAAACAGACAATGTTTTGAGACCCTCATATTAAGAGCTAATCAAAGATGAAAGAGAGACTTCTACATAAAACATGAGCATAACAATAAGCAGCAGGAGAGAGCCTGGAACTCTGTTTATGGAATACGAACACTGCTCAGTGAAGGGGGAAGAAGGCAGACAAGGAAGACTGCTGAGATGGAATGGTAAGCTAAGGAATTGAAATTTTGTAGTAAACAATGAGGATACGACAATGGGTTTGTGTTTTAAGAAGAGCTACCTTTGATTTTTGGTTTTGAAATTTCTCCTGAAGATGTTGGCATACACATCCCTATCCCACTAGCGTTCTCCTTCGACACGTGGTTTCCTTTGACCAACAGGATGTTAGTGAAAACGTAATCAATTATACTTGCAAGGTTGAGACTGTCCTCTTGAATCATTTCTGTCATTATGACAAGAATGTAGCTTGATGAACCCACTATATTCAGAACAAGAAAAACAAAGACTTGAACCAAATCCTCACCTTGAAGTCTGCTGAGATAAATGAGACGTCTTAGCTGACATTTGATATAAACCACTATTTTACTGATTTGTTACACACCAGTTCTCATGACAGTAGCTGACCAATACAGTTAAGGACAGGAAAAAGACAGGAAAGTCAATTTGAAGAAGATTCAGTTCTCTCTGGTAACACAAAGGTAGTCTGACTAAACTGATGACAGGGGAAAAAGGGTAAAGGACATTTTGAGAGGCTCAAAGAAAGGATGCCATAATTGCTTGGTTATCAGGGCTTTTTTTTTCCTTTGGCTTTTTTTTTAAAGATTTATTTTTATTGGAAAGGCAGATTTACAGAGAGAAGGAGAGACTGAGAGAAAAATACTCCATCCAGTGATTCACTCTCCAAGTGGACGCAATGGCCAGAGCTGAGCTGATCTGAAGCCAGGAGCCAGGAGCTTCTTCTGGACTTCCCATGCAGGTGCAGGTTCCTAAGACTTTAGGTCATGCACTACTGCTTTCCCAGGCCACAGGCAGGAAGCTGGATGGGATCTAGATCAGCCAGGACACGAACAAGAGTCCATCCTGGTAGATGCAAGGTGAGGATTTAGCTACTAGGATATTGTGTTGGGCCCAGTTATCAGTTTTAGAAAGAGAAAGAGGGAAGGTGTGCCAGCTTTCTTGCTGGCCACCAGGAGAATGTTGGGACCATCTCAGGGTGCGGATCACAGGAAAAAGAGCACAACCAGAGTTCTGCTTTGAGCATATTGAATCTGAGCTGCGAGTGCATAACCAGGTAAAAATGATCATGACATGTGGCTATTCACTAACCAAATAGGGATAACACCACGTGTTTCTACCTGCTTCACAGAGTTACTGTGAAGAAAGAATCAGAAAAAAATCTTACAAAAGGCCTTTGAAAAGAACATCCTATCAGTCATCTGTGATAGCGACTAAAATTAAAGCACTAACACTTTCATTTGCATGCTGCCAGATGCAAAAAGCACACTCTAATTTTATTGTTGAGTCTGTGCTACTGAGTTTGTTGCTCATCACACATTCTTCTTTTATTTATTTAATTTTTAGCTGAAGGCATACGTGGTGTTTCTGAGGAACAATACAACTGGAAATAATATATTTAAAGACATACTCATTAGTAGAAGATTTTTGGAGACAAAAAAACGACTGGTGGACAGTAGAGCCAAGGTCTTCTCTTTTGACGCCTTAAACAACTCGTGGAAGCTCTAAATCATTTAAGGTCTTTGGTTCTCTCACTCCTCACTCATGAAATGAAGATTTGACCTTGTTGATTTCTAAGACAACTTACTCTTCTCATACACATAGATCCAAGGATTCTCTTTATATTTTTAGCTTTGCTTAGCTCTTACCAATGATACTCTTCAAACTTAAGCTGTCATTTGGAAAAGAACTTCACACTTGCCTGTCTTTATCCATGCTAGTTAGCTCAGTGTTTATCAGCAACTTCTCTCTTGGAGCAAATTCAGCTGATCCAGATTGCCTGTTAAGTATCAGGCAGGAGAGCTTATTTTCCTTCGTGTGAGCGATAAAGGATCTAGAAGGAGTTCTGATTGGTTTTCTTCTGTAATTGCACAGGATTCCAGTTACCACTTTGTCAAAGTGGTAATGAGGGTCTCTCTATCAAGCAACTGTGGCTGCCATCTGGCAGGCCAGCACCACACTGCCACTCAGCAGAGAGAACCAATTAGTCCTAACACCTCCCACAAGGCCTTCCTGTGTTTGGTGGCTGCGTATTAGCCCCAATGAGCTTCCAACAGAAAAGCTGTTGAAGTCTTGAATGGAAGAGATCAAATCATCTCCCTCTAGTACCACACAGTTAGCAAATGGTCTGTATCCTGGAAGTCCAGGAGCAGTTTACCTAGTGAATAGTTTATGCTTTCTAACGGGGAACAGAGATCATGGCAGGAATGGGCAGCTTGACGTATTACGAGGATGCTCAATGCACAAATTTCTATTTCAAGAAAAAAATGGTTTAAATGCCCACGAAGCATTTTTTTTTTTTTTTGATGAACCAGGAAATCTCAGTGTAAAAGAACCTTCTGGTGTGGTGATTAGGACCCAAACTCTGGGCTTGAATTGTAACCTTAACATGGCACTTTCTCTTCATTTCTGAAAGAACATTAAATAAAGATAAGTTTCTACCTCATTCTTTGTGAAAAGTAAATTTGTTAATATAGATGTTAATGTTATCTGTTGATTCTCATAACGTGATGCATATGATGAAATTCTTAATGCCAATTTTTGTCATGGAGTGAATCAAGCAGTATTTAACAAAGTCTATAAATGTAGTGACTCTCACCGTATATCTCTGCATAAAAACAAATGAAGGTATAGGAAAGGCACCCAAAGGCTTTCTTGGTTTTGCTCTTATTTATATTCTCCTTCTGTTTGCCAAAACTTCTACATAATTATAGAGCGTTTATAATAGGAAAGACTAATTAAACTTTAAGTAAAGGAAAAAGTTGGAAAACATTTCATCTGTACTTTAATTTTTCTGGGGTTCAGTTTTAGCATTTATTCTGTGCTAATGAAAATGACTGTCACCTCCAAAATAAGATTATTCCAAAAATAAAATATAAAATTTATTCAAAAGTAGTCAATAATAAAAGTATTTTATGGCTATAAAATTATTGATCTCATCCTGTGGATCAAGACCATCATCATATACATTAATATCAGAATCAAAATTAGAGCAAAACCCCAGGATCTTTACAAGTTTTTAATTTTGGTAGATTAATCACCTTCTGTTTCAACTAAGTCTTAAATTCAGGGATGCCTCATAGGTAAGCCAATAGAATACATTAACTGGGAACTATGAGGTCATTTCCACCCTAGGTTGTATCCCTAACGATTTGAGAAGATCACTTTATAAATGAACTTTAGTGTTTAACAATACCTAGAAGACTGTAGCCTGAATCCCATTTGATGGGCTGTTAACCACTTCAAAATTATAACCCCCGGCTTGTTCTTATGAGCAAAAGTTCACAGAACCATAGGTATTCATTTTTCTTCTTGTGTAACTGAAGACAAATACCTATCTCAGTAGTTTAGAACTGACTATTAAACTTACAAACTAACAACAGTCAAGTTACAGTTTACTGCAAACTCTAATCAGTATTCTACTAAAATATCTGGCTGTCACTTAATGCTTGGCAACATTGCAAAACTACTCTATGTATCTGTTTAATTGCAATTTCAGCGATTTTTGGAAATGGTGTTTTGTTACCAATGAATCATTAGTTTTGTCTTAACTTAGATCCAGCTTTCAACTGCTACTATACTTGCTTTTAAATTACAAATTACTAATCATTTAGGTTTATCATTACCAAATCAGCTTGCTATAGATTGTTGGGTGATTGTTAACAGAATGCGATGATACATGTTTCTATCAAGACAATTCTGGGCCTCTAGTTTTTTGATATTTAGACATGATTTCATTTGGGTTTTGAACATATAAATTATCTCTTCCAGTAATATGAAGGCAAACAATTCCTTCCCCTGTAATATGCTCCAATTTTGCAGATGTAGTGACACTTAAGTTTCTATTATGAGCATCATTGAATTAACCACAGACAACACAGACCATCTCAATTGATGGTCAACAAAGATGAAAATCCCAAATGACCTTGCAAATCATTTTCAGAGTGAAAAAAATGATTTAATGTCTATCTCATGCAAAATGTATTATTATTTCATACATGCGTGATTGTGTGAACCTTTTTTTCTGTCTATATTTTCCAGTAAATTACTGAGAAAAGCTCCAGTGTTTCTTGTTACTCACTTTGCCATCCAGGAATCTGCTGCTATGTGCCACTGTCCGGAACTTGTCGTTGTTCTCTGAGAGCGTGTTCTCTCCCACATCATTTGGGTTGTAATTTGTTTGTTCATCAGTGGGGGGTTCACTGCTCACTTGCTTCACATTAGAAGTCTTGAGTTTCTGGGTTGCTTCTTGGGAGTTTGCCTTCAAGTTCTCATTTTCCTTGCTGTGAAGAAATGCTTTGTTATTCAAAGGGTGGGTTCAGGAAGCACTAGGCTGGCATGAGAAATGGAAGGTATTAGTCAGTGATATAAACAGTGATCACACTGTGCTTTGAAACGCAAAAGCAAACATAGGTTATTTAACTATAGATCACTCACCATAGAGAAACCATGTTGTGAGGACTCAAGACTTTGGAAAAGCAATCTGAACTGGGGAAGAAAAAGCTGTCATTGATAAAGTAAGATGAGCCCTGGCACAGTTGTATGGGGTGCCACTGGGATGCAGAGAGGAAACCTCAGAAAAAGGTGCTAGAGATGGAGCTGTCGAGGAAATCTCATTAGTACTGGGACTGGGAAGAGGTTAGGCTAACTATGGACAGCTCTAATTTTTTGTCTAATATCCATAGAAGGATTACATACCAAAACTCAATGGGGACATTATGGGGTAGGAAATTTTAATGAAGGGCAGAAAAATGGTTTACAAGAGTTGCTATGTAGAGAAGGATCAGAAGAATAAGACAGGTTGGCTGGGTACAACTGAGCAGCCAGTTAAAGTGGAAGATCATGAAATTCTGTGGTATCAGCCTCAGAGTGGATGATATTTTCAAGGAATTTCCCATACTTTTAGGGATGCCAAGAAGGCAGATAGCAGGGCTCACCCAGGACTGAAGTTTTGTCAGTTCAGTGTAAAGGACAATAGTGCACTGTGGGACGATTAGCAGGAGAATGTATATCTGACAAATTGTTCTTACAGTGAGAGAAGACTTGTAAGTTCCATAACGTAAAGAAGACCAAATTTCCTTTGATAATTAAAAAAAAAATAAAATCAGGTTAACAAATGGTATTAACTTGATTCTAGAAGCTTGGATATTGGTTTTCTTTGTGGGATGTATAGAATTCATATAGAAACATGGGGGCTTCTGGGATACGGGTATTAAATAGTTTTGTAATCTGGCTATTTGTTGCATGGGTGTGGCATGTCTGAAAATTCAGTGAGCAGTAAAAAGACAATCTCTGCACTTTTATGTAGAAATTAATTGGCATAAAATTTGCATAAGTGATCCAAAAACATATCTTCTTAACCTTTAAATAAACGGCAGCTGAATCAGATGGAGTTTATCAGAAAGAGAAATATTAGTAGCCTGCAGTGGTTACTAATATAACTATTCCTGAACATTGAACTCCATGACAGCTGCACATTGCCCTTTCTATCCATCAGATTTTTTGTTACTCAGGTCAATCCTATTGGCAGGAATTCATGTTACTTTCATTTTAAGATGAAGAAATTAAGGTTTAGAAAGTATACGTTTTACGTACTTCTACATGGCTTTTTCAAACATGTGCCCAAGCTTTCAATTTAACTCTGGTGGATTGTACAACCTCACTTTTTACTGTGCACAGTCTGGATAGGATTGAGGTAAATTTGGGATTATGTGAAGAGCAGGAAACTGGGAATGTACAATTGGAAGGCACAAATGGTTGCAGGGCAGAAAGTCAGCTGCTCTGGATGAGGGCAAGAGAGGCATTAGCTTTAATAATTTTCAAATTCTTGTATGGGCAGTCTTGGTATAGGATTGCCTGAGAAATGTGGAGTTTATCTGTCTAGCTTTTAAAACAGCCACAGTAGATACAAAACCAAAAATAACTTTTTAAATCTGTTTCAAGTAAGAGGGGTTTTTTTTGCAAAAAAAAATACACAGCACTTTAAAATTATGAAAATGGCTTTCCAGCTGAGACACAGCATGTGTGGGTCTTTAGCACTAGCAATTCATCAACACACATTTGCTGTCTTGTTGTTCACAACGCACAGGTCTTTGTTCTAAGGGTGTGTGCTTGTTACCTACAGGACTGAAAACAGCACTTTGTCATTTCAAAAGAAAGGAGGGAAAGGCCACGGCTGGTGCCATGGAATCCAGACCCAGGCAGTTTTGCAACTGTACTTCCAGCCTCAGTTGCTGCTCCTTGAGACTCCATGGGGACTTCAGTGATGCCGAGGAGCTTGAGCAATTAGGGGAGATTATTGTGTTGCTGAATGATTGCCTAATGAGGAGAAAACTGTCCTTCTTCCTGCAACACAGCTCTATAGCGCCTTTGTCTGCTAGACCTGGGGATTAGAAAGAAATACTGCAAGGGCTGCTGGTAGAATCTTATGTCCACAGCAGTATATGCATCCTCCATTGGCCCCACCTCCCATGCAATTCTGCCTCACCAGATCTCACATTTGATGTGGACTCCACCCCTTCAGAGAACAAAAAATTTCAAATGAAGGACTCGGTGCGGGGCGGAGGGGACTCTCAGCAAAAGGTTGCCAGATGCCATCCTGAAGGTCTGCCAGCTTTGGCAGGAACACAATGCAACCGATTTCCAACTAGAGTATGCCAGCGCATGAATGGGAATCTAATCTCAGTAAAGGAAAGCATGTTCATATTTGGAAGTTATAAGCAATTATCAGCACAAACAAACTTTCTTTAAAAAGACAATAAAATATAAAACAGGAAAGGGAAGTAGGGGTACAGCTGAAAGTGTCTCTAAACTCGACAAAACTGAAATATAAAGCCTAATGTTATGGTAATGGTATTGGGACAAAGTGGAATTGTTTTTTTTTTAGTTTTATATATTTTTTTAAATTCCCAAAAGCCATAGCACCTTTTGCAGTTTGGTTTCAACTCCCTGCTAGTGACCCTACGAAAGCCTGCAAGTGCTTGGCATTGTCACAGCACTGTACTGCAGGTTCCAACCCAGAGAAACCCTGCAGCCTCTTGGTACACAAAAAATAAGGAAGTGTCCAGGGGCAAGCTCTTCAGAGAATCTTGATACTGCCATATAAATCGGCTGATACATCTGAGAATGGTACAGTCACCTGTCACATGTTAAGAGACAGCGAAATTCACGTTTGGAGAGCACTTCAAAGCATAAATTGAACAGAAGGGAGGTTGTTGGCTTACTTCTGTGCTCCCTAGGGAATATCAAGTGAGTATTCAACAATGTAAATGTTACTCTAAGGACTTTACCATCTACATATTTAGCTACCTTGCTCCTACAGTTCTCAAAGTGAAGCTGCACGTGAATGAGTCTGTTTCAGCAGGCCAGTCTTGACCAATATCTCCTCAAAGACTCCGTATATGTAAGTCTTAATGTATAGAAGCAACTTCATGGACGAGGGAAATCAAAAGGCTGGAAGTGTGATGGTAACTCTGCATGAGATTTTGGAAGCAGAAGTATTGCCACCACGTTCAATGACAAAAGACCCTGAACTCAACAGTTGTCACCTGAGCAATATGTCTTGTAAGAGACAAGACAGAAGACATTTACACTGGCTCTCAATATGCTGTTTTTGTATTATATTGACAGAGTGGTTTGCAAGGAAAAGGAATGTGACATCAGGAGAAAAAAAGAAAACATAAAGCATGCTCAAGAGATTTATAAGGTTAATAGAAGCAGTAGGAACCAATTAGTGGATGTACACAGTCCCGCTTAACAAAAATTGGACTATATGCTTCCTCGATGAAATAAGGGCTGACCATGTCTCAAAGGTAATAGCACAAACGTCAAACTAAAAACTTTTTTGTGATGGCATGCATTTCAAATAGATCCTTAACTAAGTAAGACTATTTCCCAGGAATGGGATTTGGACTCCTGAAATTTGACCCCTGGCTAGTAAATGACCTAGGAGTGATTTTAATGCAGAAATCCTGTTGAAGGATAAACTTAAATTAGAATACTCACTATGGATGGGATGCAACCTTACAATGACTTCAAGATTCATAACTGGGGGCCCAGCGTGGTAGCGTAACGATTAATGTCCTCACCTTGAAAGTGCCAGGATCCCATATAGGCACCGGTTCTAATCCCGGAAGCCCCACTTCCCATCCAGCTCCCTGCCTGTGGCCTGGGAAAACAGTCAAGGATGGCCCAAAGCCTTGGGACCCTGCACTCACATCGAGAGCTTGAAGAAGCTCCTGGCTCCCAGCTTTGGATTGGCTCAGCTCCAGCTATTGTGGCCACTTGGGGAGTGAACCATAGGATGGAAGATCTTCCTCTCTGTCTCTCCTCCTCTCTGTATATCTGCCTTTCCAATACAAATAAATAAATCTTTAAAAGAAAAAAAGATTCATAACTGGCCCAAACATTGAAATACTCATACAAAATATTAAACAGAAGTGTATGAGTTATACTAAAAGCAATCCTAAGGCAGGCCTGTCCCCTAGCCAGTTGGGAGTGCAAACTAGGGGAGAAGAACTAAGAGAAAGACTGGCAAGCAGACTCTACTGTAAGACTGTCAAATAGATACTATAATTTCAAAGGCAAAAAGAAAATTAAAATATTTGTTGCTGGTGGTGGACAAATTCACCTGGTGGGTGGAGACTTATCATTATCACTTGGAGAAGGTATAAGGGATTGTGAAAATTGTATTGAAGGAAAACATTCCCAAACTTTAATGTCCTTGTTTATTCAAAGGGATGATTGAAATGCTGTCACTACTTGTGTTATGCAAGCAGTACACAAATTGTGAGAATAGAACTCATGTGCTTTTTTAAGATTTCAATTAACCCAAAAGACTGAAAGAGGATATATACTTTCAAAAGTATAACAGTTAAAACGTGCCAAGGCTACAACTGGAACAGAGGTAAGGATTTGCTAATGACATCGCACAGCATTCCAGCGGCTCACTGAAGCAAGCTTCAATCGAGCCTTTATGAGTTGCTTCATGTGAAACTCTTTCTCTGCTCTGGATGCCTAAGTGAACAAATTGATTTAAAAATTGAAAGAACTAGCCATTATCATTCATCTATCTTAAACTGCATAATTTGCCATACAGTATTGGAATACCTAAGTGGACCTGTAACTTGGAAAGAGACCCAGCCCAAGGGCCAACTCTAACCTTGGTAGCTAGGAAATTTAGGTTCAGGCATGACCAGCTCATCCACTAAATTTGTATTTCATATACTGATTTACTTCCCAAATGGCTATAATTTCCTGGGGCTGGACCAAACCAAGCCAGGACCCAGGAACTTCATCTGAGTCTCTCAAGCAAGTGGCAGAGGTTCAAGAATTCGGGCCATCTTCCTCTATTTTCCCTGTGCTTCAGCAGGGAGTTGGAGCAGAAATGAGCAACCAGAATGTGAACCGGCACTGATATGGCATGCCAGCATTGCAAATGGCAGCATTACCCACTCTGTCATAATGCCAGCCCTAAAAAACACATTCTCATGATAGCAAGTAGCACCTGAGAAATCGAGACAATCCTTGTCCCTAACTGTTAACAAATTGTGGGTCTGGTTTGTGACTGACTAGAAGCACATGCTAGGAATGCAATGGCCAGCTCTAAGTGGAAACCAACAGCTATACAGCATCAATCTCTGGCTTTGGTTTACCCTGGGATGGTTAGAAAGATATATTTTGAATTTAAGAAAGATGGATAAAGAATACACAAAATCCTGCTAACTTTTCAAATCCATTCCACCAATAGACCTGGTTTGTCTTCCCCTGGTATGATCACTTAACTCTCTATCTTTGTCCACAAACAAAGCTGGAGACTGTGAGTTGGCACATTGAAGCACTAACAAATTACACTCCGTGTGCCCTAAATGATAATGCCAAATACTGAAGTTTTTCTACTGGGGAAGGCAGTCTTCCAAAACCAAGTGTATTTGGAAGTTCTCATGGCCTCCCAAGGGGGCACTTATACCTTTATCAAGATAGAATGTTGTATATACATTCCTGACAGCTCTGGGAACACTTCCCTAGCTCTGCAGGGTGTGCACACCCAGATTAATTGTATGTCTGACCTCACTTGCAGTCTCAATAGATGGCTCTACTCCTGGTTTGGGACTGGAAGTGCTTGGTGGCAGAAACTGCTAATCATTCTAATTTGTATGTTAGATACAACAATATCAGCTTGCTGATTCTTTTATTGTTACAATGGAATGATAATGCACCTGTAAGAAAAAAAATAAGCAGAAACTACCTGGGCCAAAACCTACTGAATGACAGAGAATCTTTTTAGTTAGGCTTGAGAATAGAAATTTCATTGAAAACACTACCTAAAGCTTCCTCTCTTCCAATCCTGAAAAATTCCCACTATATCATATATCATCAGAAGTAGCTGGAATGATTGCCCTACCTATACTTCTCAAAACTAAGGAGTTACAAGAAAAAAGAAACACTAAAACTAAGCTCCTCCTCCGAATGCATATAACACAGATATTATTAGGCTCTGGTTACTTGCTCTCAGATTGTGATTCCTCTCTCCTCACTTTCATGATAACAACTCAACTAGTTGCTGAAGATTAGCTCATTAAATTAAAGAGGTACAAGGATCAGGCTTTTTCAAGATTCCAAAATACAAAGACTTAGAATTTAAACATTGCCTTTATAGTTAGCATTCTAATGTAAGATGCTATTCCAAGAGATGCTTCAGAGGAACTCTAGGCCCTAATCAAACATATACACTGATGATCTATACAGACTAAAAGTTTGTCATCATATAAGAACATGGCACCTCCTACACCTGACAAACCAAAGGAAGGCCAGGAGCAATGTGAACCAACTTGAGACCACACCCAAGGTGATCTTGCACTACTTAATCTTGACTTTAATCTGTAAAATTCATCAGCCTAAATTGCTTAGAGCATTTAGGAATTGAGTGATAGCTGCTCATTTACCTGTTCTGTGCATGGCAAAATAAACACCTACATTTTCTAGTGTCAGTGATTGACTTGCTACATATCGAGAGGTGGATCCAGGTTCTTGTGGGCTGTAAAACCAGATGAGTTAGCTTGAAAAATATGCTGTGAGAAAGCAGGATTCTTTTGTATCAAATTCTGAAGGGTTACTAAGATTGGAGAAAATAAAATAAAACATAACCCAACATATGACAGTAATATGATATCCGTGGGTGAATTATTTCCAAAGGTTTTGCAGGCTGAGTCTTCTGAATCTTTGAGTCAACATAATCAGCTCAAAACCTTTGTTTTTTTACACTTACATTTTGTTCTGTTCTTTGTTTGCAAGTCTAAGCAAAATGATCAGTTGCCTGGCCTCTTTACCATTTGCCATGGTACAGTGTGCGAATCAGGTCTTCCGTTCACGCTCTGAGAGGATGCAGCACAGAGAGTGTTCTATCTGTACCACTGACTGGATGCATCCTCTTAGTCTGTGGGAATGGGGAACAATACTCATTCCTATATTACTTTGTTTGATTGGGCTGAACTAAATAAGGGATATATGAGGTCATGGGTTTAAGGCATGTGCTCTACTAATATTAACCCATGCTCCCTCAAAATTTTAGCTGACAAAAGTACCTGTGGTATTAGTACTATAATATTATCTCCTTATACAATTTTTCACATGTATAAAAATAATTTGTCTTATTTTTAAAGCAAAAGAACACTGTACATCTTTACAACTGTTTAAAAAATGGTTCTAGTTGAAAATATATGGTATATATCTTACATATTCGTACTTACACCTCTTCAACAACACTTAAATACCTAAGTCCAGGAAGTATTTCATTTTATGGATATATAATTTGTTAAATGGTAAATACTGACTTTGCTTTTGTACTTTTAGTAATTTAAGATTTGCTGCTTAACTAAGTGTGTCTCTGCCCAGGAAAGCTGACAAATGTGAACTGTTCCAACAGTTCCTATGTCCTCTTATTGCAGTTAGTTTTAGCCAATAGGTAATCCTGGCAGGTGATATTTCCCTCCCTACAAGGTTGACTCATGCTACATATGCCTCTTGGACAGAGACCACTATTCATGTCAATATGGTCAAAGCTACAAGATACTTCTTCCATTAGTTCTTTCTTTTTCCTAAGACAGTCCCTTAGGCTCAGGAATTTGCCTTTCCAACCTCCCCCATTAGTTACAGTAATATCTCTTTCATTGTATGTTTTCAGATTCAATGCTGGTACCAACATCGAAGCTGTTGGCCCACTGTTCCTGCATTGTACCTTGCTGCTTTCTTTAAACCAGTATACATCTTTGTAATTGCTGTTTTTATGACTACAGCCTCTTTGAATCATTTTAACCTGAGCATGGAATTGATTTCTGATGAGACTGCATGAGACTTCAACAGAAAACCAATATATCCATTCATACAGAACTGAATTATAGATACATACTGAAGAGTATGCAAATGTATATGCACTTTCAAAGCTTTTGCATGTATAGAAGCATAACTCAAAAAGTAAAAAAAAGTGGAATTAAAAGTTATTTGCTTTGATGCAAAAATTGAAACATATGTTCATTTGCTTTATAACATGAATTTTCCATCAAGTTTTCAAAGCTCTTGTACTTTTGAACAAAATTATCATATGAATATTCCTTTTTACCTAAATTTTCTAAGCCCTGCCAGTCCAAATTCTTTCTTTCATAAGCACATTTCTAAGTGGCTTTTTGAAAAAGAGTATCTCATTGCTATGCAAAATTTTATTATTTATTTCTGTTCTTCTTTTTAAAGGTTTGTTTATTTTACTAAAAAGTAGATAAATATTCCACGTGCTGTTTCATTCCCCAACTAGCTGCAATGGTCAGAGCTAGAATGGTCCAAAGTGAGCACCAGAAGCCTCTTTGTGGTCTCCCATGTAGATGCAGGGGCCCAAGGCCTTGGACAATCCTTGACTATTTTCCTAAGCCATAAGCAAGGAGATTGACTGGAAGTGGAGCAGCTAAATCTTGGACCAGGAATTTATTGGAAAGTCAGATTTACAGAAAGAAGGAGAGATGGAGAGAAAGATCTTCCATCTGCTGATTCACTTCCCAAGTGGCAACAATGGTTGGAGCTGAGCTGATCTAAAACCAGGAGCCAGGAGCTTCTTCTAGGTCTCCCTTGTGGGTACAGAGTCCCAAGGCTTTGGGCTGTCCTCAAGTGCTTTCCTAGCCCACAAGCAGGAAGCTGGATGGGAAGTGGAGCAGCTGGGTACAAATAGGTGCCTATGTGGAATCCCTGCGCATGCAAGGTAAGGTCTTCCGCCACTAGACTACTGCACTGGGCCCTTTTCTTGTCGATTTGTAAGAGCCCTTAATATACTAAAATTAACTTTTTAAAAGATTTATTTTTTTTATTTGAAAAGCACATGTACAAAGACAAGGACAGACAGAAAGATCTTTTGTCTGCTAGTTCACTCCCCAAATAACCACATCATCTGAAGCTGAGCTGATCCAAAGCAGGAGCTAGCAGCTTCTTTTGGGCATCCCAAATGCATACAGAGTCCTAAGGCTTTGGGCCATCCTCCACTGGTTCCCCAGGCCACAAGAAGGGATCTGGATGGGAAGCTGAGCAGCTGGGAAGAACCAAGACCCAAATAGGATGTTGGTCCTTGCAGGTGGACGACTTGCCTGGTAAGTCACAATATTGGCCCACTGGATACATTTTTCACTTTATTATCATTTTATGATATATTTCCATAGGTTCTGGGATTTCCCTTACCCTCTTCTGGCACCACCTGATCAGATCAAGCAAATCAGCAGGACAGGCAAAACTTTGCCTGAATTCACCTCCTGAGTTCCTGATGAACTCCCTTTCCCATCTGGCTGCTGGTGGAGCTGGGATCACCACTTATTGAATAGCACTGAGGTATCTGGTCAGTGCAACATCATTGCATCATTCCATTTTCTCTGATGATTCCTGATGTCCAAGAGTCTCCAGGTATCTTCTTTTGTCAGTGTCCTCTCCTATTTCCTGGAATCTGTCCTTTCTGCTTCACTCTGGCTAATAGTCTCTGTCTGCTTAAATGTGTCGTTACCCTATTCTGCCATCTTGATTCTCACATGTTAACTTTTTTGTTGTATATGTTGCAAATAGTGCTTTGTTTTACATTTTGACTATTTCTCATGTTTTTTGAAATACAGAGTTTCAAGTGGGAAACAGTGTTTACAGGCTCAATGTTTGGAATTCTGGACTGCGGATTTTCCTAAAACATCACTTGCTATCCATCTGTGAGCTTGTGAAAATGGAAATCACAATCTCTGATATCTGCTCTGCTATTATTGTTCAGTTTTAAGGAGATACTGAGTCCATCAATATTAAGTTATGAAAAATTTATAGTAAAAACAGCAATAAAAGCAAAGCTAAGGTATGATGGCCAATTGTTTCTTACAAAAATTGTAAGTAGATATTTGAATTTTTAAACAATAAAGTTCATCTGGAGTTTATGTAGTGATTGTAACTGGCCATTACTATCATCTTTTGTTTGGATTATTGTCTGTACAGGAAGTGGAGCAGCTGGGATATGAGCCAACAACCATATGGGATGTCAGCACTTATAAGGTGAAGATTTAGCCAATTGAGCCATTGTGTCAGGCCTAATGATGTGTTCAATGTTTTTTAAAGTTAATGTTTTTTTTTTTTAATTATTTATTATTTAACTTCAGTAATTACATTGTATTATGTGACACAGTTACATAGATACTTGGGTTCTCCCCACCCCTCCCCAAACCCTCCCACCATGGTGGATTCCTCCACCTTATTGCATAACCACAGCTCAAGTTCAGTTGAGATTTCCCCATTGCAAGCGTATACCAAACATAGAGTCCAGCATCTTATTGTCCCGTCAAGTTCATGTTAATAGTTTTAGCAATTAGTGAATACATAGAGCTGTCTATATTCTTTCCACAAATATTAAATGAGTTCCACTGTTTCAAGTCTTGGGGATACAATATTATACCTAAAGTTCTAGTGATGAGTTCCTCCAAAGCAGATAACCATTGGTCATTCAAATCAGGAGAATACCAAGAGAAAAACTGAAGATGGTGAGAACAATATATTGAGCCACAAGGGGTATTTTTAGAAGTCCTTTCTGAGCAGGTGGCATCTGGGCTTAGACGGTATGGAAATAAGTTAGCAAAAAGCATCCAACACAAATTGTCCTAGGTTGGCTATCAGCTAGATTACAAAGCTTCTGTTCCAGTGAATGGCTATACTAGATCCTAATATTCCATAAAGCAGCAGTTTCTTCTCTGCTCCCCTGCTCCAGAATGAGATGCTACAACTTCCAACATGGCCAAAGATTTCTGTATACTGGAAATTTAGCTTTTCTGATGCCAGTAACATGGCTTAACTGGCTAATCCTCCATCTGTAAGCACTACCATCCCATAAGGGTGCTGGTTTGTGTCCTGGTAGCTCCACTTCCCATTCAGTGCCCTGCTTATGGCCTGGGAAAGCAGTGGAGGATGATTCAAAGCCTTGGGATCCTGCATCTATGTGGGAGACCTGAGAGAAGCTCCTGGCTTCTGGCTTCAGATCTTCAGAGCTCCACCACCACCATGTTGATAAGTTACCTGACATAATAGCATTCAGTAGATAGTTTTCGGCTTTGTTTTAAGACTTTTTGAGAAAGTACCTGAAGGTTCAGAAAATCATTCCTTTCATTTGGGCTAGTGTGACTCACCAGTGAAGAAAATAAAGCAGATTGCAATAATCTGGTTCAAGGCAACATTTGCCAAATTTTAGTAATTATCACTTACATGTTTTGTTTTTACACTTAATATAATTAATTCTGGGTTTTGTTGTTGACTAACTTGGTTTTTTAGTCATTCTTATCTTCTTTTTGGCAATGGGAATGTTTGTCTTCTGTCACTTGGTGTGTCTTCTTTTTCAGAGCTGTTAAAAATTGTTCTTCAGGGCTCAATAACAGCCACATACTTTTTTCTTACTCAGTTTTCCTAATAACCCTGCTAGATGGATGTTGTTTTATACCCAATTTACAGACGTAGAGTCTGAGACCAGTAATATCAATCCACATTTTCAATGTCAAAGGCTTTGCTGAAACAGAGCTGATTCAAACTCACAAATAGGAAGCAAATCTCAAGGGGAATGTCCACTACTGATTTGGTACAACTTAGCCAAGGCCTGTTGGAAGAAAGGCAGGTTTTGTGAATTATTAACAGTTTGTAGAAAAGAGCTGCTCACACCTTCCTGAGACAAATATCCACTTGGATCTGAGAGAGTAATGTATGTTTTCCCTTCAGTGTGACTGTGATGAGTTTGGGAGGGAAGGAAAATATCTTAACCATGCACTGAAAGCCCCTGTATAGTGGGAAGATCCAACAAGAGCAGGAGGAAGTGAAAACCTTACAAATTATGATTCATTAGCTCTCACTCCTTTAATCTACAACAAATTGACTAGCAGCCTCACATCTCTTTGCAAACAACCAACCACCGAAAGCAAACCATTACTTCCTGTGGCCTATTACAAAGCAGATGAGGAAAAGCTGCAGCTCTCCATTAATATTTATAAATGTTGTAATGCTCATATTTCCCATCTATTCGGAAAATCAGCTAAAGTAATTAAGGAGTATAGGGAATTATAAAGATGAAAAATACCAGGAAAACCACGCACATGGAAGTTATCAACACTATTTTACTTCTATTATAGCATCTTAATGACTTAATTTTCCACAGATTGCATCTTTTAAATGTAAATTTCTGGGTTTAAAAAAAAACACAAAATTCATTATCAGCTAAGCCACACAGAAATTTTTCAAACAGCCGTCTTACGTGTCTGGCTTCTCCACGAGGTATCGGAAGTGTTTACCTCCAACGATTTTCACCCTGATCTCAGGAATTGTGTCTGAGTTACACGGAGGAGTCTTCCAATGCAAAGACATGATGCTTCGCACAGTCTCTTCAAATCTAGGGGGTGGAAAAATAAGCAAATCATTCCCTTGATGTTTAACTAAGCAACTGCAGCAGTCTTGTCAGCAACAAAAATAGTAATAGCAAGACCATGTGTGTTACCAACAAAGGAGTACAAAATACCATCTTGATAGTTGAGCAGGTAAGTTAAAGGCATTTGGTAGGGGCTGGTGTTGTGTTGCACCAGGTGAGGCATCCCATATCATCATCATTGGTGTCCTAGCTACTCTACTTCTGACCTAGCTCCCTGCTAATGGTCTGGGGAAGGCAATGGGAAATGGCCCAAGTGTTTGGGCCTCTGCCACCCACATGACTGTTGCTAATGAAGTTCCTGGCTCCTGTTTTTGGCCTGGCCTTCAGCTCACTTTTACAGCCCTCTGGGGAGTACAACAGTGACTGGAAGTGCTCTCCCATGTTCTGCCGCACCCTCTCTCTCTCTCTTCTGTAACTCTGACTTTCAAATACATACATGTATACATATACAAATGTACATTTGAGAAATAGCATTTTATAAAAAGGAGGTGCAAAATAATTATGATCTTTGTGTGATTTCCAAACAGCTGAAGAGAAAGCTCCCATGTGAAAGATGCAATATCCTTGTCTTTGAAGATGAGTTGAGACAGAGAATAATTCTGGATAGATGTTGTTAATGTGCAGCTTATAATCCTCCCACATCGTTTGATTGTTTCATGACAACTTTCTGTTCTTATATCAGACTGTAAGTAACTTATTTTGTTTTTTTCCTTATTACTTACATGGTCTCATAGGCCCAGTAATACTTGTATAAATTCAATTGGCATTCTGTGTGTGTGTGTGTGTGTGTGTGTGTGTGTGTGTGCGTGTTGATAAATCTGAATCTCAGATTTCACTTAGTACCTAAAAGCAAAGAAGTGGAGTTTTCCCATCCCTACACCTACAGTATCTAAGCATTTTATTCCTTCTAATAAAGGTATGAGTAAAACATTCTTGGTTACCATTGTTCTTGTTTCACAGTTGATGAAACAGTTATAATGAATCTACCTAACTTACTCAGTCACAGAAGCAATGATACATAGAGCCAGCAGCCCACCCATGCAAATCTAATGAGGCATTAGGGGACTCTGTCCTATAAGACATTGAGTGCGATCATGTGAGGTCCCCCAGGAGACTGGGGCTTCAATAGCAGATAGGAATATTCCATACTGGAATGCTTTGGTGCTCAGTTTCCTCCTTTACAAAACTGGGATGATTCCAATGTGCTCCCGGGAATTTAGGACAAATGCAGTGAGATCACGTGTTTGCAGGAGTTCTGTCTGCGGGACAGAGGGGGGTGCTTACCAGCAGCAGTTTCTGCAAGAATCCAATGAATCTTAAATTGAGATTTGGCATAAAATAAGCACTGATTGTTCAAATAGATCCCATGCTAAGGGTGACAGAAAGTTCTCTAAATCTAGCCACCAGCTTACCACTCTTTGATAAAGCCTTTTGGAAATTGGAAGCCCTTTAGAAATCATTTTAATGCAAATCCTGGCTTTACAAATTCAGAAGCCAAGGTTACAGAGCATGTATTAATTGATTAGGGTTACATAGCAAGTAAAGGCTAGATCTGTTTTCGGTCCTTTAGTTCTTCTAAGACCCCAGCTTCACACTGTGTGTGAACAGCCCTGAAGATATACTCTGGGAGTGAGATCCTGCGGATCTGCAACCTGTGGGGAACTTTGTAAAAGTCAAAGCCTAGAATCGGTGAGGGTCGCGTCCTCTCCTGGCTCAGTAGCTGCACAGCTGGCCGTGGTCAACTTATCCAGGAGAGAGAAGATGACATCTTACCACCAAGGCTGCGTTTTCCAGCCCACTGGAGTTTACAGGTGTGCAGTCTGCGTCTTCCAGCAGAAGCCCAGGAGCGGAGAACGGGTGGATCTGGACGCGGCTTGATGATGCGAACCTAGGAACTGCGTTAATCAGGACCCCGGGTGGGAGCGGAGGCGGCACTTCTCTGGTTGCTAAGGACGCATAAAGCTGTTGTTGGGCGGGAACCAAACAGACCCACCAAAGCCTGGGCGGGCCTTCAGTCCCAGTCTAGGGAGTGATGTTCCTTGGCACAGAGCCCGGATCTTGAAAAATCTTTGCCTCTGCACTTTCTTAAACATCTACTAGAGCCTCTGGAAGTAGCTTTCCCTCTTAGGCTTCTGTTCCCTTTGTAAGATTTTCTGAATAGCTGGGAATTTGATTGTATCCATTTGCATCTAGTCTTTTCCACTGCATGAGGTAGGGAAATCCTTTCTTTTTAGACACATTTTCCTCTTCCATAAAAAGATGCACCATCGACCCAAAAGGGAGTTGATGATGAAATAAGAATATAATGATAATTTTGAGTGCCATCCACAACATGTCAATGCCAGATGCCTTATTTAAGCAAGCTGCTACCTCATAACCATTACAAATACAATGATCTTAATTGATGGCAAAGAAAATGAGAATAAGTGAGAGACAAGACTTGAATACAGATTTGTATCTCTTAAACTCCCAGGCTCTTCTTATTCAGCTAAGTGGCAACAGGAGAATGTGCGTAAAGGTGCTTTAACTTTAAAAGCATGTGATTAGTGGTTTCAGCAGGAGCAGCAGCTGCCTTAGAATCCAGACCCTCTAGTTGTATTGTTTCATCATTTACCATCTCAACTATCGGCCCGTGTAGCCAGAAATGAGTGACACAGTCTCTGCCACTCCAGGGGCTCACTCTGCTGTGGGTGAGACACACTTTTACACTCTGTGATACACAAAGTACGGTGAGAGCAGCCACCCTTTCCATTGCTGTGGATCGACCTTCCCACGGCCAAATTCTCCTAGATGCATGTGTCTAAGGTCTCATCAGCCGTACAAGATGTTCATGGTTTCAGGGCATTCCTTTCCTAGCTGGATCTGCCACGACTAGGCTTGCTACGCTCCACTGATGCTTGTCCAGTTGGTGAAGTGAATTTGCCTTTCATTTCTCTGTGTCTGTTCTTTTGTCATTCTGTTCCTACCACGCTATTACAGTTCATCCCTGTGTCAGCTTTCTTACTTATTCTTTTTTTTTTTTATTATTCATTTTATTACAGCCAGATATACACAGAGGAGGAGAGACAGAGAGGAAGATCTTCCGTCCGATGATTCACTCCCCAAGTGAGCTGCAAAGGGCCGATGCGCGCCGATCCGAACCCGGGAACCTGGAACCTCTTCCAGGTCTCCCACGCGGGTGCAGGGTCCCAAGGCTTTGGGCCGTCCTCAACTGCTTTCCCAGGCCACAAGCAGGGAGCTGGATGGGAAGTGGAGCTGCCGGGATTAAAACCGGCGCCCATATGGGATCCAGGGGCTTTCAAGGCGAGGACTTTAGTCGCTAGACCACGCCGCCAGGCCCAGCCTTACTTATTCTTAAACTTCATCTCAAATGATCAATGATCAATTGGTTGAGAGGGTACACTTGGACTTCTATGCTTTGTATTCAAATGCTAAACATACTACTTCATTCTCACTTTGGGCAAGTAATTTTATGTATCTGTGCCTTACTTTCCTTTTCTGTACAATGAGGACAAACCGTTGTGGAAATTGAGTTACATAAATAAAGCTGTCAGAACAATGCCTGAAAAATAATAAACAATGCTAACTATTATCACTATTTTTCATGAAGTCAAACTGGGTTTCAGAATCTGAAAATGATTTATTTATCCTATGTATAATTCGTAGTTTCTCTCTTTAAAGAAACACATTTATATTTCTATAAGAGTGTGGTTATTTGTCTACCTTAAATGCTAAATCTTGAATTAGGCTTGTGTGTGGCTGGCTGAATAATCTGCTGTAGGGCCCGGCGGTGTGGTCTAGCAGCTAAAGTCCTCGCCTTGAAAGCGCCAAGATCCCATATGGGCACCGGTTCTAATCCCGGCAGCTCCACTTCCCATCCAGCTCCCTGCTTGTGGCCTGGGAAAGCAGTCGAGTACGGCCCAAAGCCTTGGGACCCTGCACCCGCGTGGGAGACCTGGAAGAGGTTCCAGGTTCCCGGGTTCGGATCGGCGCGCACCGGCCCGTTGCAGCTCACTTGGGAAGTGAAACATCGGACGGAAGATCTTCCTCTCTATCTCTCCTGCTCTCTCTGTATATCTGACTTTGTAATAAATCTTTAAAAAAAATAAATGTTTAAAAAATCTTTAAAAAATAAATCTTTAAAAAAATAATATGCTGTACATCCTCCCCTCTTTCCCAAGGATGTTTATAACCAAGATGTTTGTGTCTTGACCTTGGAACCTTTGAACGCTATCTTCTATGTCAAAGAGAGCTTTGTAGGGGCAGTTAAGTTAAGAACCTTCAGATGGGGAGATTGTCCTGTCTTCTTCAGGTGCCCTAAAGGTAATCACAGTGTCCTGACAGGGAGAGGGGTTCAGTGCAGGAGAAGCAATAGAATATGTGACAATAGAATAGTTGTGAACTGAAGAAGGGCTAATGAGTAGTGAATGCAAGTGGGCTCCTAAAACTGGAAAAGCTCTCTTCTAAAGTCTCCAGAAAAAGCCAGCCCTGCTGATCACATGACTTTAGCCTACTTGGACTGATATTTTTGGGCATGCAGTCTACAATACTGTGAGAGAATAAACATGCGATTATAAACAAATATGTGGTAATGTATTACAGCAGCTACATCATTCTATAGATTTTTATACTTTCTTGGTCAAATGTTCTGTCAAACATTCTGTAAACATCTTTTGACTAAATGAAAGGGGATAGAACAAAAATTAAACAGTAAAATTTTCTGGAAAAGACTCTAATGAATGCGTTAGTTACTATAGTTTTTTTTTTCCTATTACGTGCAGATTTTCATCTTTCCTGTCTCTTCCTTAGGAACATTTTTCCTATTTCATGGAGCATTTGTATGCTGTCAATCGGAGTGCTGCTTCTGTTGCGATACAACTAGAGTAATAAGTTTAGGTCTGAGTTAGCGAGGAGTCTCTGCAAGTCTCCCAGTGTAATTCCATCCCATTACTCAACAATCAAAATGTCCCCTTCAAGGGATGCACTTGATTCATCTGGAAACTAAGTGAGCAGAGACATGAAAATAAGGATTTTAAGTTCCATGTGCAACTTGTGGAGGCATCATAATATACCCAAGTTGCTTTGCTCATATGGAATCATCAACCCTATCTCATAAAAGAACCCAAAAATGTGAAAGCATCTGTTTGTCTATTTTTTTATTTCTCTATCTCTCTCCTTATTCTCTCCATGGTTTTGACATAGAGGTGCTGCATGGTGCTCCTTCTTTCATTCTATTTGACCAATTCTCTGGACTACTCATTAAGGGTATTTCGTCACATGCACCAGCCCACATTCATGCTTTCTCTATCCTGCTCCTAGTTGAGCACTTAGAATCCTTGCCATTGTGTGATACACATGCCTGGAGTAAGGGAACACATTCATGCCAACATCACCTCTATCTTATTTTCCTAAAGAACTGATCACACCCTGCGCCTTATATAGGCCAAACGGAGTTCTTCACGCAATAGCTCTTCCTTGAGGTTTCTGGAATGTTAATTTAGCTGTAAAGGCTTTTGCAAATATCTGTGTTATATTGCCTTTTTCAGAGAAGAGGAGGAGGCTGGTCAACAGAGGGAAGCAAAGTTGAAAATGGATCTGATGGGATAAAAATAAACTGAATTCAGTTTTGCATGAAAATAATTATAGGATTCTCATACACAGAAGAGATTGTAGGGATCTCATACAAATAACAAATTTTCCATTGGCTCAAGATCATTTTTAGAGTTGTTTCATTAATGTTTATCCAGAGTTCCAATTAACACAGGAGTTCTTAAACTTTAGGTTGTTAAAGGTAACATGTGATACAGTTAGTTGGTTGGTTAGCATTCACTGTTTTCTATAAATTCTGTAATAAGTGTTTGAAGGGGTAAACTGATTTTATTGTGTTGACTCCATATGTTTACAAATGCAAACTTGAAAACATAATGACATTCAATGGAGGCTTTCTATTGGACACTGCTTCTGTCAATTTTATGGTACTCAGAATTTGATATGTTTTTCAGACCCAAGGGAACCTGTGCTTTGCCACTTCCTTGCTAAATGACCTTGAACATACGATTTAGTTCTATTATCTGTAAGATGGAGACAAAAATAATTATCCTGAACAAATATTTTCTAGATTAGAGATAATGTACTTAGAGGCTTTTGAAATGTAATAGCTTCCCATAAATTATATTCTTGTTTATAACAATAGCAGCTAGCATTAGTGAGCACTTATCATATACAAACCTTGAATATCAGAGATTTTCATTCAACATTGCATTTAATGTATAAAGCAACCATACAAAGTAGGAAATGTTAATATCTGCTTTTTATAGATGAGAAGCCTGATGCTCAGAGAAAATAAATGACTTGGTCACGGGAAATGTAGGAAGAGTCTGAGCTAAAATAAAAATACAGCTGTGTCTGATTTCAGAAGTTTCTGTATCTTCTCTACTCCACACTTGTTCTGGGGATGCTGGTGAGTTATGGATGTTACAATTGTTTTTCCTGGTGTTGTCTTAGGGCAACGGTTCTCTTAAAAATGCAGATTCTGTGATAGGGAGTGGCCTTTGTCTTGTCTCATATTTTCTACTTCACAGTTTATGAAATGACCTAAGAAACATCTCTCCAGTGGTTTATATTAAACAAGGCAAAACAAAAAGCTGTGCAATAAATGTCTTTATAAGATTAAATTCTGTGGTTGAAACTGCCTGCCTTGGATTTAACAACTTTAGATTATGAGTCACCAGAGAAAAATTCCATAGGAACATTCTCCATCTAGCCATCAGTGTCTTCTCTCCCCCTAACCTCAAAGAAAGATGAATGGTTGTAATAAGGGATTAGAAAATGTCCCCTCTTCAAACTACATGATTTTTCATTTGCCATCTAAGCAAGGAAGAGAAAACAGAATGTCTCCATTGTTTTGTTTTTGCCCATATAAGTCACAATAGGATGAGTTTACAAAGAGGAAACAATGAAGAAATATTTCTCTGGATCATTTAACCATTGATGTGTAAAAATAGGCATTTTGCAGTGAAGCTTTGTTCAAAGAGAGGCAAAGCCAAAACTGATGCTAAATTGAGTTGTATTGCAAAGAAAGTGGGAGTTACGCTGTTGAAGTTACTGTTTTCTTCCAAAGGAAATATAGGACCCAAGACAATGATTTTTATGATACATGAGGACCTTCCGGTAAAAAAGCAAGCAAGGGCAAACTGGCAGACTATAGAATAGAATGTAAATATGATCAAGTTAACTTCTTCGTCAATGTGCTCATGGCTGTTGGAAAGCCAGATAGGACAGGATGGGACAATGCTGGGTTTACACAACAGATTTCTAGGTGTGTCACAACAAACTGCCATTACACAGGCAAGCACATAAGAAAGATTTATCATTTTGCAATACTGGAAACTAGAAGTTTGAGAATAGACTTGGCTAGGGTTGACTTCCTCCAAGGGTAATGAGAGAATCTGTTCACCATGTCTCTCCGGTTTCTGATGGTTTGTTGGCACCCTTTGGCATTATTTGTGTTACGGATTTCTGTCTTTCTGTTTGCATGATATTCTGCATGTATGTGTCCAAAATTATTCTATATGTAAAACACACGTGATGTCATATTTGAGAGCTACCCTGTTCCAATATGACCTCATCCAAAATTACTATTTTTGCTATTCTTATGGTTGTACATAAGGTCACATTGTAAGACCAACAAGGTGTAAAGCCTGCATTAGTTCTAACTGTAGCAAAAGAGCAATTCTTAAGAAATCCAAGATTGGAATGAACACACATCTGTAGAATGCTTTACCAGATACAAGTGCCTAACAGAGGTCAACCTAGTTGGTGGTTTGAACAATCTTGGTCAATGATCTTACTGAAAGTACACAGGCAATCAATTAAAATTTATATTTGATTAACTCTGAAGCTTTGTATTCTTCTCTGGAGTATATTTTTTAAAGATTTATTTTTATTACAAAGTCAGATATACAGAGAGAGGAGGAGAGACAGAGAGGAAAATCTTCCGTCCGTTGTTTCACTCCCCAAGTGAGCCGCAACGGGCCGGTGTGCGCCGATCCGAAGCCGGGAACCTGGAACCTCTTCCGGGTCTCCCACTCGGGTGCAGGGTCCCAAGGCTTTGGGCCATCCTCGACTGCTTTCCCAGGCCACAAGCAGGGAGCTGGATGGGAAGTGGAGCTGTCGGGATTAGAACCGGTGCCCATATGGGATCCCGGGCGTTCAAGGTGAGGACTTTAGCCGCTGGGGCACGCCGCCGGGCCCTGGAGTATTGTTTTTAAAATCTGTAGACTAGGGCCTGGCACTGTGTTCAAGGTGGCTGAAGTCCCTTACCTATGTGATATAAGTTAGTGGTCAGGTTCAACAGTAGCCATTGCAGGAATGTTACATAAAATTTTTCTCTAGGAAAACAGGGGTCTGCACATTTTTAATGTTCCTTTGCAGGACAGCTCCCACGGAGATGGAGTCTGTTAATGATCTTGCACACTCAAATAAAACTGCTGCTATTGCTCCCCGTAGACTACAGAGATACATACAAATCTAATCCCCTCTGCTCCTACAGCTGCAGAATTAAGAAGCAAACCATGAAGAGCGTTAGGTTTAGGGTCCTATACGTGAGGCTCAGACTCCCCCTACAAAGAGAGAAACTTGTTGTAGTTTTCTGTATCAGTTTTATGACTCAGTATCTAGGGGTGGAGCCATGCTCAAAGGTGACTGGAATTTTCTTATCTGTTTGATGTGAATGTTTTCTCAGTTTCCCAACAGGTACTAGTCTCTGAACTGATCTCTCGCTTTCTCAGAAGAAGCTAATCCCCTGAAAGAAGTTAGTTGGGTGCTTCTACAGATGGAGAGAGAGTGATGTTACATTCTTCTTTCCATATTTACATTATAACATAGTATTTAATAGTCTTGATACACAAATAGGCATTCTTTTCTGTAACCTATTTACCAACACATTTTTCATCCTAATAGTTATAGAGTGTATTTTCAATGAAGGAGACAGAGAAACATAAGCACCTTGTCAACTATTTCACGGCTTTTTAATTGTGGCACTGAGATTTAAACAGATATGGTCTTACTATGGAGTGCATGTTCTATCCACTGTGAGATGCCATTCCTTTCTGATCTGTGGAAGAATAAGCAATGTAACCTACATAAAGCATTTAGCGTAAGTTTCTGGCATACCCTACATCTTCAATGACTATTCATGTTCCACTTTATTTTCAGTCCTGATCTTCTTCCTACCAACACTCAAACCTCAGTATTATAAATTTGCCCAGGTCTTGAATACTTCTGGATGAGGAAATATGTCCACTGTATTTTCCTATACTGCTTCATGATAAGAAAAGATGCTTTCGATACATGCAAGACACTCCAGTGCTCAGCACCCCTACCCACTCACTCAGCATAACATATTGAAAATAATGTTCCTCTTTTGAGGGCAAGTACAAATGTGATTGAGAGAAGAAATGCTTCATCATAGCACCTCCAAGTGGCTTGAATTGATTTTATGATAAAAATATATGGCATTCATATCACTGATGTACTTATATCTAATGGCGCAGTGTTGAGAATTCAATGATCAATCAGATTTAAGTGCCCCACTCAAGATTATCAGTAGGGAAAATAAAAATGCTCATAAATAACTATAGAATGGTGCATAAAGTAACAAAAGGTGACAAGAAATAAGTCTGAACATTGAAAGGCAAGAGGAACTACCATTTAATGGCAAGTTTCAAGCAAGAGATGGAGTAAGACTTCGACCTTTAAAAGATAACAATTGACATGCAATCTACTTAACAACAGAAGTAGAGAAGTCCCCCAAACAAAAACTTTTGAGAGATGGAGACAAGGAACAGCAGCCAGTTTCATTTGGAGTATGGCAGGAGGCACATTTGGAAAGGTAGGTTTGGACCAGATGGCAGAAGAGACCTTGAATATCAGATTAAAATGCATGTACAATCTTCAATTAGGAAAGATGTTATGTACATTCACAGAATGAATGAAATCATCCCATCCTCAGTGTTAGGAGAGATCGAGTTAGAATGTGTTAACAGAGAATGCCTATATCTCAGTAGTTTAATAAATAAAACTTTAATATTTGTTCTTATGAATTTGTCAGTGAATTTTGACAGTCTTCTAGGATGAATTCACCATGTATTGGCTTGAGAGTGTGGTCTATGTGGACTCTACAGTATCTCTTGCTAAACACTTAGTTCCTTGATGTTTATGGCAAAAGGTGCTTTATCTTTTTTTTTAAGATTGATTTATTTTTATTGCAAAGTCAGATACACAGAGAGAAGGAGAGATAGAGAGGAAGATATTCCATCGATGATTCACTCTCCAAGTGACCACAGTGACTGGTGCTGCGCTAATCCAAAGCCGGAAACCAGGAACCTCTTCCGGGTCTCCCACACGGGTGCAGGGTCCCAAGGCTTTGGACCATTCTGGACTGCTTTTCCAGGCCACAAGCAGGGAGCTGGATGGGAAGTGGAGCTGCCGGGATTAGAAACAACGACCATATGGGATACTGGTGCATTCAAGGTGAGGACTTTAGCTGCTAGGCCACTGCACTGTGCCCAAAAGCTGCTTTATCTTAAAATTTTTTTCTTTCCCTTCTTCTTGTCCCTATCTATTTGCTCCCTGCATCCCTCTCCCCCGACCTGCCACCAATACAGTCTGCTTATAGCCCTTTGGCCAAACTAAATGACACAGCTATCCCTATCAAAAATAGGCTTAGGAGGTATGTGCCAAGAAGGAGAGAAATCGATAATGATGAGTCTCAGCCATGTTTACAACAGCCACATATTCACTGTGGTGCAGGACAAACTTATATTCACAAATAACATATATATATATATGTAAAATTTCTCCTGTACTATTCAAAGCAATTTTTCCATATGTTGCATTGGTTACTTTTAAATGAAGGAAATGCTGTTTATGTTTTACCTATCCACAGCATATAATAAAAGAATGATACCTGCTTATAGCTGTGATCTGCCTGTTACCATTTCTAGGTGGGCATGGATTGGTAGGCATTACATGTGATGTAGACTTTGCTATTCACCTACCTACCTACAGCTGACAACCTCATTTGGCATCTCTGCTAGCTGCCAAGTAAACATGAGTTAATCTTCTTATTGAAGGCGATAAGACAGAAATCCATACTTAGCAACTCTGCACATGCAATGTCTGCACATGCACACACATCCTGTGTGTGATATGTTGTTGTGTGACCTCAAAATTTCCTTCTGGGGGAGGTGGAGTATAGAGTTAGTATGGTTTAAGAAAAAGTGTCTAAGCTTTGGAGTCAGAAAGAGATGAGATAGAATCCTAACTTTTTAGACTAATTGCCCAGTGCCTTGAATCTTTAATTTCTTCATTTTAAAGAGGATACTGGTAACTACAGAATTCTTGTATGTATTAATGATAGCAGCAGAGATTAAGAACTTGGTGTAGCCAAACTTTTATATTTTATATGTGACTTTCTTTTTCTTTCTCTGTGTCACTTGTACTTTTCTCTCCCCCTTTTCCCTTTCCCTCTGTTTTCCATTCCCTTGCTTCTCTTTCTCATTCCCGTCTTCCACTCCGTTCTTTTGTCCTTATTCTTTCCCTCTCATTGTCTGTCTGTCTATCTATCTATCTATCTATCTATCTATCTATCTATCTAATCTCTATCAATCATCTATTACAATCATCAACATGCAACATGTACTTGTATAATGAATTGTACTTGACTCCGCTCACATGTAGTGCCAAGGGAGTTGCAGTTTAAGTTTAAACTAAAATTTTATGTATCTGACTAACTGAATGTAAGAGAACAATTTTTGATAAGAGGTATTTTTCTTTTCAGGAAAGGAGAGGGTTGCTGAAAAAGAATAATGCATCGATTCTGTAGGGTATCCAGGACTAAGTCTGACATAGTGTAGATATTACAGTGTTTTGTCTGAAGTTTAGATATCTTGCCCATGTATCCAAGTCTAATGTACATCTGGAAACAGATGATAAACAAGTTTTTGTGGGGAGATTCTGAAACAGAGGAACTCATGTAGCATTTGGTGAGCAGGCGACAACATGTTACTCAAAAGAGAAAGTGAGGATATTGTCCTCTCCTTTGGCAGGCTGCCCTCTACACTGAGAATTATGAAGAATGCAGCTCTACAATAGTCTCTTGAGGGTTCAATGCTTTGAGCACTTTGGGTTGCAGTATCCTGGGCAGATAATCACATTATCCTGGAAAATGCCATCATCTGTGGCTATGGCAAGACAGTGTTATCCTCAAGTGGTTTTCTTCACATTCTCCAGGGAGAAAAAAGTAAAATGTTGGTGTGTTGAGAATACATAGAATTTCCCACTATGAAGCTTTGAAATATATGGAGGGTCTATGCTTTTATTAGCAGACCTGTTGATTCTAACTTAGGGCTAGATATGAAGGAGATGAGAGAAAAACAATATATTGAAGAATGAAAGCACGTGATTCTCATCGTCCTCAAGTCTGTGTTTCTGAGTGGATGCCGTATCAGTCTCCGGGTGGGATATTTTTCATTATGCATTGCTCTCCAGAATACTGAGAAGCACTGAGCAACCCCAACTCCTTGAGGATTGGATGCCTGGAGTCTGGTTCTGTTCATATAGACAATTAACACCTGCCCCAACCAGTCAATTTCTAGTGCTCACTGTGAGGATATTACTGTAGCCCATGGCATAATAGAACTCCACAGAGCTGTACTGTCTCTGACGCAGTGTTTCTGCAAGCACACAGAGCCTCAGCAGAATGGGACCTTTGCTGCTCTGCAGGCTTAGCACATTGTGCCTGGGGGTTTCTTGTTCCCTTAGCTTAATGTTATTACAATGTACTGGAAAGAGCACTTGGTATTCCAGAGTGTTTGTCTTGAGCGATACTCCATTAAAGTCAGCTCCATGTACTGTGGTATCTATCTTTGCTCCTCAACAGCACTAATGTCTTTGGCCCTTGCTGTTACATAATGTTCATTGAATTCTACCTGAAAAAAAAATTTGGAACAAAGAGACAAAATGTAATTTTCATTCATGGGCTAAAAGTTGTTAAAGAACAGAATTTTTAGAATTTTTATTTTCCATTATACAGTTTTGTAGGTCTAGGCTTTCCCCATTTTCCTTCCTTTTGTCCCTGCCCATTGTCTCTAGTATTTTACAATAATGCAGTCCTTCAGCTATAGGCACGACCCTAGCATTCTGTTCTTTACATGTGTCATGGTGTTGTTGGTATAGGCAATGGTAGATAATCTAGTATCTTGTTGTCAAGGTATATTTACTGTTTTATTTGGGAGTAGAAATGCATGCTGCAGTTTTTATTTCCTAAAAAAAACCAGATCCTTCAACAAAGTTTTTTTTCTAGGGGCTAGTGTTGTGACATCATGCATTAAATGGCCACCTGTGATGCAGTGTTCCTTGCGGTGATTCCTGCTAATGGCCTGGGAAAGCATTGAAAGTCCTAGTGTTCGAACAACTTCTACCCGAGTGAGAGATCTGACGGAAGCTCTCAGCAGCTAGCTTTGGTCTGGCCGTTCGAGCCATCCGGAAGGTGAACCAGCAGATGGAAGATCTCTCTCTCTAACACTTTTTACTAAATAAATACTTCCTAAAAAATCTTTTCTACCTCCTGCAAATTGAGATTGTTGACAGGATTAACTGAATTGGCAGAGTAAACTCAACCCAAAACTTGTCTTGGATCACTGAGTGAGTAGTGACCAGAATGTGGTACAGAAACAGAATTTCCTTCAACGTTATATAATTGTCCCTTTGGTAAGCATAATGCTTAGCTTATGCTCGATTTTGTGACTAGTATTAACTGTACCTCCCCATGAGGGACCTAGGTAAGGGAAAGAAAATGGTGGAAATTATTCTCTCTATACATAATATGAATAAATATGTATTACAGACAAGAATGATCATCTCTCTAAGAGTCTTAGAGAAAGAAATAAAAATCTTGCCTAGGTCACTTAGCTAGTAGGTGAAAGAACCTGGATTTGATTTCAAATTTGCCTTATTCTCAAACTCATACCTATATCTGTATTTGGCATAAATATTTACATGTACATATATACATATACGCACATATATTTATCTCCACACATACAAACACACATACATTTTTATAGTTAAATATGGAGTTTTCAGTTTTTAATCATCGTTAGTTGAGGAGTGGGGCTTCAAGCAAGCCCATGTGACAGATTCTAGTATCAGTTTCAGGTTTCAAAACGCATGCATTGTATTTCACTTGATTTTTTTTTTTTTTTTGTTTCACATTGTGTATCACTCTCCAAGGGTGGCTATGAAGTGTACTATAGATCACTGTGGCTTAACCAACACAAGTTGACATTCTATTAGTTCTGGAAACTAGAAAGTCCAAAATAAAAGTTTCATCCGGTTTATTTTTTCAAGGTCTCACTCCTTACTTTCCAGATGGCCACCTCCTAAGTGTGTCCTCACTTGATCTTTCCTCTATGTGTTCATATCTTTGTATCCAAACTTCCCCTTCTTGCAAAGATGCAGACTCAATCCAGGCCCACCATTGGAGAAACAAACTAACTCAATTGACTTACTTAAAGCCTTATCTCTAAATATACTTTGATGTCTGGGGGACTGAGGCTACCATATATATACATTATGGAAGGCATCATTCATCCCACAACAAATGGAATTATGTTTAAACTGCAGGCATACCACTCAGAAAATAAATGAGGAAGAATCAGCAGAGCTAAAAATAGCCTTACAGTATTTCACCAAATATTTTTCCTAGAGAGGAAACAAAGGGCTAGGTAATTTATAATGGGTTGTTCATGCGTTTGCAGGTAGAATCACCCACTGATATTTTCAAGTCTTAATCCTTACAAGGGCCACATGATTTCTGATTGGAAGAATGTGTATGCCTCTGTGTGTGTGTAAGGTGTATGCCTGTACGTGTGTAATGTGTATGCCTCTGTGTGTGTGTGTATAATGTGTATGCCTTTGTGTGTGTGCGTGTGTGTGTGTACAGGAGACACTAGGAAGGGGAACATGGAGAAAATCAGACAAGACAGAAAAATGTATTTCAGGATCATTAATTGCTTTTTTTGTGTGAAACACATTCTTATTTTCTGTTTCTTCAGACTCCAGTTACAAAACTGCCAGTTCTAATCTAGGCCACTCGGTGGCAGTAAAGCAGAAATGTCTGCAAAGAAAACAGAAATCCTTTTAGAATTATAATGAGTTTTATAGACCAAGACAACTGCAGTTGTAAAACATTATGGTGTATCAATTGGCATATTTGCCGATCAAATCTTTACAAGGTTCGGATAGGCTCATAAATACTGGTTTCCCTAGTTTGGCCTATTCATGCTGAATGCTTCTGTTTAAAACATTTTGGAGGGATAGAAAGCCAGCAAATGGTTGAAATATCAGAACAATATGCCATTGCCAATTTGTTTTCTCATAGCTGAGTGAAATATATGCCTCGATTAGCCAGCACTACCCAAACAAGCAGAATATGCTGCACTCAAAGCTGGGTTCATTTCATGAGAAGCACAGCCCCGACTGAAGTTAGCCAACACCAAAATCGTTTTGCTATTTGGTTTTTATAAGTGAGTTCCAATTCCCTTACAATTCCCACAAGAGTCTTCTTATGCAGATATGTTTCCGCTTTTTCACAGGTTTTCATTGGATGCTGATAAAGTCAGAGTTTATGGTAAACACATAAAATCGCAGGGCAGGGGGTGATACCAAAATGTGCCTTTCATCAAAACATTGGTCTCATGTGATTGCTGAAAAGAAGAACGAACTTTTTATGACCATTAACTTTGAACAGAAGGAAAACTGTGTCTTAGATGTTAAATGAATTATCACTAACATGGATGATGGATGATCTGGACTGGTGATGAAAACAAATTTCCCTTAAGGAACTGAATGGTCTGTAGAACACATTCCGCTCCGGTTTGGCTATCACGGCATGTTGAGTAGTTTCTACTTTTGGGGGTAGATGTGTTGGTTGATTTTTCTAGAAACAAAATTTGTGAAACTCTTTGGAAAAACTGGATTTCATTATGTGATGTCTGGTTCCATTAGACCATTAGGCAAGGATCCAATGTTAAGTCAATCAGTCCTCATGATTTCTGCTTCTGGAAATGCCTTTCATTTTCTTCCATGAAGTTTGTACTTGCATGTCTTTTTCTTTCTCTAGAATCTTTTCTTCTGCTTTCACTTTAAATTCTGTTTTATTCAATTTGCTGGCCAATTCATAGATTTCCCAAATACCTTCCCCATTTCCTTCCTTTGTCATAATCAGCCTAACTTTATCTATAGACAGTGCAGAGATCATGCTTGTTTTGGCAGTAGTGTTTGAACACAGGAGGTCTTTATATCATTATTGTACAAAGAGTAGTGTGATAGTATCCCTGGTTTTTACACAGTGGTTGTTTTTCTGAAGAAGCAACACTCATTTAAGAATCTGAAATAATATGAAGCACACAATGCTTAATGTATATTATACATTATGCTCTATATATCTGTGATCATTTAAAGTAGCAGAAAAATTTTAAGAAATATCACTATAATTACAATATATAACTCTATATAACATTTTCCTCATTTTGTTTGTACCAATATCTTCACCAAGTATATTTGACTTCATTGCTTGTGTTGTTCTACAAATATTCACCCCCATGCTATTTTAGTCAGTAAAGCATGTCTGTTTACAAATTGCTGTTATTTTATCTCAATCAGCTGCGAGAAAAAGAGAGAGACCTTCCATCTCTTGCTTTACTCCCCAGAACTGGGGCAGGTCAAAGCCATGAGCCAGCTTCATCCTGGATCTGTCATGAGAATAGCAGTGACTGAGGTATTTGAGCCAGTCATTTACTGTGGCCCAGGGTGCACATTAACATACAGGTAGAAGTGAAACCAGAGATGAGACTAACCCAGGCACTTTAATATGGAATGTGTTTGACCGAGGTATACTGTTTTAAACATTGCAACAAACAGGTAGTCATATTGGAATTGTTTAATCATCAGACATAGCTGTTCAAATTGTATAATTAAAGCTCAGAAGATTAAATAACTTTCCTTGCATTCAGAATACATAAATGCTGGATTCACACCCAGCCTCTTTCTGCAGAGCTACATAGTATTTCAATTTTTCCTCTGAGTATGTGACTCAGAGTGGATATGTCTTCCTGAAAGTGAGAAAGTGACAGGGCTGAGGGGTAGTATCCAGGGCTTCTGATCTTTTCTTAGTTGAGAACTTTCCTTTCTACATCACGCATTCTACCCTGAATAACAAGAAAAGAAGACAAGAATTCAGTGTAACGCATCTGGAGTAGATTTTGTGAGGTACAGAATTTCCATTGGTTCTGTTTACATTGAGAAATGCATTCGTTTGGCAACCGCCTGGGACCTGTGTGAACAGCTGCTAACTTGTAGTGTTAGCTAGTTCACAGATCCTTTGGTCCTTCTGATTTGAGCTGCTGCAGAAATTCAGAAATGGGAAATACAGATTGTAATTTCCATTTGTATTTAAAAATGTTTTCTCCAGTTCTCTCACTTTTTAGTGATATTTTTCCTCAGGAATTTTATTATAAGTTTGTCAAGAAAATTTACCGTTATCTGTCTGGAGAGAGCAACCAAAGTCAGAGAGAGCTAAGTATCAGAGTTCATTGAAAAATGTATCAGGAATAGTTTACAAATGGGAATGCTGTATTTGCTCTGAAAAAGTACTGCATTTAAAAAAATCAATAGTAAGAACAGCAGCTAATGGCACTAATGTCTTTCCTGACTCTTAGGGATATTTGAGAATAAAATGATGTAATTGATGGGAAACACATTGAAAAATAAAAACACTGTGTGGTATTCTAAACAATTGTTCTTAAGCACAGCTAGCCTCTGTCTCCCTCATGACCAAATGTCATCATTGGTTTTCTAACTCCCAGGATGTGAAGATACCTTCAGGGCTCCCAGCTCTTGTACCTGTTGTGACCTTTCCCCTGGGCAGTTCTGTGATTATAACCAAGGACAAGTCACAATCTCTCTGGGTCTTTGCTGTGTTGACTGGCCCATGTGGGCTGTATTGTTAATGATAGCTGCCCTCTACAGAGCAAGTCCCCAGCTAAGGAGAAAACATCTTGAGTTTATTAGTTGTTTTGATGTTTTGATAGATGTATTAAGTAACTTATTTTATGGATGAAGAAAATAAGGCATGGAGAGTGCCTAGGAGATGTACATAGCTAGAATCTGGAGAGGCATCTGTCAAGACCTGCATATCCTAACTATGTGCATGTCATGTGGACGACACTGTAACCATAGTCACAGATCTGACTTTGCACTGCTTTCTCCTAGCACCTTCCTTCCCTTCCTTTCTCTTTCCCTTCCCTTCCTTTCTCTTTCCCTTCCCTTCCTTTCTCTTTCTTTCCCTTTCTCTTGCTCTTTCTTTCTCTTTCTCATTCTCTTTCTCTTTCCCCTTTCCTTTCCCTTTCTTTCCTTTCCTTTCCCTGTCTCGCCTTGCCTTACCTTTCCAGTTTTGCTTTCCTTCCCTTTCCACTCCTTCCCTTCCCTCCTCTCCCCTCTTCTCTCTGCCTCTCCTTTTCCCTCCCTCCCCTCCCTATTTCTCTCTCATTCTCTCTCTCCTTCCTTCCTTTCTCCTTTCCTTTCCTTTCCTTTCCTTTCCTTTCCTTTCCTTTCCTTTCCTTTCCTTTCCTTTCCTTTCCTTTCCTTTCTCTATCTCTCTTTCTTTTGAGACTCACTCCTTCCTCACACCTCTGCCCAGTGATAGGGCTGCTAATTTCATTTCCCTTTCTGTGACCCATTATTTAATCCAAGAGGTGGGTACAGAGTGAAAGCCTGACCAATCAGAATCCCTGGTGAACAGAGAGTCTTTTCTGCAGGGCTGCTTCTTAGAGTGAAGTGAAGCTCAAGAAGGAAGAAACAGCAGGGAACAGTTTTTCTTTTTTTTTTTTTTTTTTTGTCATATTTTTAAAGATCATTTTTAAAATGTTTTTTATTAATTATTTTGCATTATGTGACAGTTTCATAGGCTCTGGGAATCCCCCCACCCCTCCCCACGCCCCTCCCCCCTGGTGGATTCCTCCACCTTGGTGCAGTATTACAGTTCAAATTCAATCAAGATTCTTTCCTTGCAAACGTATACCAAGCATAGAGTCCAGCTACTTATTGTCCAGATGGGTTGAACAGTTTCTTGGGGAGACCATTTCTGGTCCGAAGTTAGAGCTGGTAGAATATCATCCCAGTCAATTAAGAGTCCCAATATAACATCAACAGCAATTGGCAACATTATGGAATTGACATGGTTTTGAGTAACCAGTATGTTAAAAAAAAAAAAAAAAAAAAAGCAAGTTCTTAACCACAACCTATGATTAGCTCATTGACATTTCAATTTTAGTTTATATACAGGACCGGCTGCTATATACCTTAAAATGGCTATAAGGTACCATTCAGCTGTCTCGTGTCTATCTCATTTTAGTATTTAGCCATTTGTTGTGTTGAAGTATAATTTTGCTGATCTTGGCAGATTTTATGATAATCTAGACTGGCTTGTAACTCTAACAAGACATTTGCCGACAATTAAGGTGCAGAACATTTTTTTTGGGGGGGGGTGTGCAGGAAAATCCTCAACACCATGGTGAGGAGTGACTAATCTTTATGTCCCCCAGTGAGGCATGAGCCAATCCACGCCAGCTCTTTCCTGTCAGATTCCAAGCTCTACTTTTTGTTGTTTGTCTATTTATTTTAGGGTTTTTTAGTTTGTATGCTATGAGGGGTTTTTGGAGCGACCCCGATGGTCATTGTGAGGGAGGGTGGGAGTCCAGAGTTGGAGCCAGGCTCGGACCAGAGAAAGCTCTCCTCCCTGGTCCCAAAGGACGTTTATTGTTCTTCTGTGTCTGCAGACCACTCAGGGCTTCTGGTTGTCTTTCTGATGACGTTGGTTTCTGCATGGTAGTGTTTGGACTTCTCCCATCCCCTGCAGAATAGTAAAACTGTACCAATGCATGAGGGGGGAATCGGGTGCGATACTGACAACCTTTTAACAGGAGGTCATGTGCGTGGAGCAGGGGAGCACTCCAGAGTGGAGCAGGTGGTAAGGAGGAAGCTTGGATCCCAACCATGAAGACTCCCAGACCTTCACCACAAACTGTTAATACGAGCAACAAGGACTATATCCCAACTGCCAAGGAGGCCACAGGGAATTGGATGCCCTCAGAGGCTGAGTACCCTGAGGTCACCTAGCCCCAACCGGAGGGAACAGTTTTTCTAACAACAGCGAAGTGATCAAGGGGTGGCCATTTCTCAAACTGCCTTCTTCAACACTGAGTGACTGATGAGGATAGATCAAACCATATTTCCCAGTTCTCAAAATCAGTAACTATCATATCTAAAGTGTATTTGAGTCAGGTTTTTGACAGAAGCAAAATATTTCTGATGATTGTAAATTCTTACTCAGTTTGGATAATAATCTGTGCCCAGTAATCTTACTAATATCTCTTTCTTGTTGAAATAACATAAAGAATTGAAGAATCTACTGACACATTTGATACTCCCGTAGAGTGTTTCCTTTTCCAAAGGTACTGCTAAATGTGTCAGGTCAGACAAGGATATTTGATATATCTTTGGAAACTATTATATATCCAATTAAGAGAGTTGGTTCTATTCTAAGTTTGCTAGGACTTTTCAAGAATGAAAGATGTGGTGATTTTTTGTTTATTCCCAAAGCCCTGCATTAACCAGGACTGGACTGCATCAGGATCCAGGATCCAGGAACCAGGAACCAGAAATTCACCCCAAGTCTTCTTGGTGTTTAATGGTTTGCTAACTGTTTAAGCCTTGGTCTACTGACGCCTAGGGTTTGCACTAGAGAGAGGAAGCTGGAATTGAGAACCAAAGCTGGTCCTCCAACCTGGGTGTTTTGAGGCCAAAGCCACCAAAGGTTACTGAATTTTATCAAATGCTTTATACAATCTATGTTATTTTATTCTTTATTGTATTAATTGCTGAAATGATAAAATCGAACTTTGAAGGTTCAATCAATCAAGACTTTGTTTCTAGAAAAAATCCTACTTGGCTTTGGTGTATATAGTTTTTATATAAATGCTAGGTTAGACTCGTCGATATTTGTAACTTATGTGTTCTTGAGGGAGAGTATTCTAATATATATATTTTAAACTTCTATTGTTGTTTCCTTGCCAGATAACTGTATCAAGGATGTGCTAGTCTTAAAATGCTTGCATAACCCCTTTCTATATCCAGGAAAAAATGTTGTAAAAGATTGATGTTATTTCTTCCTTGAATACATGGCAGAGTTGACTAGTATGTTCTATCCTGAAGATTTTATTGGTAGCATATTTTATAGTTAGAGATTTAATTTCAAATAGATATGAATTATTAAGTTTTTATTTTTAGGCAAGTGGTAATCCTTAGTTTATTAGAAAGTTTTAATTTATTGGACAAATCATTCATATTTTTTCATTATCTTTTAAAAAAACCAGTCTCAAAAAAACCCCAAACATTTTCTTAGATATGCAGTACTCAAAGAAGGTGAAAAAGGGCCCCTCTAGTTGAGTAAAACTAGTTTCTTATGTGGTTATTGCTTACTGTTTATACCTCTGTCTATAGGAATATGTATTCAACTTTTCATTTCTTACTTATTGAATATTATTGCTAGTTGTGCGTTATGCCAGTGATTATAAAGCATATAAAAAGTTTTAACCACCATTTATACAACTGGTATTTCATATTCTAGTGTCAGTCTGAGTACTGACTGCCCTACTGCTGATTCAGTTACCTGCTAATGCACCCATCCGAGGAAGCAGCAGATGTTAGCTCAGCTTATCAACTTGACTAGGCTATGGGGTTCCAACCTATACAATCAAATAATCTGGGTGTTTCTCTGAGGATGGTTTTGAATAAGAGTAACTGCCTTAAACACCAACATTGGTCTTTTCCTGATTTTGGACTTGAATTGAAACCTTAGCTCTAAGATCTTTTCTTATTTATATAAGGAGAACCAATTTCACATATTTCCTTGAAGCCTGATTTGGTTTTAAGTTACCTTTGTGTGAGATGTGCCCATGATTCTTGATCTCAAGCTGTGTTCTCACCTTTTCACAAGAGGTTGCTTCGAAAAGAATGAAGTCATTTCACTCAAGCCAGAGCAAGCCTTGAAGCAGGGCCCTATGCACACAGAACCTAGGGTTGCTAAATTATCATAGCAGAAGGGGAAAGATTGTAGATCATGAACCTAAATTTAAGGTAAGCAATAGTGGATCTTCCTACAAAGAAAAAAACCTAGTAATCCGAGACAATCAGAAAGAAGCAAAGGGTACTTGTTGCATGCTAGGTACAGTATTAATGACCCAGTCAAAGCTTTTGGTAATTATTACTATCTCCACCATAAAGAAAAAGACATTGAGCATTGGAGGAGGAAAGTGTCTAGGCCCAGGAAAATTTTAATAACGGGCAGAATAGAAGTTACAATGCAAGTCAGTTTGATTCCAATCTAGTGTTTGTAAACTCTTCTATTCTGAAGGAAAGAAGGAAATGGCTTCTGCAGTGTACTTTTAGAACATACAGTATAGCAAGACCTGTCAGTCCACAGCAGAGAATGAGCTTTTGAGCACTTTTTCTTCAAAGTCATAGTCACTCAAATGACTCCTCCAAACACTGTATGCCATTAGGCCAACAGTGGCTGTGGGACGTTCGAAACAAAAGCAGCAACTGGTATCCTGTGATGAGCCAGACTTGAATTTTACTGTTAAGTCAGCAGAGGTCCATTTCTTGGAAGGATCAGCTTCATTAGTAAAAATACAGTTACTACATTTTCTTTTACAACTGAATGTAGTATGTGGATACAACTCTTGGTTAAGTGTGAGTGCCATATTGACAAATGTAGTAAAGTAAACCCAAGGGATGTATGGAATTCCTTACCCAGAAGGTGAATGTCTAGGCTCAAGTAAGACTAAACAAGTAGCAAAGTTGATGTGGGAGCTGAAACTAGAAAGCAACATAACTAGGAAAAGAAGTTAGGAAAATATTCCAAGCAAAACAGCAGCCTTTGTAGCAGCACCAAAACAGAGAGAGAGCAAAGAAAGGCCTGAAGATTGTGCCACCATTTATAGACACCTGTAGCACCTCAAAGTGCTCCAAAGAAATTTGCTAAAGAAAAATAAAGTAAAACCCTTTTGGCTTTCGATTGGTAAATCAGTTAAAAGCCCTGTGCCCATTTTCTCTATATTCATTCCTGCAGGTTGACCTGATTTCTTTCCCCAGTGCTTCCATACTGTCCTACAAAATCTCCCAGGCTTTCAATCAAACTCTCATTGTGGTTATTTTAATGTTCCAACAGCGCTGGAAATTGAAGGCTTGATTTGAGTTCTGTCAGTGTGTCCTCCATTACTGCTAAATCAAAAGGGTCATTTGGTGGGGACACTGTATCTAGAAAAGGCCAAAGTGGCCACAGCAGCATATTAATAAGACATGAAACTAATTAAAATGCCTACATAAGAATTGGATAAAGAATTTAACCTGTCTGCTCTTTTCTTTTATTAGTGTTGCATTGTCTTTGAATAATGGCTGAAAGATTGTCATGAAATCATTAGACTTTTATAATTAATAGTAATGCTGCATGGATAACATTTGGTACTACAAAAATGCCAGTAAGCTCATTCTTCCACTGGCTCCTATCACTCCTGCATCTATGAGCAAGAGAGTCTTCACAGTCTTCAAAGGATGTGAAGCATGCAGCTTTAAGCAATTTCATCTAGCTTATTGCTGGGGCAAAATGGATTATTTCAAAAATTTCGCTGTTTAAGACGTAAACCATAGAGGCCAACATTACGCTGTAGTGAATTAAGCTGCAACTTACGACATAGACACCCATATGGACATCTATCTGTTCATGTCTGCCTACTCCAATTCTCATACAACTCCGAGGAAATGGTCTGAGAATACACTGAAAGATGGGCCACGTGGATTAGTTCCCGGCCAACCAATGCTCCTGATTCTTTGATTTGACTTGTCCCTACTGGACCTGCTGTGTGATTCTCTTTATGTCTGTTTCTGTCTCTCCTTCCTCTCAGTAATTCTGAATTTCAAATGTATTTTTACAAAACCATTGTATTGTTTCACATGATTCTGCAATTAAGTGTTTGGGCATGGCTTAACTGTGTGTTTCATTTGTTCCAGATAGCATCGGGATCTCCTAATGGTATTCGCCTGGTGGATGGGCAGGTTTGTTGGTCCTAGAATGGTTTCAATGACATGTCTATTAACTCGGCTAAAACAGTGGGGAATCTGGGACTCAATTAAGAAATGAACCAGAGTATTCCACATAGCCTCCAGAAAGGTGGTCCCAAATTGATTCCTAAAGATAGTATTCCAATAAATAGAATGAAGATGCTGACATTGACAAATAACCTTGAAAGTCACATACTCAATCCCCCAGGATTTATTGGTCAGAGCACTCACAGATGAATTAAAAATTCTAAGGAAAAAACACAATAAACTCCCATATATGAATGGCAAGAAGTGAAAATGATGTGATTCTGTTTTAAGACTGTTTTTTTGTTTGGGCCCTGTGCAATGGTTCCTAAATCCTCACCTTACAAGTGCTGGGATCCCATATGCATGCTGGTTCATGATCCAGTTGCTCCACTTCCCATTCAGTTCCCTGCTTGTGGCCTGTGAAAGCAGTGGAGGATGGACCAAAGCCTTTGGAAACTGTATCCATCTGGGAGACCCAGAGGAAACAACTGGCTCCTGGCTTCATTTCGGTTCAGTTCTGACTGCTGCAGCCATCTGGGAAGCAAACCAGTGAATAGAAGATCTTTCTCTTTTTCTCCTTATCTTTGTAAATCTGATCTGTCTTTCTAATAAAAAAGAAATCTTTTTAAAAAGACTTTTCAGCTAACAAGGAAACATGGAAATTGTGATTTTCACCTGTAAACTTGACTCTAAACTCCAATCCCCAAATCCACTAAAGACTCACCAGCAACCCTCATGCCTATAGCGCCAGGCAGGGTCATGAGGAAATTAGTTGGTAGGAAATTATGGCAGAAAAAAGAGCATAGATTTGCAAGTTCATCATGTATCTGTGGCCAGCTGTGTGGATATACTGTGGAGCTACAAATCCACACTCTTACATAAAATCTCCAAATTTTTAATAATTTGTAAATTATTAAATTTGACAAAAAATTTGCAGCATCCAGCCTGTAACTATAACTGAACTCTTCCTGGTATTCTATATGGTGAAAAGTTGAAAATCATATGTTCTATGTAAACTAATAATGTAATTGTTAACTTCAACTTGACAGCCTACTGGTTTTGACTCTTGCTAACTGTGCTAGATGCTAAGAATACCTTCTGATCAGACCAGATGCGATAGCCTAGCAGCTAAAGTCCTCGCCTTGAATGCGCCAGGATCCCATGTGGGTACTGGTTCTAATCCCGGTGGCCCTGTTTTCCATCCAGCTCCCTGCTGGTGGCCTGGGAAAACAGTCAAGGACAGCCCAAAGCCTTGGGACCCTGCATCGACGTTGGCGACCTGGAAGAGGCTCCTTGCTCCTGGCTTCATATCTGGCCAGCTCCAGTCATTGTAGCTGCTTGGAGAGTGAACCATCGGAAGGAAGAGCTTTCTCTCTGTCTCTCCTCCTCTCTGTATATCTGCCTTTCCACTAAAAATAAATAAAATCTTAAAAAAAAAAAAAAAAAAAAGGATGCCTTCTGACCCTGTGCCTGCATCTGTAGAAGGGAGCACACTGACAGATCTGTTATGAAAACAAAGTGAGATGACATGAATGAAAAGCCTAACATGGTTCACAAAACACAACATGTTGTTATAGTAGGTGGTGATATCCTACCATGCCATGGTGTGAAAAGCAAAGAGAATTTTAATCACGACTTGAAAGATCTGAGCTTTATTCTGGGCTTCTCTTCTGGCTGATCTTGATTTGGTCATTTCAGAGGCTCAGTAACTTCATCTACAGAATTAAAAATAGCAACCATGTCTCCCTCAAAATGCAAATGGGTCAACAAACTTCTTAGATGGAAGAGACTGGAAAACAATATTTCAAACACAAGTGAAATACCATTGTAGCCCATTGGACAATCTGATTCCCTACCAGATGGTTCGAATTAGAGAAGCAGAGAATAGGGACCAATGTTGTAGTAAAGCAGACACTAAGCTGTTGCTTCAAATGCCTGCTGATTCAATTGTCTGCATCCAATATTGCAGCCTTAGGGTGAAGTTTTGGCAACTCTACTTCCAATCCAGCTTCCTGCTAATGTGCAATCTGGCAGTCAACAAATGATAGTTCATATATTTAGATCCCTGCCATCCATGTGGGAAATCTAGGTAGATTTCTGGGTTTCTATCTTAGGCATAGCTTATCTTAAGGTATTGTAGAAATTTTGGGAATGAATCAGCACATTGAAGATCTCTCTGTCGTTCTCTGTTGCTCTTTCTCTTTGTCTCTTGCTCTCATTCAGTTTTCCTTTTTCAACAAATTTTAAAAACAAACAAAAAATAAACCCCAAATAATTTATTCATCATAAATGAACGTAGTGTGTGGATCATTGATCAGTGGAAAGGCAAGTAGCCATACAAATTTCATGTCCAACTCAGGCTGTGCAGTATATAGTGGGTGAAAGTGAAGCTCATAATCAGCACAGGGGGTGGAGGGTCAAAGGTTAAAGAGCTGGCATGATGAGCCTAGGACTCAGAGGTAAGGTATCACTCAGTCTTGGAAACATCCCTCGCTTTCCTTAAAGACCATATAAATTCCTCATGGGTAGTTTGAGTAATACCTCTTAAGAGGACTAATATGAAACCAACTGAACAAACTCATGTGAATTTTCTAACAGTATCCCCTATGTATTCCTAATTAATGTTTATTGGATCTGACATTGAGCCATTTTGAAGTTTTTGCCCGTTAAACAGTAAGTCGGGGTGGTACTGTATCGGAGCATTTTTAAACCACCAGTTGCAATGTTTGCATTCCCTAGTCGGAGGGTCAATATAAATCCTGAGTCTTCCACTTCCTATCTATCTTCCTATGAATGCTTGCTGGGAAGCTGTATATTGTGGCTTAAGTGCTAAAGCCCTGCCAACTCCCTGGGAGACCCAGATAGAGTTCCTGGCTCTTGCTTTGGCAGGTTTCATACTTAACTATTGCAGTTATATGGAAGTAAATCAGCAGATGAAAGATCTCTCTGTTTCTTTCCTCTCCTGTCCTCTCCTCTCCTCTCCTCTCCCCTTTCTCCTTTCCTCTCTCCTCTCCTCTCCTCTCCATTCCTCTCTTTTCCTCTCCTCTCTTATCCTTCCCTCCATCTCTCTCTTTCTTTCTCTTTCTCTCTCTCTATCCCCTGCCTTTCAAGTTCATGTAATTAACTAAGTATTTAAATATTTAAAGTTAAGGAAGTGTGGTGTTTATTTAGCTTGTGAATCACCCATGTTCTCTATGGAATTCCCAAGTGTGGCTCCTGACTCTGGCTTGCTGCAAATACAGGCCCTGGAAAAAAGTGATTATGACTCAAGTAATGGGTTTCCCACATGGGAGATTTGGATTAAATTTTAAATTTGTGACTTTGTCCATCAAGCATTTATGGAGGGAATCAGGGCATGGAAGCTTGTTGCTTTTCTTTCTCAAACAAGCATTAAAAAAACTGTTTTTAAGTAATTCAGGAGAACACACCTATATATATGTATATATATATACATACACACATAAATAAGTACAATAAAATGAATAAAACCTATAAACCATACAAATGTCAGTTTCCTGGTTGTTTAGTATAGTTATGCTAGACACAAATATTGCAACTGGATATAAGAAGGGTGCTCTCTTTACATTTTTTGTAATTCCCTGTGAATATAATCATTTGAAATCTAAAATCTTAACATCAGCAACAACAAAAAACTCCAGAGCAACAGAGGGATGCAAACAAAGGACAGAGAGAGGAGGAAGACACCAAAATAACAGTAATAATAAACAAGGCAACTATAGAAGAGACAGAATGAGGAACATAGTGGCAGAACAGAAAATCCACAGTTAAGAGAAAAACGTCTACAAAAAGCAAACAGCTGTGGAGTACTGAAACTAGACTCACTGTCTTCTGTAGACTAAGATCTGCCGAGTGACTGGTCTGCTAAGAAAACATACCATAGAAACTAGCCAGGACAATGGTTGCATGTAGATATGTCTAAACAGGAGCATGTAATAGGATAGGCTATAGAATGTCAGAGGAGATGGATAATGGGGGAGAACACAAAGCAATGACCACCATAAAATGAACCCAAAATATATCCTTCCTCAGGCTCTATGTGGTTTTATGTCTGAGCCTGAGCTTGCTATGAGACACAGCCTTGAACAGTATTCTTGCATTTCATGTAGACTGGTGACCATTTTCTTGTTTATTCTATCTACACAAAGGTTGATTATGCTAGTGACTGTGTGGTTGGAAAACAATTCTTGGAAAATGCTTTGATAACAACAGGTTGGCAGTATATGGAAACTATCTGCTTCCTACAAATGTTAAGGTAAACGTTCAAATTTGTCAGGTTAGCAATTACAGATTGAATCATACTTTAGTGGAACAAAATACACACTGTGTTGGTGTAGATTTTCTGGATCTTTTTGACACCCAGCCTGAATGAAACACCATGTTATAAGAAGGATCGCCTTTGGGCACATCAAAACTTTGAGTTGATCATCTTTGTTTGTGTGTATTAAGGCTAACAGAACAAGAATACCACACAAGGGAATATAGTATTTATACTGAATGTCTCCTAAGTAAATTAAGCCTCCCTGGTTTGCTCTTGCCTTGACCTACTAATGGGAACTGGATCATAGATGGAAGATTTGTTTCATATAAAAATATTCAGTTTATTATACAAAGAAACATAAAATGCTGCTCCTCTGACCCCATGGTGTGAGCTGCTCTCAAGGGCTGCAATTGTGGTTGTTCCAGCTGCTTTGTCATAGAACAGCCCACTTTTGCTTTTTCTGACTACCGAGCTCCTTAGCTCCCCAGCTCCATTCTGGGAGAAATGAAATTGGCTAATGTGCTCCCAACCTAGCAAACTATGTCAGGGACACTAATCCATTACTCTAAGGATACTTCCTAAAGAGATGGAGCTTTGTACAAACCATGCAGCTGAAGGTGAGAAGGAATATTTTAAGTACAGTGAACTCAAAATTATGAATAGCAATGGGGAGTGGACACAAATCATTTCTGCTAATGTATGTGAAAAATCTAATTCATCCCTTGTGGTGAGAGCTAGCATAGCAACACCTTATAATGCTTAGGCCCTAGGTGGCTTATGTCCATTACTAATTGAGTAATGGATACAGGGATACACAAGTTAGAGTTTCAGACAATCCTGATTTATGGATGATTAACACTCTCTGTACAGCTATTGTTCATGCTGCTGCTAAGCCCTAGAAAGGTATAGAGGCAAGTATGTTGCCTATCTCAGTTTGTAGATGTGAACATTTCATTGTTTTGGCCATGAAGAAGAGGGAAAAAGGGAAACTCACATTCCATTCAGAAGATTATAGGGCATGAAGTTGACCCAGAATGTGAAATTGGAGGTCATTAATCTGAGTAAAGATTCTATCACTACAAAACTGATCATGTGCTAGGAATTTCAACTCTCCAAATAACAGAGTTCTCAGTCTTGGAGCCAGATGGATAATAATAATACATCCCTTATTAGATTGCTATATTTGACAGATAGCTCTTCCTGTTGTGACAAATGTCTATTAGGTTTTCTCTTTGTTAACCAAGCCACAATTTTTGCTTTAATGTTCTTTTTTCACCCGGGATATGTGCTCAGAGAAAAGACACTTTCTAAGGTAGAAATGCTGACAAATCTAATCCAAACTTGGTCATTTCATTGCCCCTAAAATAATCTGGCTTAAGCAAAGATCTGTGACACATATCTATGTCACACTGCAACGAGACGTTTTAGAGGAAAACGGGTCATTGGAAAAAAATTTTTTTCACTTATGTGGAACTCCTTAAAAATAACTTCACTTTCCAAACTTGTCAATGTTGCAGCCAAGTAAGGATCAAAAGAACAAAATTGAGACATCTGACAATATGCATTCATGAATTAGCCAAAGAAACGCTTGTCTCTGATTGATAAGCTTATGATTCAACATCAGGAAAAGAACAAATAGGATAAAATTTTTCAAATACCATCAATTTTGGGGAAACAATTAATGATCTAATCTATACTAAACTGTAGTTAGTTAAGAACATTTGTTGTAGTTTCCAAATACTATACAATGAGTGCATAACTAATTAGTTAATGAACTGAAATAGTAAAATGATAGCAATAGTAGCGGAAATTAAACACACAAATACATCAGAATATATATTCAATGAACTTATTGTTTCAGTTAAATGTAAAGATTGTTGGACTAAATAAAACAGCAATATTCTTGTAAAATATACTCTATTTTTTGTTTTATATTTTTAAAAGATACCATTCATTTTTACTTGAAAGTTATATTTACAGAGACGGGGAGACACAGAGAGAGATCTTCCATTGCTGGTTCACCTCTCAAATGGATGTAATGGCTGGAGCTGAGCAAATCTAAAGCCAGGAACTTCTTTGCTGGTCTCCCATGAGGGGGCAGATGCTGAAGGATTTGCGCTGCCATCCACTACTTTCACACGCCATAAGCAAAAAACTGGATCAGAAGTGGAGGATACAAACCAGTGCCTATATGGGATGCCAACACCACAGACAGAGGATTAGCTTGCAAAACAAATGTTTGGCCCCAAAAGGCATTCTAAATACAATGACTTAGATAGACTACAAGTAGAATGGTTTCTTTAGCTGCAAATCCACAGAACAAGATCTCTTTTTCTTTAAGGATTTATTTACGTATGTTTTTATTGCAAAGTCAGATATACAGAGAGGAGGAGAGACAGAGAGGAAGATCTTCCGTCCCATGATTCACTCCCCAAGTGAGCCGCAACGGACCAGTGTGCGCCGATCCAAAGCCGGGAACCAGGAACCTCTTCCGGGTCTCCCACGCGGGTGCAGGGTCCCAAGGCTTTGGGCCGTCCTCGACTGCTTTCCCAGGCCACAAGCAGGGAGCTGAATGGAAAGTGGAGCTTCCGGGATTAGAACCGGCGCCCATATGGGATCCGGGCACATTCAAGGTGAGAACTTTAGCCACTAGGCCACGGCGCCAGACCCGGGAAGCAGATCTTGAGATGAGGAATTGGAGATGCAAAAGCTAGGTATTAGGTGATGCCACAGCCACAGGCAGGGAAATGGAAACATAAGTTAGAGAGTGCAAAGGTTGCAGAAAACATTAATCAAATTTAATTTGAGCAGATGTAACTAAATCATCCTACTAACTGCTGAGACCGGGGATGGAGTACAAGCAGATATGTTTCTCAGTTGAGAAATGATCAGATTCAAACCTCAGGAGTGCTACCTGTATCTGAGGGACTTCTACCTTTCCCATACTTGGTTCCACAAGCCAATTAAGATAAATTTTCAATCAAAAGAGACTTCTGAGAGCCTGAGAGGGACTCATTAGGACACTAAAGTTTATCCTGGAAGAATGGGAGGTTAGCAGTTTCTGCCACAATTTTAAAAGCACATATAATGCCAATAGTAATTTGACGAAATACAAATTCAGTCATGCTAATATGAGAAATTCAGTGTTTCATGCAAGACACACTAATAAAAATAAAAAAATTCACATATAATGAAAATGTTTTGCACTTAATAATTATTATGAACCCAATTTATAGCTTCAGAATGTATGAGCCATGAATTGATATAAGCTGGGGGAAAATATTTAATAATAGCTGGAAGCATTAACATGCCTGCTCAGTAATTGAATTGATATATTCTCTGATGAAATTATCAGTGATAAAAGGGAAGATTTGAATAACACAGCAAACATTGTAACTAATTGGCAAATAAAGAACATTACAGGTGAAAGTGACAGTAATAGAATATGAAACCTCTCCAGTGTGTTTGGGTTTTTAGCAAAGTCAGCCATATCTAGACCATAAAACACAACTCAACAACTGGAAAATGATTGAAGTCACACAGAATGTACTCTCTAACAATAATCATTTGTAGTTGGAAATCAGTAACAGAACGCTTAAATAGAAAATCTCTAAAATTGGAGATGATGCAAAAATGTCTCCAAGAGGTCCTTCAGTCATAGAATGTCATAATGAAAATTTAAAAACAATGGAATATGCAAAACATGTAGATGTTACTGAAATGTTTGCAGGAAGATGTGCACATTGTAAAATACAAAATCTCAAAACTTCAAGTGCACAATCAGGAGTGACTTAGTTCTTGCTGTCTATTTCAGCATGCTCAGTGGTAGTTAAATTCTTACTCAGGGCATTATTTCTGGATTATTTATTTGTATGTGTAGTCTGGAGAGATGAGAAAGGTTGTGAGAGATTTAAAGAATGGGCTTCCATTTCTCTGCAGAGGAAGAGCTAGTTTTTCTGTTCAGGTTTCCCTTGGGCACACAGCCTAGTAGAACAGGTTGTATAAGACAATTGCCGCATGAGGTGAAGGGCGGAGAAGAACCTAGAGTAAGACAAGAAAGAGTATAGCTGGAATCAATCTCATTCACTTGCTTATCTCATTCTCAAGGTTTGTACTAATCCCTTGATAAAATTGCAGCAGACATAAATAGCAGGTTTCAATCGAATATATATTATGCTATTGTTAATCACATTACAAATGTTATATTCTTAGTTAATTAAATAAGTTCAGATCTCAATCTACACTTTGGTTGTCTTGATAAGATTCATTATTAAAAATGTTATCTAGAATGACAGGTGTTTCTAAGCAGTGGCCTTCGCAATCACAGCATACATCATACCTGACCATAGTTGGAAATCCTTCAGAGTGTTTACATTGGGTGGGAAAGGGTGAGCTCTGGGGTGAGTTGAAAGATTGACATTGACACTGTAGAGCATATCTTGGAAAGTAAAGTTGACTGCCCCTAGACAGCAGGGAGCACATTACTAGGCAAAAGCAGCCCAAACTTACAACAAAAGCTGTCAAGCACTCATTCACAGCAAATGTCAGGCTCCAGACACCAACTGTTAATGTGTTAGAAAATGCTGATTAGGGATTACTGAATCTGCCTATAAACTTTCTATTACCATTATTTAAGAAAGTCAGAAGTGACTTAGTTCTAATTCTACCAGTACTTTATGTTTTTCTTGCAGATTTCAAATCTGCGACAGATTACATACTTAGATGAAATATATATTTTAATAAATGCATTATAAATGAAGGAATCAGGTATTTAATGAGTAAAAGAGCATCAACCTCAGATCACATAGAGCAATACTGCACTAATTTTGAAACTGATTTGTAGGATAAAAAGTGTGTAACCAAATTAGATAACAGACGTGGGAAGAATTTTATTTCTCTTTTACTAATTGCTGTATTTCAAATCTCTAGAACACGTTTGTGTTCAAAATAAGGTAAGTGAATGTTAATTCACTTGTTGGGAAGCTCAATAATAAAGAAAGAATTATGTGAAAAAGAGTATTTATGTGACAAGAAAATTGACTTTAAATTCCAAGAAGCCGAAGTAAAGATGACATAATGGATAATCACACAGTTTATATGGTCAAAAAGGGTATATAATAACAAAACATTATAGAAAATTAAACTTTCTAGGGATGAACTTCATGGATATTCTCTGTGGAAATTTGTAAGGGCCGAGTGTGGTATCCTAGCGGTTAAAATTCTCTCCTCACCTTGAATGTGCCAGGATCCATATGGACACCGTTCTAATCCCAGCAACCCTGCTTCCCATCAAGCTCTCTGCTTATGACCTGGGATAGCAGTTGAGGTAGGCCCAAAGCCCTCACACGTGTGCGAGACCCAGAAGAGGCTCCTTGCTCCTGGCTATGAATCGCCTCAGCTCCAGCCATTGAGGTTGCTTGGGGAGTGAATCAGTGGACAGATCTTCCTCTCTGTCTCTCCTCCTCTCTGTATATCTGACCTTCCAAAAAAAAAATCGTAAAAAAAAAGAAATTTGTAAGAAGCAGTATTGAGTTTTTAGAATAAATTGTCATGGTATTTGTTAAAAGTTGAGAACCTAACACTAGACTAACATAGTAAAGGTACTCATGGGATGGATTAGATTATATTCCTTCAATTGTAAGATTGGAAGAGGTATCAGGAGACTGTATGGAGCAATATATATGTTCATTGTGTCTCCACTGTGTCAATAAAAGCAATAGTGATGCTTGCGTATTAAAAAAAAAAAAAAAAAAAAGCGCTTTTCCTCCCAGCAGCAGCCGCAGCAATCATGGCCAAGATAAAGGCTCAGGACCTCCACGGCAGGAAGATGGAGGAGCTGCTGAAGCAGGTGGACGACCTCAAAGTGGAGCTGTCGCAGCTGTGCGTCGCCTAGGGTCACCGGTGCAGGGTCCAAGTTGTCCAAGATCCACGTTGAACGCCAAGTCCATCTCCCGGGTCCTCGTGCTCACCAATCAGACCCAGAAGGAAAACCTTAGGCAGTTCTACAAGGGCAAGAAGTACAAACTATGCCCGCAGCCTCATCAAGCACCAGGAGAACGTCAAGACCAAGAAACAGAAGCAGAAGGAGCAGCTGTACCCACTGAGCAAGTACATAAATTATATATATATATATAAAATTATACACGTGAGTAAACTTTTATTCTGGCTGCAACACATTTGTTCTCCTAACTAGAAACAAGAGCCAAATTGGGTAGTAGATCTGAACAGATATTTCTTTTCTTTTTCTTTATTGTTTGACTTTTTAGTATTTATCATGTACTTTTTTTCTTTTCTTTAAAAATTTTTTTTATTATTACTATTTTATTATTTTAAACAATGTCCACACAGTTGATCAGGGTAGAAAGGATGTAGGTTTAGGGAGCAATGTGTGTGCTCATTGTTTCCAAACCTTCTATTTCTTCTTCCCGTTTCTGGGGGAGGGGAAAGATAAGGTGATGGGGGCGTTCCCAGCTTCTCAACCATCCCAGTATCCAAGGCCACCTGATATTAACCCATGGTTACAGTGTGGCGCACACTCCAAGGGTTCTGCCCAGGTGAGTGTGATAGTTCTGAAATGCTATCGATTTTGCTTATCTATGGATGAGGAATCCATTCTAATGTGCATTGGCTGACCTTAGAGCCTCCATTCACCCAGATATTTGCTGTCACTGTTTGGCTAGGGTAGTTGTCCTTATGTTCCATTCTCTATTCTCTGCTGTGGTACCAGATGTCCTCTGCAGGCACCAATGGCTACCATGTCCTGTATGTGAACCATGGTCTGCCATCCAATACTCCACCCTTTACACTAAGGAGTAGTTCTTATAGGTGGGCTTATGTACCTGGTCTAGGCAACCTGGGCCAAGATGGTCTGCCAACCGTGGGGCTCATGGACACGGAACCACCCTGAAAGGGGGCACAAGAACCCAGGCCAGATGACCAGAGCCCTACTGGACCTTCTACCTGTGGGACTCTCAGACCTAGCACTCAACATGTAATCAGGACCAAGCATCTTGGATGTGTGACCCAGGCCTCTCTGAACACCCATCCCTGTGGCTCAGGGATACAGCACTCACTGCGTAGGTAGGTCTAACTACTTGGGCCAGCTTCATGGGCCTGCCTCACAGTAACCATTCCCTTTTTGATGCTCGCTGGTGGGTTACATATTCTAGCCCTTTAAGTAGACTGGCCTTGTCCATGGAAGTCCCAGAGAAGTTATCCCTCACCTGGACATAAACCTTCAGATCCCTGCTCATCTCCACCTGTGCCATCCCCAAGACTCCCTCTAACCTTACAACCCCAAGTTCCCAAATCATACCACCAGGTGGACTGAAGGCTTTTCCTGGCACAATTGGTGTTTGGGCCCTGCCCAAGCTCTCCAGGCTGTGTGGAGCCCACACTTCCAGCCCAGACTTACTTGAGATCTGCCCACTTCATGGTGGCCATGGACAGGGAAAATTCTTAAGCTTCACGCTCAGAGTACCTCAAGATCTGTTTAATGCTTGCCATCGGTGGCCAGAACTAGAAGCCCGAGTCTTAAGCCTGACCCAACCGGAGTTTCTCTAATTGCCTCAAGCTCAGATTTACTTCTGAATGAACATTTCTTAAATATGTGCAAATGGCCAACAGGTAGAGAAAAACGTTGTTTAACAACAGTAATCATCAAGGAAATGAAAATTAAAACCATAAGATATCATGTCACTCCAGTTAGATTGACTATATCAAACAGACAAAAACAATTATGTGTTGGTGTTGGATAAAAGAGAACACAACATGGAGGGAAAATAGCATTGAGGTGCCTCAAAACTCTGGAAATTGAGCCAGCATGTGATTCAGCAATCTCACATATAGATGTAAGCCAAAGAAAATGAAATCTGCTTTCAAGGAGAGATTTGCTCCATCATTTATATCACAGCACAATTTACAATAGCCAAGTGCAGGAGGCAAACCTAGAAACTATCTCCTGATGACTGAATTTTGAAGAAAGGGTGGTAAATATATTCAATGAAACATTATTTTATTTTTAAAAGGATGACATCATTTGCAACAACATGAATGGAATTGTAAGTCATTCAAGAAAAAAAAGCAAGCGCAGAAAGACAAATACTACATGATTTCTTTCATATATGGAACCCTACAATAATGTGCAATAAAGTAAAACCTATACTGGGGATTGCCATAGGCAGGGGAGAGTCATGAAGCAGGTACTTGGAAAGGCTTGTTGATAAGAATTAGTTTGTACCTGATGTGAGTAAGAAGTTCCGAGGGTCCACTGCACAAATGGAGTGAAGATAGTGTTCATTACTACTTATTTCTCTATTAAAAAAAACTAGAAGGATTTTTGATAAAATGCACAAAATGTTATATGCCTGGAAGAACAAATAGAGTTAGCTTAATTTGTCATTAGCAACATACACTTGCAACAAAATATTGTTAAATTTACAATTTGCAATTAATTTACATTAAGTAATAGCTACTAGTGCGTCTGTAAATTCAAGTCTGAAGTCATCCAGCAGCCAAACACTACTCATTAACAATGAAGATGCTGTGAGAAAGTGCTTCAGGGGAGGAATGGGGAAACTGTAATTTAAATATGGACACGGAGGCAGAGGCATATTTTTGAAATCAAATTTTCTTCAAATCAACCCATCCAAACTAAGTCATTATTAAGCTAACTAAAGATAACAGCCCTATCAATCAAATCTTTTGCCTTCACAGTTGAGTGAAATCTTTTCTTTAATAACCAAAAGTAAGATGGCAGTTTAACTTCCTACATAAGAGGAAAAAGTCTTTTCTTTTTTGACCCTTTGTTCTTTTGTCTCCACTGGATAGCTTGCCCTATTATAATGTTCTTCTTTATTATTCATATTATTAGTATTGAAAATTATTCCCAGCTGGGGGTAATATAACACTATGGATATTTTGCTTTTGTATGTGATGAACTAATCAGATTTGTGGCAGATGCCTGAATACTCTATAGGGTTCCAGGGAAGAAGGCTAAAATGTCCTGTTCCCTGTGATGGTAAAGAAGTACATGTCTAGCAAAGAATGAGCTTTCGGGGTCTTTTGAGGATGGGTTCAGAGAGGAAGGTTGAGGACTCCAATTGTAACAGCAGGAGGGATATCAGACCCATATTAAGAAAATTCCCTTTTGAAAAAGGAAAATATTCTGATAGCTGCAATGTATTAATTTTTTTATTCTCATTCTAGAAAGGAATGGAGTCATTAGAAAGAAGTCTGCCTCAGACAGGATACCTGCCATGACAGGTTGATTATGGCTAATGAATTACCTATGATTTATTGAATTTCACAAAGCCCCAAGTACCCAATAATATACTCATGAGACACAGACAGACCCAGTCACATGCTGGGATCCTTCCTACAATGGACAGAAAACCTGGGAGCAATGCGTGAATTTTGTTATCTAGTGTTACCCTGTGATTTTAAAGAATGACAAAAGATAAGATAAATTAAACCTTAGCAAGAAGTGGTATAATTTCTTCAGGGCTTGAATGCATCTGAAGAACTATTTTATATAAGGCCTTTATGATAGAAGATTCTGAGGCTATTCATACATATACAAAGATTATGTATGACTTGCTGAAAGTTATGAATGTGACTGGAACTGGTGATGGTCTGAGAGAATAGCAATTTTTTTTTTATACTGCAGCCTTGCAGAATTTCTTAACTATTCTAACTTCAGAAATAAGAACATGAGTTGAGAGATAGATCTGAACAAAAAATATAATAGTAGTCACGTGGTTAATAGATATTTAGAATGGCGCTCAAGGTTTCTTAAGTCTTCTTTCTTCTTTCCTTCTTTCGTTTTTTATTAAAGAAGTCAGAATTAGAGAGAAAGGGAGAAACAGAAAGCAAAAGGGAGATATTCCATCTGCTAGTCCATTCCCCAGATGACCACAATGGCCAGGGGAGGATCAAGTCAAAATCAGGATGAGTTTCCCACATGTGTGACAGGGGGTCAAGCTGGTGGGCCTTCTTAGGGTGCTTTTCATAGGCCATTAGCAAGGAGCTGGATCAGAAGTGGAGTTGGGCATGAAATAACACACAAATTGGATGCTTGCTTTGCAGCCAATGACTATTTGCTGTGCCATGGCACCAGACACTAAATTTATTATCTAACTCAATCTGCAATTATCTTTGTAAACCCTGTGTTGTGACATTCCATAGATGTAGAAACTGGAGTTAAAGTCGTTAATTTGGTCACTACATCAAAGCTAGTGCAGTGGAACTAAAATTCACCTACAGTTAATTAAGTTTCTGATTGTTTTAAGTCATCAGTTAATATTTAGGCATCAGGAATATATGAGGTTATGTATTTTGAGGAAATGAAAGGCAACTGATGTCTATCTTTGATTCAATGTGAGAATTTTCTCTAGAGCATTCCAGATAGATATTTACTAGTTTATATTCCAGTGTCCTTATTCATGAAGAACTCACTTCCCCATAAGACACTAAACCCCTGTAGATGTGAGGTACAGAATATTTTCTAGACTTCACTTATTTGTAAGTTTAGCATGTTGACTCATATTCTTTGATCATCCTCAATTGTTTCATTCTGCATGCTATAATGAATTATTTATCTATTTATTTTTTTAAAGATTTATTCATTTTATTACAGCCAGATATACAGAGAGGAGGAGAGACAGAGAGGAAGATCTTCCATCCGATGTTTCACTCCCCAAGTGAGCCGCAACAGGCCGAGGCGCGCCGATCCGAAGCCGGGAACCAGGAACTTCTTCCGGGTCTCCCACGCGGGTGCAGTGTCCCAAAGCATTGGGCCGTCCTCGACTGCTTTCCCAGGCCACAAGCAGGGAGCTGGATGGGAAGTGGAGCTGCCGGGATTAGAACCGGCGCCCATATGGGATCCCGGGGCTTTCAAGGCGAGGACTTTAGCCGCTAGGCCACGCTGCCGGGCCCGAATCATTTATTTATTAATGCCAATACATTTACTGTGTAGTTATTATACATCTTACTATATATCGGGTAATTGATGTGTTCTGAGAGTATAATACTGAAAAAATAAAATGTCATTTCTATCTTCATTGAGTTTTCATTTTTTAAAAGATTGATTTATTTTTATTGGAAGGCAGATGTACAGAGAGGAGGAGAGACAGAAAGGAAGCTCTTCCCTCAGAAGACCAAAACGGTCGGTGCTATGCCGATCCAAAGCCAGGAGCCAGGAATCTCCCTCAGGGTCTCCCACGTGGGTGCAGGGTCCCAGTGCTCTGGGCCGTCCTCAACTGCTTCTCCAGGCCACAAGCAGGGAGCTGGATGGAAAGTGGAGCTTCCAGGATTAGAACCAGCGCCCATATGGGACCCTGGAGTGTTCAAGGCAAGGACCTTAACTGCTACGCTATCACACCGGGCTCGAGTTTTCATTGTTTAAGCAAAAATTAGAGTGTAATTTATATTTAAATATTTGGAAGAGGGAGTATTGCTAGCAGAGTATACAGATTTTTAAAGAGAGGGCTCTAAAATGTGTCTCACTCAGCTCTGTAATAAAATGTTTATGTAAATGGCCACTGACATGTTTTAGAGGATCACAGACAATGAAAAATGGGAAGAATTTTTTTTTTCCTCTGAGAACGCAATAGAAAGTTTTTTGGTGGGAGCATCTAAATGGCTCCTCAGAGATCTGGCCGAGTTATGGCTAATCACATAAAGGAATTCCTAGAAAACATGACTGGATGTTTGGCAACCAACATCTACATTATAGGTAAGATTTCCCATTGTGCAAATATGACCTGAAGCAATCGGTTTGAATAAGACCTTGCTCTGACCCTGAAGTAGCAGCTGCTTCAGCAGACTCACCAAGGAAATCATAGATCCTATTAGATTGGAGGCAATTTTGGGGGTGGCTGGAAGGCAAGCTACGTATTAGTAGCTTTCCTCAGCTTGACCAAATGATTATCATGTGTCTGTTATAGGATATAGTCTCAATTAAAGAGTTTCATGAAGTAGCCAGTTCTATTGATATTGCTCAGGAGAATATTAAGAAGAGCAAGGATAGCAACAAGATTTATAGAAAACTTACTCTGTGTTGCAGGTGTGACAAAGTTCTCTAGAAATCGCCCTTCAACAACTTGGAAGCATTTTTCAGCAATATATGAAGAGTAAATCTGCCTGAGGGACCCTTTCCTATCCATATTTTATATTAGGATATTTTTTTAAAAGAGGAGAAAAAATTGAGAAGTGTATGTATAAAGAATTCACATTCAGCTACCCAAGTGAAGTTAATAAAAGATTGTAAAGCACTAATTACTGAATCAAAATGTATACTTTCAGCAAAATGCCTCCATAACCTCTTGATTCTCTCTTAGAGAGGGCATTTACTAAAGGTCCATTGGACCTGAGAGGCAGAGCATGAAAGGCACAAAACATTGAAGAGTTCCCATTTGCTTCTTAAAATAGTCTTCAGCAGAAAGGCTATTCCCAGAGAGGCGAAACAGGGACTGATTCATTTATGAAAGTAAAGTGATTTGTCCAACTGAGAGATGTTTCCAGTCGATCAGGCCACTGAGATTTGACATGCTGATGAGTTCCTCCAAAACTCTTTAAAGTTACCTTAGTTTTGACTTTGTTGGAGGAAATGGTATGCCTGAAAGTGAGGGAAATCTAGACCCTAAGTTACTCTGTGAAATACCTCATTTGATGAAGTAGATTTCTGTGATCTAGCAAAGGGCTCTGCTGTTCAAGGCCACACTGTGAATGGTTAGCAGAGCTGTGGTTGGGTCCTGTCTTCAGCTCTCAGATGCATGAGTTTATGTTATTCTGATTTTTCAGAGACAGACAAGAAGACCTCCAGGCTGAAGATCTCTTATAACTACTTATTCTCTAGAAGAAAGAAAGACAGTGATTTCTCCAGAAGCATAGAGGGAAATTCCAGAGTTAAATAATTTAACTGAAGAAACAGGCAGAAGAAAGTAGTCCCTCTGAAATGATTTTATCTATATGTAGGGACAAGGGCAGTTTAATTTGTGAAATTTTCTTCAGCGCCTACAGGCTGAAGAACGTCAGTGGACCATGTGAAGGACTGATCCTGGGTTTGGGTTCCTTCCATAATGTTGATCAATGCTCTCACTTCAAAAACATTTAGGGAGTTTAATCAGCAGAGTATACGTCATAAAGGATAGCTTAAGCATGATATGCATACACAATGAAACATTGTTTATTCAGGAAAAGCAAAATATTGTCATTTTTAAGCAAAATACACAAAATAGAAGGATGTTAAATGAAATAAGCCAAGCACAAAAAGATAACAAACCTTGCATTCTTACGAAGAATCTCAAAAAACCTCAATTTTAGGATAGAATGATGATTATTAGGTTGGAAGAGTTGATGGGGGGAGTAGAGGGAGTTTGAACAATGAATATTAAATCAAAGATAGGTTCTCAGTGCTACACGGGAACAGTGGAGAAGCCAAAGCTCAGAGTATCTTTTTATGTATTTTAATTTTAGGTTTAATTTTATTTATTCAAAAGGCAGAACAATGGAGACAGAGGGATCTTTCTCCTTTTGAGGAATTTATTGGTGCTTTAGATTCTCACCATAACAGGAAACACATGCTAATTACAATACAATTCTCATCATTTCTCATGTTAAAGTGATATTAATAAAAAAGTATACCAATAGAATTCATAGATGTATTTCTAAGAATATGATAGTCTAAGGCTTTGACTATATGTAGCACCAGCATTCCATTTGTGCACAGGTTGCAGTCGCAGCAGCTTCACTTTCAGTCCAGCTCCCTGCTTCTGGCCTGAGAAAGTAATAAACCTCCAGTCTGTGGATCCCTGCCCCAGTGTGGGAGACTTGGCTCCTGGCTCCTATTTTGACTCAGCTAAGTTCTAGCTGCTGTGAACACATGGGAAGTAAACTGGTGGGTAGGAAATCCCTCCTTGTAGCTTCTTCCCTCTATAAACTCTGATTATTAAATAAAATTAAATCTTGAAAAAATGTACAATGGAATTTATCTTCCTTCCTGCTACTCCCTTCCTTCCTTCCTTCCTCTGTTCCCTCCCTCCTTCTTTTCCTTTCTTTCTTCTATTCTTCCTTTCTTAATTCCTTTCCATTTCTGAGACAGTATATTTTTTATTGATATTGTAGTTAAAGGTTTAGTGTTCCACAAAATAAAATGTTAAACATTAGTTCAGAGGAAATTTAATCAAGGACTATAAATAATAAGCAAATGAAGAGATGTACATTTATCTCATATACAGTACATTTTAAAATAATAATAAATAGTTAAAACTCTAGTAGTCTATCTACCTGTCTACCTACTAATTACCACAAATGTGATAAAACATGTAACATTTTTCTTTCTGCAGCCATTGTGATACAGTAATCACTGCTAGCAATGCCAAGTCAGATTGGGATCCCTACTACACTGCTTCCACCCCTGTTTCTGATCTAGTGTCCTGTCACGTGCTTATGAAAGCAGTATAATACGGCCCAAGTGGATGTGGTCCCACCATCTAAATAGGAAACCCAGATGATGGAGTTCCATGCTCCTGGTTTCCCCAGGCTTCAGCCCAGTCTAGATTTAGGTATTGCCTGAAATTGGAATATTTAGGTATGAGCCTGAAATTGGAATATTTCTCTTTTATACTCTCTCTCTTTCTCTTTCCCGCTCTCTCTCTCTCTCTCTCTCTCTCTCTCTCTCTCTCTCTCTCTCTCTCGTGTGTATGTGTGTGTGTGTGTGTTCCATAGTTTTTTGTTATCTATGCATTTCAAATAAGTGATGTTTTTGAAGGTTGAAGTTGTTGGCAATTGTTAGAATTTAGAATCCACTTACTTATTCCTAATTAATTTATAAAATAAGATTTGCTGTCATTTTATTATTTTAAATCCAGAATGCCAGAGAGAAAGAGATACGCATTGTTTGTTCCTTTTCCTGAATAGACATGGAAAATGTGAGCCTCTTGTGCATAAAAATTTAGCTTGGTCCAGGCCCCATTATGTACATTTAAGTCTGGATAGATGAAGAAAATTTAGGTATGTTCTGTTTTAATCATCGTTTTTCCACCTAGCCAAGACTAATCCCACTGTGGATGCTTGAACTACCATTCTTTCACCTTGTTTACCAAGAAGTCATCAATTCAACCTACTGTAATCTTTAATTTATGTAGGAATAACATTATTCACAGAAGATATAAAATGGAATGTCTGCTTTTGATCTCACTAGAGGCTTTTTTTAAAAATAAAAGTCTAAAGACAATCTAAACTTCAGAAATAATTTTGAAATCAGGGTTCTCTGGTGATTAAATTAAGTGTCAGCTTGACTAGCTCAAGCAATACCCAGCTGGCTGCTACAGCATTATTTCTTACCATGTCCGTGAAGTGTTTCTAAAGAAGACAGACGTATCAGTTATCAGATTGAGTGGAGCACATTTAATTGACTAAAAGCATGAATGGACAAAGGCAGAAGAAAGGTGAATCTGTTTTATCTCTCTCCTGGAGTTGGAATGCCCTCCTCTTATCTTTGAACACTAGACTTCCAGGATTTTTGATTTGGGGGCTTCAAAACTTATACCACTGTCCCCACAGTTCACAGACGTTTTACCTTGAGCTTGGAGTTATGCCATCATTTCATCCTCCTCCCTCATTGTTTTGCTTGTTTTTTTGCTTTTTATTATTTTTTTGAGGTTATGATTGTGCAACAAGCTAGGCTGTTATTATGCCACAATTTCTAGTGTGAATCTGGATTATTGTAGATCTTCCTAGCTTTCATAATTACGTAAACCAATTCTCCCAAAATTCCTTCTCATCTATCTATCTTGATGTATCAATATTCAGTTTGCCTGTATCTATCAGTCTAGCCATCTATCATCAATATCTTTCTTCATATCTTCATCTCCAACATCATCAATATCAGTTAATTTATTTGGTTCTCTCTCTGGAATAACCTAATAGAGATTCTATGACAACTTCAGAAACTAACCTTATTTTGTGCAGTTGTAGGTTATGCTATAACAAAAATCAGAACCAACAATTGATGACAACGGTGCCTCAACAGCAAAGACCTGAGTAGTCTCGGTGGGTCTCCCATGACAAAATCAGGGCCTCTTTAAAAAGAAGGGAAAAAATAAACCATTGACACCTAGATTAATAAAAGTTGAATAGAGAAACCTGAGTGTTCTGAAAACCCAAATTTTTTTAAGTCTTTCTGGTTAGTAAATCAATTCCTTTTTTTCTCCCCAGAAATGAGTGTCCCCTTCTCTTAGCATAATGTATTTCAACAAGATCTTGTTCTCATAAAGTGAATATTTCCCCCCAAATTCCCCTTTTACCTCTTGAATGATTATCAGAGTCAAATTTCAGTCAAGCCATGTCAAAAGAATGCAAGTCTAGCTCTGCAAACAAAACGAAAAAACCCTTAAGCCGAAGGAATCTTAGAATTTGTCATGTATAACAGCAAAAATGAAAAATGGGGAGATAGCTGTCAGACTGCTCAGAACTCTAGGTGTAACATCTACCACCACCACAAAGCAGTCCATACAGACAAATGGTACAATGTATGCTTAAGATGTCAGGGATAGATTTGTCTCAGCACCAGTGTTTGTTCAATTAGTAGTCAGTATCATGATAGGTAGCTAACTTATACAGGTGTTCAACCACAGAAGCTCTCTCTCTGGCTGTTATAGTCATTATTACTATCAAATGCAAATCCAGAAGCAACAAAGACAAAGGCATAATTATTCAGAGATATTATATAGCTTATTACTACATCAACCTTTTGTCACCTTGGACTAGGAAATCATGTACTATCATTGGCATTGATACTCCGTGGTTTCAGCTCTCTTCCTATACAGCTTTACATGTCCCTACTAAGAAAAATTTGTAAAAAGTCTCATCCATTGCTATTGGCCACATACAAAATTGTTACTGATCAAGGAGCTTGCTTTGTAGCAAATGAGAAAAAATGATGGGCTTATGATTATGACTTCATTTTTCTTAGTACAGACCTCATTGCCAAAAAAAAGAATCAGCTTGACATAAATAAAGGATGGTCATTTAAAACTGCTCAGGTAAAGATGAAGGATAGTATTTGCAGAAGTGGAATACTGTCCTTCAAGATATAGCATGTGACTTGATCTGAAGGTAACTTTGTTTTGTTTAGCTGAAATACATGGCTTTGTGAAATAAGGGTGTAGTAGATGGTCTTTTCTGGTTCTGCTATATTTCTTTTTTTCTTCTTATTCTATTTCATTTTTAATTTTATGATACAATTCCATAGGATCTGGGATTTCCATTACTCCCTACAGCTGCCTACAACAGCCGTGCAGCATCTTATTGTTAAGATATATCCAACGGTTTCATTGGGATGCCTGTTTTCTACTAGTTGCAATTTTTGATTTAATTGTTGATTTAAAATATAATCATAGCATAGACAGAATGGGTAATTTCTGGCTTACAGATCCAGCTTCTGTAGCAATAATCCCTTCTCTGGCTTGTGATGTTCCTTTGGCCTAGCTGTTACATTTTGGAACATTCTAAGATTTTCCTGTTCTGTGAAATTGGACCTCAATCTTCTAAATTTTCCTGCAAGGACATTTATCAACAGCTGAGGCCTCCTAATTTATATGTGCCTCACTTTCCTCATGTGTAAAATATAGTTATAGTGCCTAACATTTTATTTTCATGAGAATGAAGTATATAGAGTCCTTTTAATAAATCTTGGCCAGTTACAAACAATATAAATGAAATACTGATTCAAATATTTTTTTCAACTATGAAAGGTATAGAATGATATCTAACTGAAACTTGGATGAAATATAATTTTTATAATGTCTATTACACAGAGCATTTCCTGTTCATTCTTCTCCAATGTGACTGACTATCTTAAGGGGAGATGGAAACAGCTTACAATAGATACTGTGACTAGCACAGATTGGAACTATGGACTTCTCTGGAAGTGCAGCATGCTGAAGCTCAGGTGAGCAACATTTGGGTGCAAGTTAGGGGTATAAGCTTATTCCTGATAGTTTGCAACCATGCTAAAACTCATGAGGCCTGGGGTCGCTGCAAAGATTTAGTGACTTACAAGAATTATAGGACCAGGTATCTTGTCTAGATATATGTGAGAAATCTACACATGGGAAGTGGTGCCTACCTTAAGTTTCATCAAAAGATGAAATATTTTTGTAAGTATGCATTCCAACATACAGTTGACAGCTTCTTTCCAAGGGGTAGAGAGAGTTCTTGGTAATTTAGAAATTATTTCCATTTCATTGTATAACACAGAAAGTTAAACCTAGTGTTTACAACAGTTTTACAATGCACTTTGCTTGGGGCTGCCATTGCTAGTATGAGATACTCCAGTTTAATATAGCTGTTCCACTTCAGATTCAGCTCCCTGCTAATGAACCAGGTAAAACAGTGGAGGATGGCCTAAGAGCTTGGGTTCCTATACCCACCTGGGTACGGCAGAAGAAGCTGATAGTTTCTGGTTTCAGTTTGGTCCAGTCCTGGTCATTCTGGTTATTTGGAGTGTGAAGCAGATGGAAGGCCTGTCTTTCTGTTGCTCACCCTCTCTTTCTGTAACTCTGTCTTTCAAACTAGTAAAATAAATCTTAAATAAAGGTATTTTGTATATTGTATCGTAAGAGGGAAGAGAAGGATTCGACATCAGTAATATCTGGCTTCATTATATCTTTATCATTGATTAACTGTGCCCTCAACACCCTCTCTTGTTAAATGCGATTGTCTTCTCAATTATCCCAGGGATCCAGATGAAATAAACATATGTGAGATTTTCAGAATTATGGTTTGAACTCATTAAGTCTTAGGTCTGTCACCTAATTCATATGTGCTTCAGTTTTATCATCTGTAAAATGAATGTGGTAATAGGTTATAACTCACTTCTTTTAAAAATATTAAACTTTCAAAGTGCTTAGATTAGAGCATGATAAGAATTTAGAAGCAAGCTGTTACAGATCTGGTCCTGTTCAACCAACAACAGCATTTGAATCACTGGAACAAACTCCAGCACTCCACTGAGGTAGGTCTTTAAGATGTACCTTATGTGGGCCTCAGAGTTTAAATAGAAGCCACCATGGGATAGGTTCACAATATTTCCACAATCTCGGTAGTCAGATACCATGATCAACAGTCATTTAACAATTAATTTCTACGTGGCAGGCAGTGTGGTTAATGCTGAAACAACTTAGTGGGAAATAAGTAGGGTTTTTCATCCTTAAAGTAAATGAAATTCTAGGAGATGGTATAGACACTTATCATAAAGTCAATGACCTCATTACCAGCTGTGATGAATGTGATGGAGGAAGGGCTTGTGATGGGGCTAACGTGGAAGAAGAGGGAACTCCAAGCAGATAATCCAGCTGTGTGGGAGTGGAGCTGGCAGCCTCTGCAAAGGCTTGAAATTAAAACACTTGGAGAGAGAGAAGAAGCAGGGCTCTTAAGACTTCAAAATGTAAAAATAGATTTGGGCAGATCTCCAAGCAGTGGCTAAAATATGGAAACAGTTGAAATATTCATCAGCTAAGGAATAAATATAGAAAACATGACTACTCATATGATTTGATATTCATTCATTGACAAAATGGAATGGGGTACTGAATCATGCAATAACATGGATGGACTTTAAACACATGATGTTAAAGAAGATAGCACTCATGAAAGATAATATATCATCCCATTGTGTTTATATAAACTGTGCAGAACAGGAAAGCCCACAGAAACAGAAAGATTAGTGGTTGACAGGCTCTGAGGAATTGACATATGAGCATGGGATAAAGGGAAAAGTTCTGGAACTAGATCTGGTTTTGCAACAATGGCAATGTCTTTTGTTACTAAACGGTATGTTGACAAATAATTAAAATGATACATTTTATATTTAAAAATATGCCAAAGACATGATCTGAAAAGCAGACCTGTCTGTAATAAAATTTTAATGCTCCTGCTATACTGGATTCTTGCAGTCCAAATTGTACAGTAAGGCAGGCAGACATAGCAGAACTGGGTTTTCCAGGTTTCCTGTTTCATCCAATCACTTACTGTTTCTTATACCTTTTATACTCCAAAAATGGCCATAGTTTTCCCTCTTTTAATGAAAGACCTGTGTATCCACAAACTGCGCTGTCGTGGAGCTGCAGCAGAAATACTGAAACCCAGAACAAATATGTTGGTTCACAATTGCACGTGCTTCATGGCTTCTGTGGGTCCCTGGGACTTCTTTTCCCCAGTCACACCAGCTTCATTCTTATTGAATTGATCTATTTTATGGACTGTGTGATTTTTACTTTTATTTCAATGTCATTTTTCCTAACAAGCATCAAAAACGTCCCAGAAGCATGACTAAAAAATTCCTGGTATCCCATTTTTATATTCTAGCATTTGTCAGGAATAGATTAAACACCAATGTTGATCACTTTGAAATCGATATCATCACAGATGTTGTAGAGACAAAGATAACACCTTTTATTGACAGTAGGAATAGGATTAGGCAAGAATATTAACCTGTCAAAGACCAGGTAGTAATGACACATGTGCTCTCAGGCAGCTGAATTGGGCTGTGGAGACACCACAGACTTAGAGTTGTATCTAAACCTTAGTTCATCTTCTTAGTTAACAATTGGACCATGGGGGAAAAGTCCATTTTAAGCAAATTACAATTTTCTCCTCTTGAAAAGGTGGGAAGAGAGTCAACATTGTGCTAGAGTGAATTAAACCTCTGCTGGTGACACCTGCATTCTTTATCTGGCTGCCAGTTCAGTTCCCAGGTATTCTCCTTCCATTCCAGCTTTATTCTAATGCACCTGGGAAAGAGCAGATAACAACTCAAGTACTTGATTTCCTGTCATTTGTACTGGATAACCAGATGGAATTCCTGGGTTGTGGCTTGGGCCTAATAAAGCCCTGGCTGCTGTTGTGGCACTGGGGAGTGAAACAACAGATGAAAGATCTCTCTCTCTCTCTCTCTCTCTCTCTCTCTCTCTCTCTCTCCCTGTTTTATAATCTGCCTTTCAATAAATAAGTGACTCTTAGAATAAGAAAATGTGAAAGTTGTGAAAAAGTGTATGTTAAGCATAACTACCACAATCTTGATCAAAATGAGAATGAAACTGAAATTCTCCAAAGAACAATATTTATTTAGTATTGGCAGAGCATTGCAGTGTGATTAAGCATGCCTGATTAAACTGTGAATGTATTAAAACAAACAGAGATACAGAAACACTTTAAGTGGCCAAAATGAGGAGGATTACATAAGATAATCCAAAACAATAATGCTAGATCCCACAGACTAGTAACAAGTGTGATGTCAGATTAAGATTGAATACAGAGTCCCAGGAAATATGTCATTATGTGTATGGGTACATGTAAGGTTGCAGTGCTCTTTGTGCATGGTTGTGATTCTTGCAGACTCTTTTTTTTTTTTTTTAACAATAATCTTATCCATTTTTTTTTTTAAAGATTTATTCATTTTATTACAGCCAGATATGCACAGAGGAGAGACAGAGAGGAAGATCCTCCGTCCGATGTTTCACTCCCCAAGTGAGCCGCAACGGGCCGATGCGCGCCGATCCGAAGCCGGGAACCTGGAACCTCTTCCGGGTCTCCCACGCGGGTGCAGTGTCCCAATGCATTGGGCCGTCCTCAACTGCTTTCCCAGGCCACAGGCAGGGAGCTGGATGGGAAGTGGAGCCGCCGGGACCAGAACCGGCGCCCATATGGGATCCCGGGGCTTCCAAGGCGAGGACTTTAGCCGCTAGACCACGCCGCCGGGCCCTTGCAGACTCTTGAAATAGATAATATTAGATAATTGTGGATAAAATTCTTGCTTTTATTACCTTCCAGTGTCATTTATTTGTTTATTTAATTTTTAAAGGGTTGACATAAATAAAGTCATTCTATTCTGACAACTTCAACAGCAGTATAATGATTTGGTAAGACAATAGCCTAGAAATTCAGGAAAATGCCCAGTGAAAGGAAAATCACATTGGCCGTATCAATATTCAGAACTGCTCTTTGGAGAGGAAAGTGAGCCATTATTTACAGGGGTGATTCAGCCACATAGAGCATGCACAGAATAACTCTAGTCAAATTCTTTAGACATTGCGTTCCTTTATGTTGATCACAAGGTTTCATGACTTAGGTATTTAGAAAATAAACATTTTGATGAACAGTAGTATGTCTTACTCCTGGCATTTATCTGCAACAGAGTAACAGAAATTTCACTGGATGTCAAAACCATGATGAGATACCATCTCATCCATGTCAGAATGGCAATTATCCAAAACACAGCACAAGTATTGGTGAGAATGTAGGGAACAGGCAACTCCAATACACCAGGAGGTAATGTGAATTAGTGAGGGGAGAGAGAAACACTGGGAACCAGGGGCTGATGTGTGTGCAGGAACCAGAACTCCTTCACCTGAGTGTAGGAGTCCAAGTGTTGGGTCATCTTTGGTTGCTTCCCTAGGACATTAGTAGGAAATTGGATTGGAAATGAAGCAGCCAGGACTCAGACTGATGACCATATGGCATACTGATGTTCAAGACAGTGGTTTTACCTGCTACACCAAAATACTGGCTCTATCTTCAATTTCTTCTAAAGGTGTTTTAGTTTCAATCATTGAGATCTTTCACATCATTGGTTAAATTTACTTTTGAGTACTTTTGTTAATTTTTTGAAAATGAGATGGATTTCTTTTTTCATAAAAATTTGTTATTGTAGTGTAATAATTCTATTGATGGCTGTATTTTCCTCAAACTCTGCTGGATTTGTTATCCAGTTGTACAGTCTTTGCTGGACTGTGGATTTTCTGAAAGAGAGAGAGAGAATGAGACTTTTCCAGGTTGAAGCCAGGATCTTGGAATTCAACCTGAGTGTTCCAAGCTGCAGCTACCAGTGCTTGAGCTATAACCTGCTGCTTCCCAAGGCGAAGATCAACAGGAAACAAAAATCAGCAGTAGAGCCAGGATTCAAATTTGCATGTGGGAACAAGTAGCATCCTAACTGCTACACCAAATAATGGCTCTTACACTTACTGGTTTGTGTATATCGAGTCAGCTTTGCATCTCTGGGATAGATTCTATTTATCTGCTGCGAATAACTGTCTGCCATGGTTGTGTCCTTGTTTGCTTTTTGAATCAAGGTAATGCAGGCCCTGTAAAGCTGCTTTGGAAGGATTTCTGTGTTTTCCTTGTCTTGGACTAACTTAAGAAGAATTCATGTTGATTTTGTTTAAATATTTGGTAGAATTCAGCATCATCTGGTGGCACCATCTGGTCTGGGGCTTTTGTTTGATGGGAAACTCATTATTAATGATTCAATCATGCTGCTCATTAGGTATTCTATTTATTCATGATTCAATATTGATATGTTATCTAGGAATATGTTGAATTCTCCTAAATTATCAAGTTTATTATTCTGTAATTGATTATATAATAATTTTCATAGAATTATTTTTTAAATATTTCTGCATTGTCAGCTGTAGTGTTTTCACTTTCATTTCTTTATTAATTCGAATCTTTGCTCTTGTCTTAGCTAGTCTAAATTTTATCAATTTAGTTCATCTTCGTTAAGAACTATTCAGTTCATAGATTTTTTTTTCAAGTATTTTTTTTGGTTTCTATTCTATTTCTGCTTTGTGTTTTGCTACTTTCATCTGAATAATTTGGGTTTAACACAGGGTTTTCCTCATTTCTTTAGGTGAAGTAGCATTATTTATTTGAGATATCACTGGCTTCTGGATATAATCATTGATTATAAAAAACTTGTACTTCGCATTTACTACAACTTTTTTTTTTAAGATTTATTTTATTTTTATTACAAAGTCAGATATACTGAGAGGAGGAGAGACAGAGAGGAAGTGGAGCTGCCGGGATTAGAACCAGCGGCCACATGGGATCAAGGCGAGGACCTTAGCCACCAGGCCACGCCGCCAAGCCCTACTACAACTTTTATTGTATCACCTATGTTTTAGCATGTTGACGTTGTATCTTTTAAAAATATTTATTTATTTATATTGCAAAGTCAGATGTACAGAGAAGAGTAGAGACAGAGAGGAAGATCTTCCACCTGGTGATTCACTCCCCAGGTGGCTGCAGCAGCTTGAGCTGAGCCAATCCAAAGCTAGGAGTCCAGGGCCTCTTCTGGGTCTCCCACGCAGGTACAGGGTTCCAAGGGTTTGGGCCATCCTTGATTGCTTTCCCAGGGCACGAGCAGGGAGCTGGATGGGAAACAGGGCCACCAGGATTAGAACCGATGCTTTCTTTTTTTTTTTTCTCTTTAATTTTTTTTAATTGCCTTTCATTTTGTGACACAGTTTCATAGGCTCTGGGATTCCCCCACCCCTCCCCGTACCCTCCCCCCATGGTTGCAGTATTACAGTTCAAATCCAGTTAAGATTCTTTTATTGCAAGCATATACCAAGCATAGAGTCCAGCATCTTATTGTCCAGATAAGTTCAACGGCTTGTTGGGGAGACCATCTCTGGTCTGAACATAGAGCTAGCAGAATATCATCCTGCTCAATTAAAAGCCGCAACATAACATCAACAACAATTTACAACATTATGGAGTTAATTGACATGGTGTTGAGTAACCAATATGTTAGGAAATGCAAATTCTTAACCACATCCTGTGACTACTTCATTGACATTTCAATTTTCGTTTATATACAACGGGATTCTATACACCTTAAAATGGCTATAGAGTACTATTCAGCTGTCTTGTGTCTATTTTCATTTTAGTATTTAGCAGTTTATGGTGTTGAAGCATACTTTTTACTGAACTTGGCAGATTTTAGGATAGTCTAAACTGGCTTATAAATATAACAAGGCATATGTCAACAGTTGAGGCGCAGAACAGTTTTACAAGGGGTGTACAGAGAAATCCTCAATGCTTTAGTGAGGAGTAACTTATCTGATAAGGTATATGTGAGTCCAAGCTGACCATTTCCTGTCTGATTCTAAGCTTTCCTTGTTGTTCTCTGTCTACACTAATTGGGGAGGGGGTGGCTCCAAAGCGACCCTGATGGTCATTGCAAGAGAGGGTGGGGATACAAATTTGGAACTAAGTAAGGACCAGAGAAAGCTCCTCTCCCGAGTCCCAAAGGAAGTTTACTGTTCTTCTGTTTATGAGGTCCACTCAGGTCTCCTGGCTATTGTTCCGCTGACATTACATCCTGTGAGCAAGGATCTGGGCATCTTCCATCCCGTGTGGCAGATCTGAGAGGGAGTGGATGACCTCAGAGTTCTTGGCCCATGAGGGCCAATTCCCAGTGGTCTCCTTGGCATTTGGGATATAGCCCGTGGTGTCCATACTGATAATCTTTGGTGAGGATCCAGGAATCTCCAGGGTTGGGATGCAAGCCTCCTCCTGTCCACCTGCTCCAACTCTTGGGTCCCCCCCTGCTCTGTGCATTTGACCTCCTGTTAAGAGGTTGTCAGGATCACTCTTGATTGCCCCCGCATGTCTTTATAGTTTTGCTAATGTCTAGTGCTGATTCGAGTCTGCTGTCTATAAGTTGCCTGTTATATTCCTTTTTTTTTTTTTAAAGATTTTATTATTATTGGAAAACCGGATATACAGAGAGGAGGAGAGACAGAGAGGAAGATCTTCCATCCGATGTTTCACTCCCCAAGTGAGCCGCAACGGGCCGGTATGCGCCAATCCGAAGCCAGGAACCAGGAACCTCTTCCGGGTCTCCCACGCGGGTGCAGTGTCCCAAAGCTTTGGGCCATCCTTGACTGCTTTCCCAGGCCACAAGCAGGGAGCTGGATGGGAAGTGGAGCTTCCGGGATTAGAACCAGCGCCCATATGGGATCCCGGGGCGTTCAAGGCGAGGACTTTAGCCGCTAGGCCACGCCGCCGGGCCCACCTGTTATATTCTTGATAAGTTGTACTTAACATCTTCCTCACACATTCTAAGGAGATGGAAGATTCTCTGCTCTCCTGTACCATTACGGAATAACATAGGTTCTTAAAAGTATATTAGGTTTTACAATTCTTAGATGTAGATCATTAAGCAGTCTGACTCCCATTGAGAACCAATGCTTTCAAGGCAAAGACTTTAGCAATAGTCTACTGCACCAAGCCCTGTAGTTCTATCTTAATTATTTCAAAATATAACCTCTTTAATTTCTTACTTGATTCATTGGCTGTTGTGGTTTAAGTTCTTTACTTTTGAGGTGTACATGTAGTTTTGCAGATTTTTCTTGATATTTGTATCTTGTTATTGCGTTGTGGTCAGATAAGACACTTGGTGTGATCTCTATTTTTTTTTAACTCACTATTGAGAGACTACCATATGATATATCCTGGAGATTGTTCTGTTTACTGTTGAGAAGTATGTGTTTTCTGCAACTATAGAGTTAGATATTGTGTAGAATTCTGTCAGATTTAGTTATTACTTTGTTGTTTCTCTGGAGGATCTGTCAAATGCTACCAGTGAGGTATTAAGACCTCTATTATTATTATATTTAATAAGTCTTTTCCTTTGTTAATATTTGTTTTATGTATTTGAATGTCTCAATGATAGGTAGTATTTCCATGTGCTAATTTGAATCTTCATCATTATATAATGAGATTTTATTCTATTTTTACTGTTTCTAATTTAAGATATATTTTATTTGATAAAAATATGACGAAACTCCTTTCTTTTTTGTCAGTTTGTATAGAATATATTATTCTAAATAGATTTTGACAAAGGAATACTAGACTTTCTATCATTGTCTTTACCTGCAATGCTAAGATACACTTAAATACCAACATGTTGCAGCTGTGACTGATGCTGAAGGACTATAGTATTAGAATAATATGGGAGAAAACAACAGAGGGAAATGATGGGGGCAGAAGGAGGAATCCCTGTGCATGTGAGGCCATACTTTGAAAATAATGAATAAGTATAACATATTATTCAATCCCTTAACTTTCTCTCTTTTTAAAAGATGTATTTATTTATTTAAAATTTCAGAGTTACAGAGAAAGAGGGACAGAGAAAGTTCTGTGCATGGCCCCTTTAAAAAATTTATTACTTTTTTTATTTGAAAGGCAGAGTTAGAGTGACAGAGAGGGAGAGGGGTTCTCCATCTGCTAGTTCACTGCCCAAATGGCTATCATTGGTCAGATGTTAGCTGATCTGAAGCCAGGAACCAGGAGCTTATTCTGGAGCTTTCATATGGGGAGAGTCTCAAGGAACCAGCCTCTGTTGTTTTTCCGGGTGCAAGCAGTGGGTTGGATTGGAAATGAAGCAGCAGGCACACGAACTGGTGATAGATAGGATGTGGGAAACATGGGCAGAGGCTTAGACTTACATACCACAGCCCCACAGCCCCTGATTGTTCCCCCGGATGGACCAGGCTGAAGCCTGCAAAAATTGTAGATGAACACTTTCCCAATTAAAAAAAATGTCGCCTAGCTTTTGTCCTAGGAATTGCACTTTAGAATCTGTTCTCTCTACCTTTTCCTCACATTTGTATATTCATTTATACACATGAACACACATGCGTGTGTGTACGTCTGTGTCTTTGTTTTTCAGGAATTCAATCAGATAGTTGTTAATATGTCTTTTTGGTTTTCAGGAATTTGACCAGATAAGCACTAAACTTCCTTGGAATTCACTAAGGCTCTTGAAGATGTAGATTATTCCTGATTTAGTCAATTTTTATAAACTGTTATTTATTTTTCTGGGAAATAACAAAATCTATGTACTGATTGCACCAAGCAATTAACACATCCATCTGACAAAATTTTTGAAAATTCTTTTCCATACTGATTGCCATAGAGGCTGTACCAATCTGCAGCCCCATCAGCAGTGGAGTAGGGTTCCTTTTTCCCTCCCCCCGCAACCTGCCAGCAAGTGTTGTTGGTGTTTTTCATGTGGGCCACCCTTACTGGCATTAGGTGGTACCTCATTGATGTTTTAATTTGGATTTCCCTTATTGCCAGGGAGCTTGAGCATTTTTTCATATGTTTATTTGCCATTTGGGTTTGTTCCTTTGTGAAATGTCTGCCCATTTCCCGTGCCCATTTCTTGAGTGGCTTGTTTATTTTGGTGTTTCGGCTGTTTTGTAATTCTTTGTATACTCTGGAGATTAGTCCTCTATCACCTATGTCGTGCACGAAGATCTTCTCCCATTCTGTGGGCTGCTTTTTTACTTTGTTGATTGTTTCCTTTGCTGTGCAGAAGCTTCTTAGTTTGATGAGGTCCCATTTGTTTATTTTGGTCTCGATTTCTACTGCTTTTGGTGTCCTTCTTAGGAAGTAGGGACCTACCCCTAGATCTTGCAGAGTATTTCCAACATTTTCTTCCAAAAGTTTGAAGGTTTCTGGATGCAGGTTTAGGTCTTTTATCCATTTAGATTTGATCTTAGTATATGGTGAGAGATGTGGGTCTATCTTTTTGTTTCTATAGGCTATCAACCAGTTGTCCCAACAGCATTTATTGAAGAGACCTTCCCATTTGCCTGGATTATCGTTTGTCCTTTTATCAAAGATTATTTGATTGTATCTGTGTGGGTTCCCTTCTGGTGTTTCTATTCTGCTCCATTGATCTTCCTCTCTATCTTTGTGCCAGTACCAGGCTGTTTTGATAACCACTGCCCTGTAGTATGTCCAGAGGTCCGGGACTGTGATTCCCCCTGCTAACTTCCTGTTCTTCAGGATGGTTCTAGCTATTCGTGTTTTTTTTGTGTTTCCCGATGAACCTTTGGATCATTGTTTCCAGTTCCGTGAAGAATGTTTTGGGCAATTTGATTGGGATTGCGTTGAATGTATATATTGCTTTTGGCAATATAGACATTTTAATGATATTGATTTTACCTATCCAGGAGCATGGGATGTTACTCCATCGCACTCCTAGGAATATATCCAGAACACTTGTTTTATGAGAAACTAACATGCACTCCTATGTTCATAGCAGCACAATCAGTAATTGCAAAAACATGGAAACAACCAAAATGCCCATCAGCAGAGGATTGGAGAAGAAAGCTATGATTCATGTACTCCATGGAATACTACTCAGCTATTAAAAAGAACAAAATGCAGTTCTTTGTGGCCAAATGGGCCAAACTGGAAACCATAATGCTAAGGGAAATGAACCAATCCCAAAAGGTTAGATACCACATGTTTGCCTTAATTTAAGATGATATGATGTTAAGCATAACATGTTATGTTATGTCATATGTCGTATATAAACTAAAATTGAACTGTGAATGGGGGGGTCACAGAAAGTGGTTAAGAAATCGCATTTATTTTCAACATGTTGACTGCTCAATACCATGTCAATTAATTCCATAACGATGTTAATTGTTGCAGATGGTATATTAGTGCTTTTATTTGACCGGGAAGATACTCTGCTGACTCTGCCCTCAGACCAGACAGGGTCTACCTAATAAGTAGTTGGACTTGTCTGGACTATAGGATGTTGGACTCTATGCTTGGCAAAGAATTGCAAAGAGGGAATTTCAACTGAACTTGAACTATGGTTATGCAGCGGGGTGGAGGAACCCACCATGGGGGGAGGGTGGGGAGGAGAATCCCAGATTCTATGTAATTACAACACAATGTAATTAATGAATAAATTTAATAAAAAAAATAAACATAAAAAAAAGAAAATTCTTTTCCAGTTCTTTTTCATTTGGGGGGGGTTTAATATTTTGTCCTGTTTTATTTTCGATACTTCTGGAGCCAATTAAAGAAAAATTATTGGGTAGGTCCAATGTGACTCTTAATTCCATTTTGTTTTGCCTGTTTTTCTTCCTGTGCTTTGCTAGGTAGGATAATGGTTGATCACTTTATTTCAACCTTGCATTAAACTGTATTCTGAATGTATTGCAGTGTAGTGAAATGACATTCTATATGATTCATATAATTTTTACAGATTTGTCCTTTTAGATTTTGACTGAAAAGACTGTAGGTATCTGCTTGGATTTCAAACACTTCAGATGGGTTCTGTTATTTCAAAGTTTTCATTTATACTTTTTGCCTTTCTCCTCTAGAAGCTTTGAAAAATAATTATTATGTTGAAGAAAAATTTGCTGTAAGGATTCAGTATGCCTTAACTCTTAAGTGAATTTTCTTCTCCTAAGTAAAGGTTGTGGCAGATTTTACTCTGCTTTTTCAAACTTTAAAATTTTAGCTTTCCAAGTGTATAAAACTCTTTATGTGGAAAACACAAAAACTAAGAGTCTATATACCAAATCTGTAATGCCTTCCTTGTGTGACCACTAAAACCCTCCCTGCTTTTTCCTTTATTCCAGTAGACACCTTTGTCAAGGACCACATTTAATAATCAGTTTTTTTTTTTTATAATTACATCTTTTTTTTTTTTTTAGATTTATTCATTTTATTACAGCCAGATATACACAGAGGAGGAGAGACAGAGAGGAAGATCTTCCGTCCGATGATTCACTCCCCAAGTGAGCCGCAACCGGCCGGTGCGCGCCGATCCGAAGCCAGGAACCTGGAACCTCTTCTGGGTCTCCCACGTGGGTGCAGGGTCCCAAGGCTTTGGGTCGTCCTCGACTGCTTTCCCAGGCCACAAGCAGGGAGCTGGATGGGAAGTGGAGCTGCCGGGATTAGAACCGGCTCCCATATGGGATCCCGGGGCGTTCAAGGCGAGGACTTTAGCTGCTAGGCCACACCGCCGGGCCCAATAATCAGTTTTATTTTAGGAAGATTTTTCTTTCAGGAATTTCATAGTTTTTAGAATTTCTGGCTTTTAGATTTAACAATATAATTTTGTGATTATTTTGGAAACTTTGTTTTTTTTAGGGAATGTGTTGACCCATTATGATTTTATGATTCTACTTAGAATAAATTTGTCTCATAATATTCTTATGAAAATAAAAAATGAAAATTTGTTTATGTGCTTAATTCATTCAGTTTTGCACATGGCAAATACTGAGTATCTATTAGATTGCTGAGCTAGATGCTGGTGATACAGCAATGAGCACAGCTATCCATTCTCATGGAGAAACACATTTTTGATAGTAAAACATCCATATGGCAGTTTGTACAAAATACTCCTAAAAGTGATTCATTGTGATAGTAAGTTCTCAATGACATATGGATTGTAATTTTAGATAAACTGGCTAAAAATTTCAGTGAGAAGATCATCTTGTGCACAGACCACAGGAGGTGAATGATTCCTCGACGTTACCCTTGGAATACTTCATAGAGGAAGAATTTCAGGAAGAGTGAACTAACAATGGTCAATGCTGAAATTTGCCTCTTCGAGAAAAAGGAAAGAAAGGGTGAATAGAACAGAGTAAGAGATGGAGATGAACATAGAGACAGACACAGAGGAGCTATCACATGGTGATTGTATCTTATAGGATTGCTGCGGCAACTGAGAATAGAGGTCATTGGAAATATTTGATTATTTGTTAAATGTAAATATTTGTTTATTTACATTTGTGAAATATTTATTTTATGGAAAGAAAGAACCTCTGTCTCCTTTTCTTGCATCTCTCTAATCTCTCTCTCAGAGAGATGAGACACAGAGATTCTTTCATCCATTGATTCACAATGCAAAGGACTGCAATGGCTGAGACTGACCGGAGTGAAAGCAGACAGTAGAATTTCATCTGTATATCTCACATGGATAGAAAGGGCCAAAACACAATGGACCATCAGTTTTCTCAGACATGCTAGCTTCTAGATTAAATGCAAAGAGACCTGAAATTGAGCTGGTTCTCAGATATGGAATGCTTGTATCACAAAATATCCCTTAATCTGTTGTAAAACAAACAAAATCCACCAGTTTACTTTTTAAATGGTCCATTTGGATAGTTTTGTTAAAATAAATATTAGCCAGATGAAAGTGGGGTAAGGAAATTACCTGAGATGATATTATAATAATTCAGGTCAAGTAAGAATTTGGTTTGATCAAAGTATTTAGAGTGAGGTAATAAGAATGGTCATATTCTGTTTGTATCTTAGGGTAGAATGAAAATGATACAAATGGTTAGAATTTGGATTCAAGAGTACAAATAAATCAAAGATTAATTTTTAGTTTTTTAGTTTTTTAAATACCTTGAGCACGTAGGAAGACTTTTCATGTATAGATATAGGGAAGACTAAGAGAGAAGGAATAATTTGGGGGAACACTAAAAACTCAAGTCTTGGGTTGGTTAAATTTGAAATACTTACAAAAACTGATAAATCAAGTAAGAGTTGTGTAAGGAAGCTGTGGTCTAACATACACTGGCCAATTGAATGAAACAGAAGGAAGGATGTACTACAATCCAAGACTCCTGATGGAGTGATTAAACTGTGGATAAAATTTAATGTTTCATTTTAGCAATCTTGGGATTATGGTTGCTCTTGCAAGAATAGTTTCAGTGAGTTATGGGTCCAATGTCAACTTCATTAGAATGGATTTAAGACAAAATGAAAAAAGTGGAATTGGAGATTGATGAACTAAATTCTTCAGAGGACTGAATTAGTGTGAGTCCCTCAAAAACAAATTCCAGGATAGAATTTCTTAAGAAAGATCTATTTTTACTTGAAAATCAGGGAGAGAGAGGTCTTCATCTGCTGTTTCCCCCAAATGGCCTTAGTGATCAGACTTGAGCCAGTCTGAAGAATGGAGCATGGAGCTTCTGGGTCTTCTCTGTGGGTGCAGAGGTCCGAGGACTTGAGCTACATGATGCTGTTTCCCCAGGCCTTTAGCAGCAAGCTCATTGGAGGAGGGGCAGACAGGACTGAAACTAGCATTCAAAATGGATGTAGTGCTGCAGAGGGCTACTATGCTATGCCACTTCTTCAGCCCCCATGATAGGATTAAATGTGCTAGCCTTTCATTGGGCAATATGTCTGTATTAGAGAAAGTGGTGAAAATCTTAAATAACGGAGAAAATTCTCTAACTGCTGTGTGAGTTAACCATGGACAAAGGAAGAAAAGACAGAAATTTGATACAAGCTTCCTTCACAGACTTCCTGTGCCTAAAGGACATTCACACTTGGTTATCAAAGTTTTCTTGAATCAATGTCAACCATCAAGACTCCCATGTTTCCCATGAATGGGCCTGTGTTAAGATACCTGCTGTACTAAGTCACTGGCTCAGAGTAGCCTGTGCAAAATAGAGTCTTGTTGCTAGTGAGAGTTTGATTTCAAAAAGTAGCAATTGTGTTTTGTTCAGTTACCGTTACTCCCTGTGGTTGGATGTCTATTAGGCACGTATGATTACAAATCTTGGGAATTGACTGAAACTGATTTATAATTTAGAACATTTTTAAAATACATTTCTAAATGTGCTTAAATAGAATGTGTGTTCTCTAAAATTGATGCAAAACTCTATGTGCAAGGGATCTTTAAAAAGTTAATAGAGAATAAATATTATGAAAAATATGAGTTTGTTTTGCATCAATAAACATGCTAATTTGTTACATTGTGTATGAAGAGGATGAAGTTTAAGGCACCTTAAAAGATGGATGAAAGCGTTCAGTTCTGTGATTTCTAGATGTGAAATAGATGCTTGATAAAGGCTTATTCATTTAATTGAATAGACATTCTTTGTTTTATGTAGTGGACATGCTACTTTGATTCTTTAGTATTCTCTCCTTTCTAAGAAAACTGGTTTGATTAGATGCAGTAATGTACCTAGCTAACAAAATGCAACAAAACAAAACAAGACTTAACATTTCCCTGCCTCTCTTGTAGCTTACTTACGTAAGTACAAATTGTTGAGGGACTTGTAAGGGAGCTCCCCGAGAGATGGACAGACAGCTGATCTGTACTCTTTGCCATTTACTGTCATCTTTGGACTCCTGCTAACAGTCATGCATAGATGATTTCAGCCACTTTTGCTTTTATTATGTAGTACTAGTAGCCAAATCAAATTCCTAACTATACATCCCTTTTTCACTATCCACCCCAGGACTCTACATGCGGATGACTGGGGTTATTTATAAATACTTAGCAGCTAGATGGCACTATTTGGAATACACACAGAAATACTGAGAGACTTTCTAAACATGGATTCCCTTTTCAAGGTGGATCTCAAAGACAGTCTTACACGAACCTTTTCACCTGGAAGAATTCCAGAAACCTTTCAGGAAGAGAAAGTGCCTGCTGTTGCTGCTGATACTGCTGCAGTTTAGTGGAAACTGAAAGGCCAGAATGATGACCTTTCAAAAAGAACAAATGTTATTAAATAATGGATTTTTGTCTCACCTTCTCCAACAGTGAAGTGCAAAAGGATGAAAAGGGAATCCTATTCTTCTATTAATAACTCCTCAGGCAGTCTTGTGCTGACAAAGCAGAAAGCAGCTGTAAAATTAGCAATTTTTACTGCAAATTAGCCACTTGCAAAGCCATAAAAAGGAAAAAGGAATTAAGAAGAATTCTGTTAATGGAGTCAAGGATGGAAAACCCAAGAGTGATAGAACATAAATGATCAGAAAACTGATACTTATTTCAAGGAAGATATTACCTAGGTTTTAAATAACTGCTGATAGTTATTGTTTATGGGGAAAGCACTAATTTATAGCTCTTGGATGAGTGGCTTTTCTTAATGGCTCCATGGAGCAGATCTATCAGAAATTGGAACAGCACAAGGTTTAGGTTGATGCTAATAAACTATCCCAGCACCCCTTTTCTGAGATATTCCTATTCTATATTAGAAAGGCAGTGAAGGCAGGAGAAAAAGGTTCAACTCTGGAGGCACACAAAATTAGGTTTTTATCCCAGTTTCAATGTATTACCAAATTTTGGACCCAGTACCATGGCCTAGCAGCTAATGTCCTCACCTTGAACGTGCCAGGATCACATATAGTTGCTGGTTCTAATCTTGGAGGCCCTGCTTCCCATCCAGCTCCCTGCCTGTGGTCTGAGAAGCAGTCAAGCACATCCCAAAGCCTTGGGACTCTGCACCCGCATGAGAGACCCAAAAGAAGCTCCAGGCTCCTGGCTTTGGATTGGCTCAGCTCTGGCCATTGCGGTCACTTGGGGAGTGAATCATCGGAAAGAAGATCGTTCTCTCTGACTCTCCCTCTCTCTGTATATCTGACTTTGTAATAAAAATTTAAAAATTATATATATATGTATATATATATATATTTATATATATATAGGTTTGGAGAACTCTTTTATCCCTGGGACTCTATCTCATTGCCTATCAAAACTGTGAGAAAATGTATTTCATTATGTTAACAGCATCATATTCAGTAACATGCAAAGAACATGGTGTTTGTAAGTTCTCAGAAAATATTAGTTCACTGCTACGTTTTTCCCTCTTTATGGGCTAGGAACACAAAACCTTGTCCACACATCTAAAGAAGTTAAACTGGCCGCAGTAGAATTCTTACCAATATGATCAATCTCTACATAGGAGCTGAATATGTATTATAATTTATGACTGAGCTTGTGCAACAGCTTCTCATTTGCTATTTTATGAAAATGATAACTCAGTGTCAATACTAGAGAATGATCAGAAGAAAGGGACAGAAACTGCATGATACAAACATAACTTTCCAAAAAGCAACCTACATAGGAAGAATTAGAAATTTTTGTAATTTTCCTCATTTGTGGCTTTGGTAGTTTCCACAGCATGGTAATTTAATACTTTTATTTGTCCCAACATAAGTGAGAAATTTGGAGAGTTTGACAGGCCTGAGTCACTACTTGATCTGATCCAGGGTGTATTTTATGTATGAGACAGGCATTTTCTCTCTCACAATTGGAAAATATATAGGCAAAGGCAAGTGAACATGAAGGAAAAAAAAAAGACTGATTGCTGTTGAAAAGAAAATGTAACACAACGAATCATTAATTGTATTGTAAGATCAAAAGAAAAAGAAAAAATGTTAACATTTAACATTCAAAATTATTTATTTAAGCTATTTATACCAGGGGATATTAAAAGACAGTTAAATTGGCTTTAAATCAATGATAATTCATAAACTTAATGAATATTATGACAGTGTTATGAAAGCAGTTCTCTGTGATTGAAAATGCCTTTTCTAGAATATTAAGAAAAAGTTATGGTTTATAAAGTTGCATGCATGGTAGGTTACAGGTTAATTTTTTACTTTGTTTCTTAAACTTCTCTTTTCAAAATAACTTCCCTTATTTATTTTCACTTTATGTGAAAGAAAGAGGGACATAATTTTCTATCTGTTATTCAGTTCTCAAGTCCTGTCATAGCTAGCTAGGGCTGTGCCAGACTGAAGGAGACTTCATTCCAGATCTCCCATGGGATTCTTCAGGGATGCAAGCACTTGAGCCATCATTGCTTCTTCCCACAGTGTATTTAGCAGAAAGCTGAATCAGAGACTAAATGACCAAAGCTCAACCCAGGAACTTCAATATGGGATTCAGCATCCTATGCTCACACATTGTGCCACATGCACGCCTACATTCAGCTATTGTTAACTGCAATATTTACGTTATTTGTTTATTTCATTGTGATGGTGGCTACTAAGTCATCCTTGAATCCCTCGTGCCTTATACAAGGACAGTATTCAATAAATTTTAGTTTAATTTATTTTTGTGTGTGCAAGAATTCCAAAGCAACGTGCAAAAACTCTCCATCAGAATGATTAGAAAATGTAATCAAATATTAACAATTATAGTATTTTTAAGTTACATTTCTTGTATTTCTATTTGTAGCATAATCCCTAATTTTTATCATAAGTGTAAATAAACAGAAATAAATAAGAGAATATCCAGCAAGACTTTCAAGAAATCCTTTTTGTAAGCATGTGTACAGAGGAAATGTTCCCCTCCTTTTATTGTCACTCCTTTCCTCACCCCTTTCACTTGGGTAGAATTGGGTACTACCTCTAGTTGCTTTACACTCTAAATACTAACCTGTGCAAGAGCACTGAAAACATCCAATTAGAATTTATAGCTTTGTCTGTCTTACTACTTTGAGCACCTTTGTTTGATTCAAGGATTTTTTTTATAATTTATTTTGGAATTCTTGACATTGGCCATGCGTTCAATCGAATAGGTAGTGATCAACACTGATTAGTTGACAACACTCTACTATATGATGTTCACCTATTATATTGTGATCATTGTATTAGAGCTCTAACTGTGTATGCTTTTGATTTATTTGTGCCCTACTATGCATGCTATTCTGAATTGCTTCTTTGACAATTTTATGCCCCAGATCATTAAGTAAATGGGCCTTTGCACTAACTGTTTTATGACACTTGGTTTAGATATCTGGACTTGTTTTTCCATCTAGGTGCTAGTATGTTAACCATTCTTGTATGTTGGCTAGAAAGCTCACAATAAATGCATGATATGATTTTCTGATTACTTTATTGTCTTTTCTGCATCTACTACTTTCAGAATGATCATAATGAATCTTCTGGGACTTATCGAGTGTTAAGAAAAAACCATCTGGTGCCGAGAAATCAAAGGCATCAGGAAAAATCCCCCACAGGAACTAGAAACACTGAAGAAATAACAGATCAGAAGCCACCTGGAAAAAAGAGTAACAACACAGAATAAAGCATTAAATCTTGGATTGAAGAGGCTTTCTCCAAAAAAGAACAACAGATGAGAACAAAGGCAAATTAGAGTCAGTATTATGATCAAATGACTTGAAAAGTAATTTGTCAAGCAATGAGATGAAGGTAGTTTCAAGGCTGAGAACCCCAAGCAGGAGAGCAAGAAATTTTAAGATAATTGATAAAAGGGATTCTTGCTTCTGACAGCAGAAAGAGTTTAACAAACTCTTAACTCTTTTCAAATCCAAACTGCCATTCTGTCCATGCTCAAAGGAAGAAACAATATCTGTGAGTACCTGTTCTATACATGCTAGTCAATGTGTTAGCAGTCCTTCATCCTCACCAGAACCTGCAAATATGGCCTTAGCAGTTCATATTTTAAAAAGAGCTTACTTGTTTGTTTGGAAGGCACAGAGAGACAGAGACAGAAAGAGAGAGAGAGAGAGATGAGAGAGAGAGAGAGAGAGAGAGAGAGAGAGAGACACATTCCTTCCACTAGTTCACAACCCAAGTGACTGCAATGGTTGGGATTGGGCCAGGCAAAAGACAAGAACCCAGAATCCCATCTGGGTCTCTCATGTGGCTGCATGGGCCCAGCAGGACATCTTGTGCTGCTTTCCCAGGTGCATTAGAGGGGAGTTGGGTGGGAATAAGAACATCCAAGACTTCAACAGGTGGCCATAGGGAATGTAAGGTCCACAGCACTGGACCTTACCAATTACATTTTTTCAGATACAAAAGTTGTCAATAATATTAACTGTGTTTCTTAATCTTATAAGAAATGCAATAGCTTGATTTTATATCTTGTGAAGAATTCTTAAGGAATCAGAAATCAAGGATTCTCACTGTTTTGACTAAACTGATAGGGACTATTGAATTTCTCCATAGTAACCTAAATCATAGCACATTGTTTTACTTGCTTTCCCATAGAGAAGGAGAGAAGAAAGAATAAATGCTGTTTGACAAAGAGGAAGAAGGAAGGATGTCTGTGGGGAAAACTTGCCTGGCAGCCCTTGTTGCCTGCTGCCACTCACTTTACTCTCTCTGGAAGGCAGGTTGCACAGTAACCTGATGCCAGGCTGTCAGCAGCAGAAACTTGCATTGAGGAAACTCACTCAGAGGCTATTAGACACAAGAGCCTGCCCACAGGTTACATGGTGAAAAGCATACCTGAAGAGCAGGGAGTGATGGATATGCTCAGAGGTTAGCAGGAAGGAAAGGAGAACAAAGGGCACTGAAATATGTTTTATAATAGACATAGGGTCTTGCTAAGCTCTTTCCGCATGTCTTTTCTCATCCTTCTCCAACAGTCCTGTAACTATGGTTTCCTCCATTTTTGTTAATGCAAAAAGTTAAGATTAAAAAAATGTAAGGGGATTGTCTGACATTAGTGGTGTTGGGTATTAATTTTTTTTTCTGGCTTGAAATTCCACATTTTCTATTAAACTGTGGCTTTCTTTGGGGGCTCCCAACTGTGTTTTTACCGTATCTACATAGCATATGTCTTTCTTTCCTTTAATATTTTCCCATAAGTTGACTCTCCTCCTTATTAAATTCTACTTAAAATGCTTGCAATGCTACTATAAATGAAAAAGCAATTTATTTGCCATAAATAGATGGTAATAAAAAATGTGAATAGAATTAAAGTAGTGCTATTCCATTCTTGTCTCAGAATCTAGTTTCCGGAAGACCCTATGTCCGAGGCATAATTTCTTTATAAAATAATGAATATGAACATGTTTTTGAGAGGTGCTAAAGATAGCTCCAAAATGATGTTTTTCTTCTGGTTATAATAATAAAAGGAATGAAAGATCATTGAATTCTTTGGTCTGTGTTTCAGGCTATTTTATATACTTTCTGTTGCCTGCCCCAACAATGTCCATGGCCACCAATCCCCAGGACCAAGTGGTGAGAAACTTCTTGTATGATAACAGTGATAATGTGATCTACCATTCTGAAATAAAGCAAGTGTTCACCTTACATTCCACCTCCTCGAGTGAGACCAACTCTGGTAATGAAGAAAATAAATGAATCGAGACTACCTGGCAGTGATCTTTTAAGCAATTTCCCCACAAAAAAGTTCTCCATCCAGTGTATCATAAGTAAAATCTTGACAATTTGTTTTAAGAAAAATTAAACAAAATTTTGTTGCACATGCAGTTAATTTTAGTTAACTCGCACGGATTTAAAGCTTTTCAAAAATTTTATTATGTATCAATCATTCAATATTAAATTTGGATGAAAATGAACCAAAATGAATCACTCATCTTTTTTCTTACGTTTTTTCAAACTATCCTGCATCTGTGTTACTGATAATCTGTTTTCTATGTTAGAGCAGTTTTCCATATTCCACTAACTTATCCAAATGTGCAGGAGTGATGACTAGAGGCAAACAGTCCAAACAATTAAAGGTTGGAGAAGTGCATTACGTTAAGCTCAAGAATGTACTTGTTGGATTTAGCAATAGGAGAGTTCTGATCAACTGATGCTGGGATTGTTTCAGTTGAGGGCTGAAGATGTTGGTGAATTGATGAGTAATACTGAATAACCAGCTATAACATAAACACATGATGGGCTCTGATAAAGTATGACAAATGGAGTGCCAACTAAAGGAGAACTCGGAAGATTTCTGAGGATGATTTTGAGCAAGAGAAGGCAAGCTTAGGATAAAAGTTTAAAATAGAAAGTTAAGGAACTTAGAAGAAAATTAAATCTAGAAGAAATGTGAAAGGTTTGTCTTTGTATGTGAAGAATACTTGGAGAAGATCACAGTAAAAAGATGACTGGGCTCGGCAGCGTGGTCTAGTGGCTAAGGTCCTCGCCTTGATCCCATATGGCTGCTGGTTCTAATCCCGGCAGCTCTACTTCCTCTCTATCTCTCCTCCTCTCAGTATATCTGACTTTGTAATAAAAATAAAGTAAATCTTAAAAAAAAAAAGATGACTTCCTAGAAATGAAATGGAATTAGCAGAATGAACTTGTGGCACGGACTGCCGCAAAGTGTCTGGACAGTAGTAATCTCTCTGTGCTTTTGCCCTCTAAGATGGAAATTTAGGAGAGTCAGACCACTAATACTCAGGCAGAATCATGAAATATTTAAGGCTGGATAAACTCCAGTCTTCTGCCTTACTCTTGGACCTATCTCTGAGAATGTCTGCTCTCTCAAGTTTAGTGGCAAGGGATTAATTTCAGCATAAAAGAGAAAATTCCATTTAGAAAGCTTTATGCAAGAGAAAACTGTCTTCTAAATAATAGTAATGACTATTTCTTGTCATATGGTGCAAGTTTCGTTCTGAGATATTTTCAAGATGTGAATTCTTCCTTAAATAAGTACATACTAATTTATTTTTTGTTAAGTAAAAATACTAGATCATTGGTCTGTTTTTCATATAGCTTAATTTCAAAAGTTTTTTACTTCTTAGAGATTCTTTTTTTTTTTAAAGAGTAACAACATAGATTTAAATCCTGATGTCAGAAAACAAAATTATTGTCCCAGGTATGATTTGAGCAGGCCAAAGTATCACCAAGTTCATCTGAGGCACTGGGTTTCATTAGGTTCAGCCAAGTTGTTGACTGAAATTTATTGTCCATCATGTGCAAGCAATTCTTTGGAGTTTTAAATGCATCATCTTCCTTAATCTTCCTAATAACCCTATGAGTTAGGAAGTACTAATATTCCTTTTTATGGATTGACTATTTGAAGCCAAGCTGGGTTAAATGATTTTCTCAAGGTCACTGTCAGCAAGTGCCTCAGAAGGGATTTGAACTCAGCTTTGCTAGACTTCAGAGTTTAATCCTGTAAGTGCTACATATGACATTCTTACATGTGTTTCTGTACACATGTACAACACCGTAGAACACTGCTACTTTCAATGTGACACCTATAAAGCAGTGTGTAAAAACATCCGCAACTCATAGGTCAATGTTGTTACCGCATACTGCGACTTTGTCATTAAGTGACGTTGCTCAGAATCAGTCCAGAAGAATAGCGTTTATTGTCTCTGGGGAAAAAAAAAAACCTGATTAGGGACAAAATGATGTCCTCTTTCAGGATTCCCTGGAAGACAGGGTTCTGAGGGACTAAATCACAATATGTCAGTGTCAAACAGAGGCGAGCTGCTTTACCTTCTTCCCACAAGCATGAAGTTGTATAGTTTTATTAATGTACCCCCTTTGTTAAAGTGGCATCCTTTTAAATATGTACTAAAAGTGTAAGCCAGAGCAGCGCCATAACTCACTCCAACAGGCTTGTGTATTCATCAGGTATTTATGGCACTGCTGCTAGCCAGCTCTTCCATCTGCAATGTCTTTAGTCATCATTCATCGGGTGCATCTATTAAAGCAACTCTGAAGTCATCCATAACAAAGGAACTCATCTTTTAGAACTCTTTTGGCACTGAAGGGAAATCCAAAGATTTCCCATAAGCCCAGTGTTTCACTTTGTTTTTTACAGGATTTTGCTATGAGAATGTCACAGGGCTAAATTGCCCCTGCCTCTGAAAGTTAATAGAAGACAATTATTTAATTTTGTTGTACTACCTAGCAAGAAACTATGCTTTAAAAACACAAGGTTATGAAAGAGATTGAAGACTCTCTCCTGCTTCTCCTTAAACTAAAAATTTCAGCCCCAAATAAAAGTGTTTTATTCTTTCTGAAATGGATATGGAGTACTTTTTCTTACTTAAAACAAATTTTAAAAACAACAGCAAAAACTAAGCTGAAAAAAAAAAAAAACAGAAGAGGAAATATTTAGTGGACTCTGTTATTAAATATGGTTGAATATTCCTATAGCAAAATTGTTTAATTTGGCTCTATTCACATATGGTAAAATCTAAAATTAAGCAGGAGATTTTTAAAATAATCATTTCAAAAGATATGGATGCATTGGTAGAAAATAAAGGCAGCTGTAATTGTCACTTTGAACACTGTAATGCTATTGCATTAATTTATCCACAGACGTTCTTATTACTAAAATAGGATGTGTGGTGTTCATAGTGGAAAAAAGATTAAAAAGACAGAAAAGACACCAATCAGAATAAATATTCATGGCTAAAATGTTCCGGAGTATCTCATAACGAAAAAAAAAAAAAACTAGCAAAATGTTCATGCTACTCCAAACTTGGCCACAATGACCACCGAGAACTGTAAATTCTTCTTGACGTAACTCCTCACTCTTGGGCTGAGAAACAGTCTCAAACACAGGAACCCTGGAGTCCTTGCTGACTGCTCCCACTCTCAGCCCTGGTGCAGAGACAAAGGCCTGCAAATGCTCCATATCAATTAGACATTCAGAATAGAGCATGTCTGTCTAAATGTACGGGGGTGAGGAAGTGGCGGGGTTTTATGCCTTATTAATTGGACATTGCTATTTAAACTCTTGAAGACTCCAAATGGCTTTGGCACGTGGTCAGAACTATAAAATAAATGGACTCCAGAAGTGAAAGGGAATACTCCGAGCTAGGCCATTTCCTGTTCCTCCCTAGAATCCTAAACTGTGTCTGGTACCGCATTTTCATCCTTAAATGTATGTTCTATGCTCAGCTTACCTTTAATGTTTCTTTAACTGTAGTGCAGACTTTTTCTTCTACTTTTGGCCTTTTTAAGAAGCAATGTCTTGAATAAATAACCACCTCTATGGTAGCCACATAAGTCATTATCTATGCATCTGCCGAAGCAATTTGACCGGCAATATAAAATCTCACTTGATTACAATAGTATAGTGTTTCAGCAACATCACAAGCCCAACATTCTGCTATTTCAGTGTATCATGGCACTGCAGAAAATCTAGAGTAATGGCAGAAAACCTAGTGTCATTGGGGGTCCCCCTTTTATTTGGAAGTAAAGATGAACACTGAAGTGTAACTTCACTATTGTAGTCCCCATTATACAGTTTAACTATGAGAATATGTGTTATATACGTGTTTGCCTATGTAGCTATTTGTTTTGCACTTTGAAAGAATACTGACTTCAAAGAAAACATATGCTATTTGTCTTTTTTGAATATTTATTTATTTTCATTGGAGAGGCGATATACAGACAGGAGGAGAGACAGAGAGGAAGATCCTCAATCCGACGGCCCACTCCCCAAGTGGCTGCAACTGCTGGAGCCAAGTCAATCCGAAGCCAGGAGCCAGGAGCTCTTCCGGGTGTCCCATGCAGGTGCAGGGTTCCAAGGCCCTGGGCCATCCTCGACTGCAGGGACCTGGATGGGAAGCAGGACCGCTGGGATTAGAACTGGCACCCATATGGGGTCACAGCGCATGCAAGGCAAGGACCTTAACCATTATGCCGTCACGCCAAATGTTGCTATTTGTCCTTTTGGAATTGGCTTATTTCACTTAATCTTAGCCAAAAGGCCGAGAAGCGATGGAATTGGCTTATTTCACTGAGCAAAATGATTTCCACTTGGAATAATTTTGCTGAAGGACTATACTACTGTAATAATATAGGGGGGGTGCAATTGTAGGGGAGTGTGGGGAGGGAGGAAGCAGAGCTGGAGGGAAAGATCCCCATACCTATAAAATCCTATCATGGAAAATGATAACAACAGCAACAATAATAATAATGCTAAAAAAACTAATAATAATGATTTCACCTGATCACTTTTCCTTTTACATAGCTATTGTCCTTTCCATTTTAATGAGGTTTTCTGTGTGAATTATACTGAAAGGAAGGTTATTTGTGGCAATAAGAGTGGGAGAGCTGCTATTTGAGCTAGGAGGATGCTGGGAGGGGCATCAGCAGCATCTTTTGTTAGTAGACCGTTTCACTCCGTGCAATGAACAGGCAGTCCACTCGCCGAGCCGACATTCTCTCCTCAGCATCACCATCTTCCCCAGCTATCCTCATACTCGTGTGTCCTGTTGTAGACCTAGTTTTGTACTAGTTCAGAAGGACAGACTGAGAGTTCTCTTTGGGGGATGGACATGTGTTGACAAGGGGTAAAGACTTAAGTCAACTAGGGTCGTTGAGGAAAGCTAGGAAATACATTTCTATGCTCCAATGCCCAGGATGAGGTGTCTCAGAAGAGTGTGTGCCATGAGAAATTAAATGAGGGGATAGAGAATCCCTTTCATTTTCACTACTTACAGCTGTTCCTTTAGGATAGCATATATATATATATGTATATATATATGCTTAGAAAGTCAGATGTACAGAGAGGAGGAGAGACAGAGAAGAAGTTCTTCCATCCAATGATTCACTCCCCAAGTGACTGCAATGGCTGGTGCTGTTCTGATCTGAAGCCAGGAGCCAGGAACTTCCTCCAGGTTTCCCACGCAGGTGCAGGGTTCCAAGGCTTTGGGCCGTCCTCGACTGCTTTCCCAGGCCACAAGCAGGGAGCTGGATGGGAAGCGGGGCTGCCTGGATTAGAATCGGCGGCCATATGGGATCCCAGCATTGAAGGCAAGGATTTTAGCTGCTAGGCCACCGCACCGGGCCCATGTCCCCACTTGGGACAGAGTATTTAGGATAAAAGAATAGTAAACCTTAAGATCATCAAAGCAATACAGCCAAATCCTATTCCATAGGCTGGTAGTAATACACAGCTTATTGTGGCAGAGTTTATATATGGATGACAATTAAATCTTAAAACTCACTGAATAGTAATGTATTCCCTCCCTCAAACCATAGATACTTATGGTGAGTTTTACTTAGATAATCTGCCCAAAGTGCTTTACTAAGTTATATAAGGTAACATAGTTTCAAAAGCAGCTTTGATTTGATTATTTATATTAACATTTTTTTTTTCATTTGACAACAATGCAGCTTCACTTTAGAAATTTTGAAAAGCCAAATGGGGAAAAACAAGAAACAACTGAACTGAAATGTTTGAATGAATATTTAAGACTAAGGCAAATTCTACCGTCAGTTGTCAACACGCAATTCTCACCTGTGTTTAGTACCTTTACAGAGCAGAGGGGTTAGAGTTTAGATTGGAAACCAAAGTGTAGGTTAACCCACCATTAGGAGTAATATCAACTCAGTCTTGGTTTCTCCTCCACATATTTTTTTTAAAGATTTGTTATTATTGGAAAGCCGGATATAAAGAGAGGAGAAGAGACAGAGAGGAAGATCTTCCATCCGATGATTCACTCCCCAAGTGAGCGCAATGGGCCGATGCACGCCGATCCGAACCCGGGAACCTGGAACCTCTTCCAGGTCTCCCACGCGGGTGCAGGGTCCCAAGGCTTTGGGCCGTCCTCAACTGCTTTCCCAGGCCACAAGCAGGGAGCTGGATGGGAAGTGGAGCTGCCGGGATTAGAACCGGCTCCCATATGGGATCCCGGGGCTTTCAAGGCAAGGACTTTAGCCACTAGGCCACGCCACCGGGCCCTCTCCCCCATATTTTAAACCAATATTGTATTAGTATCTTACTCTGGGACCTTGAGATATTTTCCAATCTTCTCACTATTATTTGCATTGTAAAGGTTTTTCTTTATCTATTATTGGCCTACACTCTTGTATATATTTATTTATTTGTGTTTATAAATGTCAATTTATTTTATATTAGCTTTATATTGCCTAGCATGTTTGCTGCAATTAATTTTCCATTAGAAGACTGTATATTTTTTTCCTAAAAATTTGTGAAATAATGTTCTGTATTGCTATATTTGAATATTATGTATAGCAGTGACTGTGACAGTAAATCCAGTTAATGGTAAGAAGCCACTCTAGCTGATTTGCCAGTTTACTTAAATGGAATATGTTTTTCAAATAAATACTTATGGTGTTCTTATTAAAAAAAAAAAAAACCTTTAAAGCTTCATACCTGTACTTTGGTGGTAAAATAATCTTAGCAAGATTTTAATGTTGAAAATTACATCCGCATGTCTCCAAATTCTCAGAAGTTTTTGCCAAAGCACTTTGTGCCATTACAGAAACATGAGTTTGCTCTTTCTCTGCACCGTACCTTCCTGGGGTCTAAATCCAGCAGCTCTTGTCTGGGCTGTGCACTGGGGTCAGCTTGGGCTCTCAGTTCTTTTTAAATTAAGATTTATTTATTTTTATTGGAAATTCAGATTTACAGAGAGAAGGAGAGACAGAGAGAAAGAATTTCTGTCTACTGGTTCACTCTGTAAGTGTCCTCAATGGCTGGAGTTGAATTGGTCCAAAGCTAAGAGCTAGGACCTTCCTCCGGGTTTTCCATGTAGGATTAGGATTCCAAGGCTTTAGGTCATCTTCTACTGTTTTCCCAGGCCACAAGCAGGGAGCTGGATGGGAAGTGGAGCTGCTGGGATTAGAACCGGTTCCCATATGGGATCCTGGCACGTTCAAGGCGAGGACTTTAGCCACCAGGCCACGTCGCCGGGCCCTGCTGTGAACTTTTAAATCCACAGGTATATGATTTTATGAGTTGAAGATATAGTTTAGTGCTAATAGCATGGATTTTAGGTTCCCTTAGAACAGGGTTCAAAGCTGAATATCTATTCTCATTAGGTCAGTTAGCCTGAGGAAATTGCTTAAGTCCATAAGCTTCAGTACTGTCTTCCACAAAATGGATATAGAAACATATTTCTCCCAAATCATCATTATGGAGATTATGTGAGATAATGTGTGAAGCATCTTATCACAACATAGACTGCTTAGCAAGCAGTTAAGAAAAAGAAGATTTATTTCATATAGATGTTTGAAATTAAATGGTTATGAATTTTATCATAGAATTCATAATGAAGCTAATGGCACAGGAAAGAAATGATACCGTATTATAAAAGATCAGCCACTCACCTTCTGCTACGATGCTGAGGTCCTTTCTTATCCCCAATGGAAATATTCCTTTGGCTGCAATTTTTCATGTCTTGTAGGTTTCAATCAATACAATTGATTTAATGATTAATTTATTGTGTTCCTCAGTAAAAGCCTAGCATTGACTTCTTAAAATGGAATATTAATGCATTTCAGACAAACAAAATGCCTCTTGTACTATTTTAAATATGGAACGGTGGAGGATGAGTAGGGTGTTGCTGCTTTCTGACTTGGTGAGTTGAAGAGAACATCTACCTGATTATACACACTGACGCTGCTCTTGACCTTTGTGTCTTGTATTTTTTGGGAGGACATCATACTTTTTTTTTTCTACTACTAGTGTTAGAAACAGTTTTGTTCTTCCTCTTGGTTTATGATTTGTTTTTATCTCACAGGGTATATCCATTGAGGTCTCCTTGCCTTGCTTAGCTAATGGAAGCAGCAAAAGCAAATCTGTATCTGATACCTATCCTTGTATTGCCGTTTCAGTCATCTTTTGCAGTATCTCATTTCAGGATCTGTAGTTTTATTTCTACTATTCATTTTGCTTCAACTTGCCACTATATCATGAAAGGTTACTTAGTGAAAATTTAGTACATAGTTTTATAATACCCTATAGATATATTTGGTACAAGATAAGGGATATATAAATTAATTAATTAATATACAAGCAGACATTGGGGAAAAAACCTGATTTCCCATGTACCCATGTCACAATTTAGTTTTGTAGTTGGCTATTGGCATCAATATTAATCTTCTGTAAAGGACAAAATGGATCCTAACAGCAACTGCCAAGCTCAATGAGTTGCTCTTGAGAAAGTCTGAGGGCTGGTGAGCCTCCAACCAGAGGCTGTAGGAAAGTTCAGGTAGGCTGATTGGCCACATGGTGGCAGACTTGCAGCATAGGTGACGGTACTCTGGACCTTTCTTGGGCAACAGGAAATGCTCAGTGCTTTTTCCCAATATGCCTTTCAGGTGAACCAGAAATAATTAGCATTCAGTAGAGGTTTTTTTTTTCCTTATTCCAGAGATGAGTTTTTACTAATGTCTACCTGTGTGCATATCGTTACTTTCAGGCAATGAAAAGGAGTTCATCTTTAAGACTTTCCTTTGGTTGGAGCCTTAGCGGTGAACTTGCCCGTTCGCTGTCTCACTGAGGGGTTTGCCAAGGCAGATCAAATGTTCTAGGTTTTGACAAAATTCTAGTTTTAGAAGTTTTAGAATCGATTTTGTTTCCCAGTATTGATTTTTCACCTCCAATATTTTTGTTAGATTGTGACATGATCTCCAATAGTTTAATTTTCTATGTTTTAGTTTCATCATCTCTAAATGATAATTGCTAATACACATTTAAGAAGAAAACTGTGAGAATCAAACTGGATTGGTACGCAGAGTTGAATCTCATAATAGATGCTCAATAAATTAGACTGTCATTTAGTGCATTGTGAGCTTTTGAATAGCTGCTATCTATTTTTAATCTATTTTACGTCTAAAATAAATCTTGCATATTTTTCCACTCATCAGAGAGACTGAGAAAATGTGGTAGATGTGCATATATAGAGAGAAATAAAGAGGTACAGTGTGTAAAAGAGAGAAAGAAGAAAAGAAAGGGAGGTACGGGGAAGCAAATAGAGGGATGGAGAGGACTACAATGTGTGTCTGACACAGATGACATGTGTTGGAAGTGTCATAATATAAGACAGAAGGCAGTTGCTTAGCCTGTATCGGTCCTGAGCACTCCAGGATTTTCTTCTAGTTAGAATTTCTAAGATGCAATGTATCCCACAAGTCTTGTATCTTTCCACTGACTCTGATATTCTCAGGGGGAAAATCAGTCAAGTTAAAGAAACGTAGGTGTTGAACCCAAGTGTAAGTAGGAATTTCAACTCCTGCACTTACCAGTTGTTTGAATTTGAACAATTGTTTACTGTTCAGAGTCTCACTTTCATCATTTATAAAAATAGGGAGTGAGAATTATTAGTGAAAGCAGCAGCCAAAGCAGTAAAGACTAGGGAACCATGAAACCCTGATTATTGTACTGTGTCTTCAGTGATGAATAGCTTCATGACTGCTGAGTCTGTTGCAGGAAATGCCTCCCTAGGCCTGTGGCATATCCCAGAATTCTCTTGCTTCAGAAACATACAGAGGTAGAATCATACAATTTTTGTGTTGAGTACATTCAGTTTGGATACTTGTTGCATGGTTGGGTTAAAGTGCCTTCTGGTAAGTTGTGTATCTTGGAAAAGTGGGAGAACTTTGGTTAGAGATTCAGAAGTCATCTGACCTTGTTGAATTAAAGTCAACATTTTCTCCTCCCTATCTTCCCCTATACAACAGCCTTCATTCAACTCAATTTGACATGTGCTAACTGTTAAGTTCTATTTTCTTTCAAGGAATCTTGGGGAAGGTGGAGATACTTTTCTTCTACTCAGCTCATTCATTTTGTTTTATATTATTTCCAGTGTGTCATTGGTTCCCCTGGAACCAAGACATTCTGATAGCTGAGCTTCACAAAAATCAGGGAAGTAATAGATAAGGAAGAGGATACATTTTACTTTCCAGAAGTGGAGACAGAGACTGACATGAAAATCTAAGTGAATTTTTCGATCTCTGTGTGATCCAGAGCCATCACAATAGGCTGTCTCCTTGTCTAAAAGATAGTGCATTATGATTCAGCTAGCAAATACAATGCTTAGCTGACCAAGGATTAAAGAATAGTCCTTGTTACACTAACCATTTCAGGGCTAGAAGGAAACTCTTCAATGACATTACTATGGATTATGGTGACATACATTTGTTACGAGTTAGAAAATTTCTGGCCATCAAGTACAGTGTTTCCTTAATGGTAAGGATCAAATGGATTGAAGTTACACAGTTAATTTAATATGCTAGTAGATTCTTGGCTAATGTTTCCCAACATAACTTAAAAAAAAAACAGAGTATACTTTCTCTTATACACCTAATTGTCCACAGTGAAAATTAGCATACTGAAACATACTAAAAGCCCTGATTTAAGAAAGACTGTGTTTTGTTGAACTTCATACTTTCAAATCATGACTAATCACAGAAATTGAAATATATATTAGCATTTCAAAGAATAAATATTTTGTAAAATATCTTGCAAAGTTTGAAATTTGTGATTTATAATCACTGTTGTTGGTACTTTATTGGTATTCACTTTTAATCTTTGCAACCACTCAGTGACATAAATATTATTTATAGTCATTTTATGTTTAAGAGATGGGGCTGAGAAAGGTAAAGGAAATTTCTCAGGCTCACATAGTCAATATGTCCTGCTGTTCATTTTCTGTTGTTTATAATTTTTCATGTATCCATTATGTGTCCTTTCTCTGTGCCTTGGCTTGTAATGTTCTCTGTGCCTGAAATACAAAGGTCATCATTCCTGTTGGATATCTTCCACATCCCTTAAGATTTGGATCAGGAATAATATCGGCTGACTATATGTTCTCTTTGTGACCCTATAGCACCATCTTTATATCATTTTTCATAGTGTCTATTTTTAAAGTGTCTGTGTGTTTCCTTTTTCTAGTCATTAATAAGATCTCTAAAATGAAATGCTATGCATGTATTCATCTCTTATATAGCTACTCATATGCACAGTGCTTACGTTCCAGTAAGGACATATTGATTAAAACTGAAGTAGAGGATCAATGTCTCTGTTACACTGCACTGAACTGAACTAATCTGAACTGAAGCCAGTTCCCTGCAGCTTGAAAGGCTTCAATTATACCACGCTGCATCCCACTTCCACCATAAAGGTACTGTTATGTTTTGGCCCAAATAACGGATGGACTTATTTTTGGTCCCTTTGTTAATCTTTAGAGAAATATAGGGAGAAAATTTGGAAGGAAAATGAGCATCTAGATTGAAATTTATATTATGGCAAAGATCATATTAGTAATCTAAATATAATTGCCCTAGCGCAGGCTTAGAAACAAATGCAGGTCTCAGTAAACGTGAATTACTGTTTAAACTGTTGCAATTGTGGGGAACAAGTTCAGTGATCATAAATAGTACTTTTTGGGCACCAGTTCAAGTCCCAGGTGCTCCATTTCCGATCCAGCTGCCTATTTATAGTTTGGGAAAGCAACATAGGATCGCTCAAATCCTTGTGGATTGTACCTAAGTGAGAAACCCAGAAGAACTCCTGGTTCCTGGCTTCAGATCAGCTCAGGTCTGACAATTGTAGCCATTTGAGGAGTAAACCAGTGGATGGCAGATATCCCAAACTCTGTCTCTTCTTCTCTCTGTAAATCTGTCTTTTAAATAAAAGATGTAGGGCCCGGCAGCGTGGCCTAGCAGCTAAAGTCCTCGCCTTGAATGCGCCTAAATCCCATATGGGCACCGGTTCTAATCCTGGCAGCTCCACTTCCCATCCAGCTCCCTGCTTGTGGCATGGGAAAGCAGTCGAAGATGGCCCAATGCTTTGGGATCCTGCACTCGCGTGGGAGACCTGGAGGAAGTTCTTGGCTCAGCACTGGCCTTTGCGGTCACTTGGGGAGTGAATCATTGGATGGAAGATCTTCCTCTCTGTCTCCCCTCCTCTCTGTATATCTGGTTTTGTAATTTAAAAAAATCTTAAAAAAATAAGAAATGTAAATTGTTTAAAAATAGTACTTTTATTAAGATTATGGTATTGATCAGAAGCCACTAAAGAGAAGTTTCTGAGAAGTTCTGGCATATTTCCTTCAAATGGTCTCAGAAGACATTAGTCACAATTGTCTCCAGTGGGGGTTATCATTAGGTCAGACAGTAGAGCTCTGTCTGAAGGTCAAATACAGTCTACCCACCCTCTTTTCCTACCATTTAACTATCAGAGCAACACAATTCTTTTTTTTTCCTATCTTTATTTTCACAATCTTTACATAGTTGATTAGGGCACAAGGAGTAAAGGGCTACAGGAAAGTGGGCATGGCTATTGTTTCCACATTATTGCTTTTTTTTTTTCTGCATCTGGGTCAAAGGGGGAGATAAAGGGAGAAGCCCCTCTTAGCCTCCCACCCATCCCAGGTCCCCAATCTAGGGCATGCTCCGAGGGTCCTGCCCAAGTGGTTTTGATAATTCAACAGTTTTGAATTGCTGCCAATCTTGCCATTCTAAGCACGATGAAATCACTGCAGAATCCACTGGTTGACATAGTCCACCTTAGAGTCTTTGTTTGCCCACATTTTCACTACCAACACATGGCTGGGGTAGTTGATTGATTTGTTCTGTCCTCCGTCCTCTGTTGTGGTACCAGGTGTCCTCTGCAGGTTCCGATGAATTGCCGTATCCTCCATGTGCACCTTGGTATGCTGTCCACTGCTCCATCTGAGCTTCTAAGGAGGCTCAGCTTTGACACTTGTACTCCTTGGCAGACCATGGAACCTGCACTTCTCCTCATGGTTAGGGTTCTGAGTCTGGCGGTTCGACTGGGGAGATCCACAAAGAAACTTTGTATGAGGTGATCTCAGACCAGATTCTTGTGTGCTTGCCAGTGCAGGTCCCGGCACAGTCCATCGCCCCAAACAGCTGGTGGTTGCAATTGCTGGGTCAGTTCCATTTCCAGCCCTGTCTTCCACATGAACCAATGGGTGTTGCAGTCTAGCCTGATTCTGCCCAGCATACACTGGGCCTTCACACAAACCAGTGGGAGCTGCAGCATAGTTAGAGTGATCTGCAATAACTCCCACCAGGCCAGCCCCTGCCCTGGTTCCTGTGCTTGCCCGTATGTTCTGCAGCTTGGTCCAGTCTGCTCCACATCCCATTCAGCTCTCCTACATGTGAATGGGCATTGAAGCCTAGTTCAACCCAACCAGCTCCACTATCCAGCCCACACACATGCTGGTGAGTGTCGTTCTGTCCAGCCATGTTTGCCCCATTACTGGTTTTCATGTTCTCCAGTGGGAGTGATAACTCAAGGGAGGTGCCCCCTATTTCCCTCCTGGGCCCACTACCGGATCCTGCACTTTCCGGGTGGTTCTGCAGCTTAACTTGACAGATTTAGCCCCCACTGCCAGCTTCTGCCATCTGATGCTGCGGCAAAGCCCAACTAACCCTCACCCATTCTGATTTATGCTTGCACTAGTAGGGACAGTCAGCCAAGCCTAACTCTTTCCTGATCTGGCTCACATGAGGCCCACAGGTGTTGTAGCCCAGCCCGGTCTGGTCTGCCCCCATCATAACTCACAATCTCCAGTGGGTGAGGTGAGAGGAACACATTTCTAAAACTTAATTTGCCCCATATTTTTTGCAACTTTGCTGTTGTAATTATTCAAAAGCAGACTCACAGGGTTTTTCCCTTAACATTTCCTGTGTTAATTTTCCTCCTATGAAGCAGTTTGAGGTATGCCCTTTTTTGCTGATCTCCTCTCTCATATCTGACAATAAATAGTCCCTGTGTTGATTATCTGGCTTATTCATCACGTCTTCTGCTTTGAAGCATAGAAATAGACTCATGACCTATCTTACTGTCTCTAATCTCATTGAAACAAAACACACCTGTCCATTCTTTAAAATCTCCCATGAGTTCTAAAAAAATCAAGACTTACATTCCATAGATATGTGATATTCTTATTCTCTCTCACTTTAAAGTAACCATATCAATTATCATTGCCTGTTTTTGCATAAGTGCCCAGATAAGCATCAAATTTTCATCATGCGCATTCAATGACTCTGTATATTCCTATTGTCAAGAATTTTCTTCTTTCCCATATGTTTGGCAATTTCTATTCAACCATCAAGCTCTGATTCCATCATTTCTACTTCTGTAAAACTACTGTTCCTACCATAATGCTAAGGGAAATGAACCAATCCCAAAAGGTTAGGTACCACATGTTTGCCTTAATTTAATATGATATGATGTTAAGCACATCATGTTATGTTATGGATATTATGTCATTTGTAGTATATAAACTAAAATTGAACTGTGAATGGGGGGTCACAGAAAGTGGTTAAGAAATCGCATTTATTTTTAGCATGTTGACTGCTCAATATCATGTCAATTCAATCCATAATGATGTTAATTGTTGCAGATGGTATATTAGTGCTTTTATTTGACCGGGAAGATGCTCTGCTGACTCTGCCCTCAGACCAGAGAGGGTCTTCCCAATAAGTAGATGGACTTGTCTGGACTATGGGATGTTGGACTCTATGCTTGGCAAATTCTTGCAGGGAGGGAACTTCAACTAAACTTGAACTATGGTTATGCAGCGGGGTGGAGGAACCCACCATGGGGGGAGGGTGAGGGGGAGAATCCCAGATTCTATGTAATTACAACATAATGTAATTAATGAATAAATTTAATTAAAAAAACTACTATTGCTACTTCAAGGCAAAGTCTGTGTTGTTTTCTGAGCTTCTATCACATTCTGCTGGTGGCTATGGTTTGGATATTAGTTTGGGTAACCTTCAAAGGCAGAAGTGTTTAAAGACTTGTATCTCATGTCCTATATTAAAAATACCAACAGAAGAGCCAGCATTGTGACATAGAGTGTAAAAACATCACATGGGGTGCACATTGTTTGGCACACTGTTTTCTAGAGTCAGAGCCGCTTCCTTGTGAACTAAAGCTTTATGACAGGAGATGCTAGAATGAGGAACAATATGTTTCAATGATGAAGAGCTCACAGGACTTTAGAATTCTGCCTTCTGAGCAGAAAAAAAGTTTGTAGAGTTATGACTTTTTTTCATGTAGGCATTGATATTGTCACAAAGCAAACAGCTAAGAGTTACATATTTTACCTCTATGATTACAGGCATTTGGGACACAACTTAGCCAATGTATTATTTTTAAGACTTTAAAAGGCCAGTTGACCTAATTCAGATATATTGATTACTTAACTCTGCTTTGAGTAGTAGCAATAGCTCGCACACAGTTCCTGGCACACAACAGGAGATGAAAAGCTGTTTGTGGTGTCATTGATGTCAGCTGCCATTCCCAGAAAAGTCAAATGTCTTCACACATTGCTAGAGCTGCAGAGAGGTTTCAGTACATGGAAAGTGTTCCATCCTTCCAGTAAAGTGCAAAGATGACTGAGGAGAGGAGAGTGGTACACAGCTCAACAAGTGCTGTTGGACTCTAAATATCTGTAAGAAAAACAACAAGCCTTTAGGAGCTCCCTTTTTAGTCCCATGTGCTGTGTTGACAAGTTAATTACTCAGCTATCAGGAGATAACTTGGTAGCGGTAGAGCATGTAACTATGTAATTACCAGGGGTTCCAGTAGTCGCTGTGTAATTATCAAGTAGTTTTCATGAAACAACATGTGCTTGCTTGTAAATATACAATTAAGTGGTGCTGCCATCGTTAGCTATGAAACAAAATCAGCATCTGGCACTCATGGTACCAGCTGTGGGGTCCTACAATTAAACTTTTCTTTAAATAGGAAGAAGTTTCCAAAAAGCACCAAGTCACAAAAACTAAGAGAAAGGCGTTTGAAACTACCTCTCTCTACCCCTTTTCCTAAAATGATATTTTCTTGTCATGTTTTAATAAACCCTGTATTTTCTTCAGAGTCAAATAGCATATGTTCTCTCTGATGTAAGGTAAACTTCATGCAAAATACAAAAGTAGGCATATAGGTAAACATGTACATGTATATACATATGCTCACAGATGAGCTATACAATGGAGACTAGCATCCTGGGGAGTGAAGATACATTGCAATATGCATCTCTGCTTCAGAATAAAGGGAGGACTTCCAGTGATGCTGTTAAAATATATCTTGACCGTAGGATGCTAGACGTTCTATCATTGTCTATACCTACAATGCCATGATACGCTTAAGCAGCAGAATGCTTGAACTGTGACTGTTGCTGAAGGACTACACTATTGTAATAATACGGAGGAAAACGGTTGGGGAGAACATGGAAGAGTGGAAAGGAGAATCCTTATGGCCATGGAACAGCATTGTGAAAAAAAAAGTTTAAATAAAAGTTGAATGATTTCATCTTTCTGAATATTTTGTAGATTCCTTTAAACAAATGTTGATTCTGTCTCCCTAAATTCCTGAACCTTTTACAGCCTGGCTGAGAATTCAGGGAGTATGTGCTCCTCAGTCAGTCAAAAACACCTGCCAAGCTCCTGTTTTGTGGCAGGACATATATGAGGCAATGGGCAAAGCGCCATGGTTAAGACAGTCACAGCCCCTGTCACCTTAAACTTTATGCCTTAAGAAGGCAAATAAACACACAAAAAATTACAAGTGTGATGAATTGTTAGTATAAGTTACTGAAGTTAGTAGCTCCAGTCTTATTTCTTAATTTATTCAATACTTTTGTTAAGCACATATTTTCTGCTATGTGCTATGTTGTGTCTTTGCAGGAATAGACTTCTTCTCTCAGGACCTGACCTTCATCCAGTACCCTGGATGCTTGCTACTGCCGTTGACACCCGCCAACTACCCTATCTAATGTATTGCATGTCTTCACCCAGCTGAATCTAATATGTTAGAGGACAGATGATAGTATTGTTTAAATAAAGCATTATCCCAAATGTGAAAACCTCACTAACCAGAAATTCTTGACCACAGAAGGAACAGCAAGCATAAAGCCCTGAGACATGAATGCGCTTGGCTTATTCAAGAAATAGCAAAAGAGGCAGTATGACTGGAAAAAAATCTGCAAGGGGAAGAATAGAGAGATGAGAGCAGTAAGCAAGTGAGATGGTACATGTGCCACCTGGGATCTTGCAAAGGAGGGAAAGTCTGAGCATCAAGTGGGGAGCTGAAAATGCAATATGTTACCTGATCGCTATGCTTAAATTGAATCCATGTAGGAGACGGTAAGTCTGAACTAAAATGATCTTTCCCTGCACTCTAAATAATAGTTTTTTATTGTAATTTTGGGGTGCAGAAGTTTGGCATTGTGATTAAGACATGGAATTGGACCATAAAATTAAAAATAAAATAGAAGCAAAAAAAGATACCACTTTATGACACCTGTATCCTCTATCGGAATACCTGGGCTTCAGTCCTGGTTCTAATTACAGTTACTTCGTAAAGGTGCCTGGAACACAGCAGATGATGGCTCAAATGCTTGGTCCTTGCTACGCTGGAATGAATTTCTGGATACTAACTGGAGTCTGTCCTTCCTACCTTCCTTCCTTGCCTTCGTATTTCCTTTTCTTCCTCTCTGCATTCCTTATCTTCTTTCCTCCTTCTTTTCCTCCTTCTGTTTTCTTTTCCTTCACCCATTCTCTTCTTCCTCCTTTACTTCTTCCCTTTCTCATTCTGTCCTTCCTTTCTAACAAGCTTTATATTGAACCTGAGAATAATTTAAGATCAAAACTTAGTCTCAAGCTACAGAACCCTGTAGATCTCTAGGTTTCCTGGTGCAAAAACTGTTTCTATTTAAACATATATTGTAATCCTTTCTCTGATTGGGCAAATTACTTGCCTTTTTTCCCTCATGTAGATTTATGCTTTACAACAGTAAAAACAAAGACAAAAAGATTAGTTAACTAGAGTGTAACACCGAAAAAGTAGGAAGCAGATACAAGATACTATTAATGTTCTGAATTTTTGTTTCTTTTCTCTATCCAGTTCTAAATTAGTAGACAGTAAAAAATATGCAGAGATGCTTTGAAGAATTTATGAGAAGTGGAATGAATATTTTTATTTGGGCAAAACTTTCTTGTTTAGTTTTTTTTAAAGATTTATTTATTTTTATTACAAAGTCAGATATACAGAGAGGAGAAGAAACAGAGAGGAAGATCTTCCATCCAATGATTCACTCCCCAAGTGAGCCGCAATGGCCCCTGCTACGCCGATCCGAAGTCAAGAGCCAGGAACCCCTTCTGGATCTCCCACGTGGGTGCAGGGTCCCAAAGCTTTTGGCCTTCTTCAGCTTCTTTCCCAGGCCACAAGCAGGGAGCTGGATGGGAAGTGGAGCTGCCAGGATTAGAACCGGTGCCCATATGGGATTCAGGCGCGTTTAAGGCAAGGACTTTATCCGCTAGGCCATGCCGCCGGGCCCTCTTGTATAGTTTTGTTGAAGAATATTTTCATACACTTTCAGAGATTCCTTATATTTGTGGATTAAAAAAAAATTACCAGGGCCCCACGTGGTAGCCTAGTGGCTAAAGTTCTTGCCTTGCGTGTGCCAGGATCCTATATGGGTACCAGTTCTAATCTCAGCAGCCCCGCTTCATGTCCAGCTCTCCGCTTGAGGCCTGAGAAAGCAGTCAAAGATGAGCCAAAACCTTGAGACCGTGCACCTGCATGGGAGACCCAGAAGAGACTCTGGGCTCCTGACTTCAGATAAGTGCAGTTCTGGCCATTGAGGCCACTTAGGAAGTGAATCAGTAGATGGGAGATTTTTGTCTCTCCTCCTTTCTGTATATCTGACTTTCCAATAAAAAAACAAATCTTTAAAAAATTTACTAGATGTATTTATCTTTTAAATTAACTTTCCATGATATTTTGCAAAGCGCTTGTATTCAGTAGGAATCCCCAAAGTGATTTCTATGAATTAATTTTATATTTCTGGTGCAGTCAGTCTCTTCTAATTTCCGGATCCCCCAAATTCTATACATTTACTTAGTTATATGAGACACTATGTGTTAGGGCAAACACTATGTGTTGATGGTCATTTATCCTTGAAAATAACTGAGAAGAGCAAAGGAGATTTTTTTAGTTATTATTCTGAAGGAGATCATAGTTCTGTTGTATAGAAGAAGCAGAGATGAGCAAGGTCCATCCATTGCCTCACAGGCCAGGCACTACACCAAGATTTTACTTACTTAATCATTTCCTTGCTTTCCTAATGATTCAGTGTATTCCCATGTGGTAGCTGAGTAAGCTAAGCAGAAGAAGCTACACAAACTTTAAATATCTGATGTTCAGTTCAGAAGACAGGTGGGGATAAAATCTAGGTATGAATGACTCTTGTTGGATTACATTCAAAACGTTCTGTGTAAATTAGAAATCCAGGAAGGAAGTCGGAGGGAGAGGATAGAAGGAAAGGGATGAGGAGAGAAGTGCTGAGGAAGGGGGAGAGAGAGAGACATAAAAGGATAACAAATCTGACCTACTGGTGAGTTGTGCTTTATTCATCCTTTGGTCTTGGTTTCATTTTATCCTACATTTCAAATGCTTCTAGAATGTCTGACTTATTCAGTGACTTCATCATTAAAAGGACACTGGGGAGGGAGACAAGAGTGGATTTTTCAAAGATGCATTACCTTGTGCAAACTGCCCTCTTTCACATTCCTCTCTTGAAATATCACTGGCCATTCAGCTTTATGCTATTACAGTAGCAATAAAGTGGCTCTGTGCAAGACACATGGAAAATCCATCATTCTTAACTAGGGTTGAGAACTTTAAAATACAAGGCTAAAATGAAGAGTTATTGTGGTAACCCGACACAGGAGAACAAAAATGTGTTTCTGGTGATTTTCATGCGTAAGCATTTAAGATGCACATGTCAGAATTTAAGTAGGAGAACAGAAGAATTTGGTCTCAATATTAATTAGGAAAATTCGCATATGAAAAGGGGAAAAAGCCAATTCCCCCAAACCTAGAAGAAATGCTCAAGATAATTGTTCTGAATAATGAGTCCTCAGATCCTATGAGAACCTAAGCATATAAGAGAAATACATCAAGTTGACATTAAACAATTCTGAGCTTTCCTAACTACACACAATTATTATATTTGAACGAATGAGACATATATAGTTAATAAATTACTAAGAGAAAATACTTAAGTACATATTGTACACAGTGAGTTAATTCACCACCTGCAACAACACATCCCTATTTTGGGGGGGAATGTTTGAGCATCTAATGTATCCACAGCAATATCAAAACTTTGTTTTCCCAAAGACAGAATACTCAGTATAACATATGTGAAACTCTTTAGTAAATTAAAAAAATAAAATTTATGTATATATGTATATTATGATATAATTTTATAAGCTCTGGAATTTCCTCTCTCCCCGTTCCAAATCTAACCTCCACTGATTTCCCTTATATTATTACAATAGTATAATCCTTCAAAAGCAGTCAGAAGTTCATCATTCTGCTATTTAAGTGTACCCTGACATTGTAGGCATGGAGACATCCTATTTAAAGAGTGCTGTTTTGAGTAATAGCTGCTCTGTTTCTGATCCAGATCCCTGATGATGGCTTGGGCTCCTGTCACCTGCATGGAAGACATAAACAAATTCCTGTATTTGGCCTTGGTTTAGCACAGCACTGGCCATCATGTACATTTGGAGAGTGAATCAGTGAATAGTTTCTCTTCCTGACTTGCTCTGTCTTTCAAATAAACCAACAAGCAAATCTTTTTTTTTCTTTTAAAGATTTTATTATTATTGGAAAGCCGGATATACAGAGAGGAGGAGAAACAGAGAGGAAGATCTTCCGTCCGATGATTCATTCCCCAAGTGAGCGCAACGGCTGGTGCTGCGCCGATCTGAAGCCAGGAGCCAGGAACCTCTTCCGGGTCTCCCACGCGGGTGCAGGGTCCCAAAGCTTTGGACCGTCCTCGACTGCTTTCCCAGGCCACAAGCAGGGAGCTGGATGAGAAGTGGAGCTGCCGGGATTAGAACCGGCACCCCTATGGGATCCCGGGGCTTTCAAGGCGAGGACTTTAGCTGCTAGGCCATGCTGCCGGGCCCAAGCAAATCTTTAAGAAAAGAATTACTATCAATTTTTTTCTGTCAGTCTCAGAACTTTTTGAGTCACCTGTGGGGGGGGGAGCGGAAGAGATGGCTCCAAGAAGAAAGGTTGAGGTGAGGATGAGGGGAAGTGATTTCTATTTTCATGTTTTTTTTTTTTTTCCTTTTGGGTGGAGTATATCCTGGTTCTATTCAACTGTGTCCTAACAATTCTGGTATGTTCTACTTTAAGTGGGGTTCAGAATAGCAAAGTGCAGCTTGTCTTATTTCATAAAAAGAATCAGAGTCCTGATTCAATACTGAGATGAAAAGGCTTTGCTTAGTACCTTGGGGAGGATATTTCTGTTTTAATGGGTAGGTAGTAGAGTGCAGATTGGTGGTTCTTGAGCTTCACATCTAGTGGTTTGGTTCAATACAAACTGATGGGTCAAAGCTGCACATTTTTAAATTTAATAGGCATGGTCTGTAATCCGAGTTTTATGTTGCTACTAAGTTATGCCATGTAGAATCATAATTGCAGAGGTTAAGAATAAATGATATTATATTAAACAAACTAAGTTTGAATCCCCATCTTCTTACTCTTGTTTTAGCCTGGAAAATTGCTTGGTCCTAAGCCCTAATTTCTGCTATGAAATGAGTTCAAATCACAGTATTATTGCATTTATTCAGCAAACTGCATGCAGATATCTTATATATAAATAGATGCTATACGAATCTCTCATCACTGTGCTTCTGGTGTTGCAAGCATTATGTAAAACTAAGCTAAGTTTTATCAATATCCTACTATGGTTTCCTCTAGCAGGCTCAAAGCTTTACTCTTCCTATTTAGTTTGGTTATCTATTGTGAGCTGATTTTTGCAAATGTTCATCCTGTAGTAGGTGAGATCAGTTTTATTCTTCATCATGTTTATATCCAGTTTTCTAAGCATCACTTATGAAAAACATTATTGTTTCCTTCAATGAATGTTATTAGCATTTATTAAATTTCAGTTGATTCTAAATGTGTCAATTTTTATTTCTAACATGGAATTACCATTCTGTATATTGGTTGTGAATCTTTTTTGATGCAAAATCCATGCTGTCTTGCTTACTGTAGCTTTATGTTATGTTTTAAAATCATACATTATAATGACTTCTGCTTTGATAATTATTGCCCATGATCACACTGACACATTTGTTTTTTGTGGTTCCATACAAATTTTAGCTGAGGTTTTATACTTCTGTGTAAAATATGACAATTTCAAGTCATTGCTTTTATTATTTTCCATGATACAGTTTTGCAGGTGTAGGGATTCCACCCTCTGCCTCCTCTTTCAACCTCCGTTAACTTCCTCCCAACATTTCCCCCCATATCATTAAGTACTATAGTCTCTTAGCAACAATTACAATTTTAAGATTTGTTATTTGAGTACATTATGGCATCATAGATGTAGACAAAGGTAGAAAATGTAGTATCATATTGTCAACACATATTTAACTGTTTCTCTGGGAGTCTTCCTTTTATTTGAGTGTAGAGAGTGCTGCAATGTATCTTGACTTCCCAGTAAAGATTTTTATAGATACTTCATAGAATCTGTAAATCATTTTGAGTAATAGGTATGTTTCAAAATCTTAATTTTCACACCAAGGGGGAAAGTCTCATGACTGGGTAGGTCCGGGGCCCATCCACCGCCCTCATTAGGTGGTTAATGGGACTGGAGAGGGGAGCGACCTTGGGCCTGGGGGTTTAAACTCCCAGCAGCTTGCTGGCTGCTGGTGGGCCTCAGGATGGGGTGTCTTGCTCGGATCCCGACTCCAGCCACCATGTGCATGTGGTGAGCAGTCCCTGGGCAGCCAGTGCGCCATTTGGCGCCAGGTTCTGCCTGCTGGTTGCCCGGCCGGGGAGTTCTGGGGTTTTGGTTCATTGAATCGCTGCTTAGGTAGCTCCACGTTGAGCCCACAGTGCTTCTGGGATCTGAGTCAATCCTAAAGATTCCCAATGACAGTAACTCTTCCTTTGAAAAACTTGCAATCACTGAACAATGCTGAGCACCGAACACCATTTCATGCAAAAGCTAAGGCACGGGGCTTGTCCAGCAGGATCATATCCTATTACCTGACATGATGATGGATCAGGAGACAGGTCACGTTAGACAGGGTCATGACATTAACTAGCACTTGAGAACCATATCCGGGAGTAGATTCTGTGGGGGATGTGTGGGCCAAACCTGTGGAAATTCTAGACCCACTGGTTAGCTCAAGAGTTTGGGTGGTGATGGACTAAGCTAGGTGTGACCAAGGAGCCTACCATCAATCACAGGTAAAGGAACCCGCAACAGTCTGGACTGGTCAAAGCAGCAGCACCCGAATGTGCATCCTGAATAGGGTGTGGGGTGGGCCGGGCTGCAATGTTCACCAGCTCATACAAGGCCAAATGGAAGGCCAGACTGCACCAGGAAATGGCCTAAAACACAATGGCGTGTGTGAGAACTGGGTCTGGGAGGGGATCAAGTGGAGGAACTTGGGAAACTCCCTTGGTGAGTCATAGCTCCCACTGGTGAATATGTGGTCCAGACGTGGGGGTTGGACAAGCTGGGCAAAGTAGCTCCAACAGTTGGCTAAAATGTAAATTGGTAATGGAACGGGATGTACTGGGCAGGACTGAGCAAACCTTAGCCCACAAGCAAAATTAGAAATCAGGATGGAGCACAGGTCATGCCGAGGTAGGCTCTTGCACCTTCTGGTCTTGTGAGCCAAGGACACTAAGCCACAGTGTCTATGGCAGAGGCCAGGACAAGTGAGGGACTGAGCCAAGCTGGGTCAGAACAACCTCTGGCATGTGCGTGATCTATGACTGGGAACAGGCTTGATTGGGGAGCTAAGGGGACACTCTAACTGGGTTGAGGTTCCTACCAAGGGGCACAAGTGCTGGAATGGGGGCTGCGTTCTGATCAGGATATGCTTGTAGTCTCCCTTGGCACTAGTGTGGACTGGGACTGGATGCACCAAGCCAGGCCAGAACCCAACACCTTCTGGTGTTCTGGAGGTCCAGGGTAGATGTGGGACAGACTAAGCTAGGTCTCAACCCCTATTGAGCCATATGTGAGCCATATGTGGGTATGGAATAGCCATGACTGGACTGACACATCCAACAGCAAGAACCAGAATGGGTTGAATGCCAGTCAGGAAAAACCACTGTTCTTGCTAGAACAGGGAGCGGAACTGGGTAGTACTGGCTCATGGACTCACTGGTATGCGCAAAATCTGGCACTGGGAAGGCTTCTGATGGAGGAGCCTGGGCAACTCCTCTGGCAAGACACAGTCCCTGCAGGTAAGCGCAAGAAGCATGATAGGAAACAGCCCAGAATAGGCCATGGAAAGTTTCCCACAGGCATACATTTGGCATGGTCCGGGGCAGACCAAGCTGAATCAGTTCAGGTTATCCACTGGAAAATCCGAACACCAGAACAGAGTGTGGGTCTAGCCAGGTTTGGTCGTGACAAAAACCAGTGCACAATATGGAATGCCAAGGTGAGGGTTGCCTGTATTGGATGTGACTGCAGCACCCAACCAGCACACATGAGAACCAGGAAGGGAGGGGGCAGAGCCGGCAGGGGGAATAAGGGGGTGGTCCCCTCGCCGGACAGCTACTCCCACTGGAGAGTGTGAGCTGGGATGGGGACAGACCAGACTGAGCAGGGCTACAACACCTGTGCGCCTCATGTGGATTAGACCAGGGAAAAGCCAGGCTGGGCTGATTATTCCTGTGGGTGCAAGCATAAATTACAGTGGGTGAGGGTTGTTTGGGCTTAGCCGCAGCATCCGCTGGCAGAAGCTGGCACTGGGGGCTAATTTTGTCAAGTCAAACCACAGAACCACCTGGAGTTTGCATAATCTGGGAGTGGGAGAGACCTGGGAGGGAAATAGTGGGCTACTCCCTCTCGGGTTACTACTTCCACGGGAGGGCATGAAAACTAGGACAGGGCCTGGGGGTGCTAGACAGAGAGGCACTCAACAACATCCGTGAGGGCTGGATAGTTGAGCTGGTTAGATGGAACTAAGCTTTAATACCCATCGACATGTACGAGAGCCAAATGGGATGTGAGACAGACTGGACTAGTGTGCTACACGTACTGGCAAGCCAGGGTAGGGGGCGGGCCTGGTGGGGGTTATTGTGGGTCGCTCTGACTAGGCTGCAGCTCCCACTGGTTGATGTGATGGCTGAATATGTGCTGGGCAGAACCAGGATGGACTGCAACACCCATTGGTTCCAGTGGAAGACAGGGATGGAAACAGAACCAACCCAGCAATTGCAACCACCAACTGATCGGGGTGATGGACTGTGGTGGGCCCTATGCTTGCTAGAACATACAAGAATCTGGTCTGGGAATACCTCAAAGTTTCTTTGGGGATCTCCCCAATTGAACTGCCAGACTCAGAACCCTAACCAAGAAAAGACAGAAGACAGAACAAGTCAATCAACCACCTCAGCTATATGTTGGCAGTGAAATACTGGGCAAATGGAGACTCTATGATGGACTATGTCCATCAGTAGATTCTTCAATGACCTCATCATGCTTGGAGTGGTGAGACTGACAGCGATTTATAACAGTGAACTATCAAAATCACTTAAGCAAGAATCTCGGAGCATGCCCCACATCTGGGACTTGGGGTGGGTGAGAAATTGGGTGGGGCTTCTCCCTCAATATCCCCCTTTACCTCAGATACATGATGGAAACAATATGGAAATAATAGTCTTACCCACTTCCCTATAGCCCCTGATCTTTTTACCATAGTTAACTATGTAAAGATTGTCAAAATATAATAAAAAATAGGAACCTAAAAAATATTAATTGTTTCAACTCATGCAAACAGGATATCTTTCCATTTCTTTGTGCTCTCTTCAAAATTTTTGATCAGTGATTTAGTTTCAATTGGGGATATCTTTCATGTCTTTGGTCAAGTTTTATTCCCAGGAATTTATTTTATATCTTTCAGAAATATGACTTCAGTCAGGAAGGGTGTGTCGTGGTACATGGATATTAATAGTTCTTCTAAGTGTGTTGCGGTTTAGGGGTACAGAAGAAAGACAGAGTTTCATCTCAATTTCATCTGCCGATTAAAATTCTTGGCAGAGTCTTCCCTGTATGTTGTTTCATGTTTATTAATCACTGAACTAAGTGCTTTCACATGTGACTTAATTAGAACCATGCACCGTGTCAATGTGAACTAGGCATAATCTTTCTCATATCACAGATGAAACCTGAGATCCAATTGGTTGATAACTTGCCCACGGTGACCATAAGATCCATGTCTCTACCCAGGTTCCCACATAGCAACTCATCCCTAATTTCTTCTTTTTATTGATTCATTACTTCATCTGAAAGACTTATTTATTTATTTGAAAGTCAGAATTACGCAGAGAGAGAGAAAGAGAGATCTTCCATTTTTCTGGTTCACATCCCAAATGGCTTCAACAACTAGTTAGGGTTGGGGCAGGCTAAAGCCAGTGGCCAGAGACTTCCTCTGAGTTTTCCACATGTGTACCGGGGGCCAAACACTTAAATGATCTTCCCCTGCTTTTGCTAGCATAATAACAGGAAGCTGGTTCAGAGGTGGAGAAGTACTGCAGGAGACAGCTTAATCTGCTACAACACAGCATTGGCCTTCCTGACAACTTCTTAAACGTAACTTTTATCTTTATTTCTCAAATTACTCTTAAATGTCTTTTCACTCCCCACAAAATGAGGTTAAAGTGAATGTTAATACCACAGGCAAGAATTGAGTCTTTTCTCTGTCTGAGGGAATAGCTTTCAAAGCATGAACACAAACTCCCTTGGGTAGCTCTACCCACTGTGTATCTGAGAAAGAATATTTCTGAAAAAAATGCCATTTAATTAAATTGATTTGCTTACTTCTTTAGATATTAGATTGTACTCAAAGCTTTCCATCTTTTCTGCAGTGTTTGCAATGTTGACATTAAAGTACAAAATTGTATTGAACAATAAAAATGCTGTAATAAAATAAAGGTGATAAATCCTTTTAAGTGGCAGTTTGAAAGGCATTCTATGGGAACCAAGTGAATGGATCAGAGATTGGAAATATTGTCCTACCTATTGGATAATATCATCTTACTTTACACTCATGAAGCAAAAAGAAACCCTTCCATATGTTAATATGAAGAGAGACGCAAAATGGTGTAGTAAGCAACGAATGAAAGCTCTATCAAGCACAAAATAATCCTAAATATTTCCATTTATGTATGGCTTGCCTTAAAACTGGATGTTCAAATCCATTTGAAATTACTTGTTTGGAGAATTGGATGGAAATCTTAACTAATTATCTTCTGCAAATGCATGTGACATAAACTTGCCTGTCATAGATAATGGAAATATTTTCACAGGGTTTTCAGATTCATCATAGTCTCTATGGTATTTTCCATTAACAATACATTTTGAAAAAATAAGATGTTTAGCTAAGGCTGCTAATTCTTTGAAACTCTAATCATTTAAGCTGTCTAGCCTTGTTCAGAGTAATTATTTCTATCCATTATCCATCATGCTAAGAAATGACAGCTCAGGGACAAGGAGACTTTTCAAGCAAATGCTTTAAGACAGTGTTTTAGTTTGCCGGCACTAGCCAATGTTAATTAAATTAAATAAACAATGACTCATGGTATAAATACAGCACATAGTGGCTTAAAAGAAAAAAATGCAATGACTTTAAAATAATTTATTCTTCCAAAGAAAATAAAAGGCAGGCTTTATTTTCTGGGCTTTATGTTTTACTTCTTTAATATTTGTTTGTTGTCAACTTGCATTGTCTCTGAAAATCTCATTTCTGACATTAGCAGGGAAGAGGATAGACAGTTCTTTATTCCAGATTGGAGATGCATTTCTTATGAAGAGAGAAGAGCAAACTGCTTTAAAAGTCAGCATTATGTATGAAGATCCTATCCATTTGTGAAGTGGTAAACCAATCCCAGCAAATGGGCTTATAATCTAATCTTAGTGTCATTGCCAATACTCATCTAATACATATCACTGTTAAATGCAACCACCAGTGTTTTTCTTTTTTTTTCAGCAGACATCACTCTTTTCTGATGCATGCTTGAAAGGCTTTAGGAAGCTATCATTTGTTGACATTTTTATACTTAACATGGATAACAGTGTCAGAATCATTGGCACATAAGAAAGTGTGGAAGCGTTTCCTCCCATCCATTGTCCACCTTCTCTACCATTAGGGAAAAATGTCTTACACCATGTCCTTTAATTTGTTATAATATGGAGTTTGTCAATCTTCAAAATACGTGTTTAAGAATGCTGAACTAATACCTATAAAAAGGAAACAAAATTCTAGGTCACTCTTGCCCTCTGCTGATTTCCAATTATCTTTTTGTCCTATATAGTTGGTTTCTAGAAAAAAACAAATGTTACACAAACTTCTCATGACCTTTGTGATATTTTCATCTTGTAAGTCCAAGGGAACCTGCAATCTGATTTTAGGTCACAGAGGGAGGGGCAGAAACAGCATCTTGCACCTCAGGAATCAAACATGCCTAGGATTGATGAAGACAGTGCTTGAAAGAGTGTGCTGAAAGAGTGTAGCATCCAATAGTCCTGAAAAACCACTTTGTGAAGAAAGAGAAAGTAAGGTATTAAGGGGTATTATCTAAGGCTCCCCAAAGAAAAAATGTCTCTTATCTATCTATATTTGCATCTATATAATCCCTATTTATATCATATCTGTCTCTATCTATATTTATATCAGCTGTAACTATGTCTATTTCCATATGAAGAGGGTGACTTGGTTCACACGATTTTGGAGGCTGGAAAAACAAGTAAGTCAGAAACATGAGGGGCAGAGAAAAATCAATGGGTCAGCTCCAACAACCAGGCAGAAGGAAAATTCAGCCTTCTTTTCCGCTTATTGTCAAATCATATATGACCAGATATATGGGCAACGTATTGTTCAGTGCAACTGACAGATGAAAAAAGTAATCAAGAGTCTGCCCTTAGCTTGTTGCCCATGCATGTATTCTTCAACGATAATTTAATCTTTAAGTAAAAACAGAAAAGTTTAAAGTTTGCATAATATAACACAACTGCCCTATATACAACTAAAACTACAGTAATCCCTTCCCTTTCTCAGAAAAGGAGGCTAAGCCACTGAGTGATAGTTACTTTTGTACTTAAAATACCAATAATGCACGTTCTATGTGAATAGTTAGTATTTAGGTTCCATGACAGTGCATCAATATATCTTCTGTTACATGATAAAAGAATAACTGTGAAATGAAAAGAAGCATATTTGACATATACACAAATATATATACATAACAAACTAAGAAGCAAATTCTTTTGGACGTTTACTTTCCTTGAAGCTGACATGTGCCACCACCTTCTTTCAAGAGCCTTTTGTAGCTCTGCTGCCTTCAGCAAGCACCTCCTCTCCTTATGCGTCTGTCTTGTGGAATGACCCAATTTTTCACTCCTAAGAGGCTGCATCATTCACAGTCCTGCCTGAATTGAGTTATTGAAGATTTTCATTGACCTTAATCACAGGGCACAGAAATACTAAGATGTGTTTTCCAGACATATTCTTCTTTTTTTTTTTTTTTCCTCCATTGTGTGACATTCCTTTCTTTGGCAAGAATCAACTCCCTTTTTTGCTTGCTGATTCAGATGCATGAGGAGCTCAACATAGCCAGGTAGAGAACTTAACTTCTAACTAAGTGGGATCCTTGCTATCTGTTGATGGAAAAATTCCTACATTGGAATTACGAAATCAAGACCAAAAGAAAACATAATCACAGTGTCAAAGACCATTAGAGAGACTTGTGCATCTTGAGATGGAAGGGGAAACTTGGAACCAAAGCTTTCCGGGATGAATCCACATGACAAAGCCTGTGGTTAGCAATGGCAAGCCCACAAGACCCTGTCATGTGAAAAAGGCCACAAAGGCTGCAAGGAGGTGGAGATGTTTGAGTTAGCAGGCTCAAACAACTTGCACATCTAGAGGCACATCTTCTCTCTCTCCTGCCTCATGTTCTACAGTCGCTTTCTAGTGGCCCTGAAAAAGTGTCAACGTTAATGCTGGCAATGCCTTCTACAAGAATGAAAGCTGCTGGTTGTCTCCTCAGCTTTCTGGGAGAGTTGCCTCAGTCACTTTCCTTAAACCTAATCTTGTCTCTGAATCTTGTTCCCTTTTCAGTTGCATGCTGCTCCTCTTTCAGTCTTACACACCACTCCATGGGTCACAGAATACAAAAACAGGAACCAAAAATTTGCTAGGAAGGAAGTTACTATGAGTCACAGTGTGTGAGTCACATTCTCATACACTTTCTTCCTGTACTATTAAATCCTGCCTTTGAGAGATGCAGAACTACATGTTACTATATATCTCCACTTAGGATGCCCTTAGATGAGGGGTCACAATAGAGGAGGCAAATACTTGCTATAAGTGTTGGTTCACATGGCTTCTTAGATGAAATTCCTACAGTCAACTGGAGGATACCCTGTATTGTTTGAAAGTGTGAAAGTTGCAGTGAAATCCAGCCTGGTTCTGATAGACTAAGAGCTAGAAGTGCTAAAGGTGGGAAATATTGAAGGTTAACACATGGAGAGAATAAATTCAGCCTTATACCCTTTTTTTTGACTGGAGGGAGCATTTGATTTATCAATTCAAATTCCAATGCAGATAAAAATGTGCCACATAATGCAATGTAATTAATAAAAAAAAGTTAAAAAAAACGAAATTCCAATTCTTTAGGAAATACTCAGTCATACCTAGAAACAAAGTTTAACCACAATTTTGATATGATGTTGCTTATTTATGTGTTAATTCATAGATAAAATTAAATGTAAGGTCTCAAAATGATCATAGTGTCAGAGAAAATGAATGGTTAAGCATAATTTCACATCTTTTATGCAGACTTTCTATGGATCCAATCTGTGTAAGTTTATTATTGACCCTTATTTTTTTTTCTAGAACTAAGAATGTATTGTGTGACAATAAGTACATGTAAGCAAAAATAACTCTATTTTAGAGTATAAACAATAATTCCCTCAGTGAGAGGAAAACATATCACTGGGTATTCTGGAAGGGAGAATATATTTTTTAAATTTTATCCTTATTATCATTATTTATATACTTCTATATTTTCTGGGATTTCCCTTATTCTGTGCCCAAACCCACAACCTCCTCCCCAACACTGATTTCCTCTATGCTATTACAATAGTATAGTTCATAAAAAGTCATGAGTCTGTCATTGCAGGCATAGACAATGGCAGAGTCCAGCATCCTATTGTTGAGACATATTAAACAGTTTCACTTGGAGTCCATCTTTGATCTGGAAGTAGAGATGCATACTGTATCATATCCTCACATCCAAATACGATAATAGCCATTACACAGCTACTATACATCTGCTTAAATGAAAGCCACAATACAAAATCAACAACAGGAAGAAAAATAGAAATTTAAAACACTATGAAGTTAAATAACATGCTACTGAATGACTAAAGAGTCGTTGAAGAAGTGAAAAAGAAAATAAACTTTCTTGAAGAAAATGATGCTATGGAGGACCTATGAGTCAGTGAAGAATTTAATATGAGAAAAAATAAAACTATTTTGAAGAAATAAGAATAAAAACAAAAATATCAAAATCCATGAGATATAGTTTCTGCTGATCTTTGTTGGTGAGGTGTCTCTCCCGAAGGCAACAGATAGATGGGCTTTGTTTTTTAATCCAGTCCACTAACTTATGAGGTGTGATTGATGGATTTAAGCCATTTGCATTCAGGGTTAAAATGAATAGGTGATAACTTGGTCCTGTCATTTTAGCAAAGGGTTGTTCATTGTTTGTTTTAGTTCCATTGTTATTTTACTGGGATGTTCTTTACATTTGCCTTTGCTTTGCTGGGTGCTATTTCTTTTTTCTGTCAATAGAACATCATTAAGTATCATTTGTAGGCAAGGTCGGGAGGAGGCATATTCTTTGAGATTTCCTTTACTGTGGAAGAATTTTATTGCGTTTTCAAACACTAACAAAATCTTTGCTGCATACATGATTCTGGGCTGACATTTTTTTTTCCCTTTAGAATCTGGATTATGTCAATTCTTTCTCTTCCGGCTTGTTGAGTTTTCTGTGAGAGGTCAGGTGTGAGTCTGATTGCCATTCCTCTATAGGTCAATTGATTTTTTTTTCATGCACAAATTTAAGGATGTTTTTCTCATGTTCAGTTGGAGAGAGCTTGATTATAATGTGTCGTAGTGATGATTGCTTTTATTCAACCCTGTTGCGAGTTCTGTGCCCCTCCTGTATTCTGCTTCCCAATTCTTTTTCCAGATTAGGGAAGTTCTTTCTTATTTCATTAAGTACATTTTTAAACTCAGTTTCTCTTTCTGCACCTTCTGGAATGCCAATAATTTTTATAGTTGGCCTTTTAATAGTGTCTCTTAATTCTTTAGTACTTTTCTTAGTTTTACTCAGTTCCTCTTCCAGCTTTTTGATTGTTTCCTTATTGTGGCAAAAGATACCTTCAAATTCTGAGATTCTTTCCTCTGCTACAATTACTTTATTATGGAAGCTTTGTGTGGAATTTTTAATTTGCTTGATTGCATCCTTCATTTCCAATAATTTGGCATAGTTTTGTTTCAGTGTTGCTATTTCCTCTGTGACATATTCCTTAAATTTCTGGAACTCATGTATGTGCTGCTCATTGCTGCTAAAAAGTTTTATAAGGTGTTTTCTAAATTCTATATCCCCCATTTTCTCGATGTTTTCCTCAGTTAACTCTGAGGTTGGCAAAGGATTTTGCTTCTTTGCAGGGAAGTCTTCAGTAATATGTATTGTGCCTCTGTCTCTTATTTTGATCTTGGTATTGTATTTGTGGTCAGCAGATTCTTCTCCTTAAGGCAGATTTCCAAGTTGTGTCACCCATAGGTCTACAGTTCAATTTTACCTACTGCAGTTGGTACCTGGCTCTTTGTTTGCAGTCAGTTGTGCCACTCCCTCCAGTGACTTTCAGGTCTCCATAGCTCCAGCTCCATGCTACTACTCTCCATCTCCTGTGATTCCCGTGCTCAGGCTGCACCATTATCTGTACAACCTTTCTCCCATTTCCAGTTTGAGCAGTTCCCAGGATCAGCGAGACACTAGATGTCCTAAATAATTGTGTTGTTTTAGGTTCTGATCTTGCCAGAACCTGCTAGCCATTAGGTCTGATGGCCACCCAGACCTATTTTGGGTTGTAAGATGTCAAAGTCAGTATTACTTTCCCTGTGGGACCAGTGCAATGTACTGAGCTTGAGGTGAGTTTCCTTCCAGCTCTGCATATGTGCTGCTCACTATTGTACCTGCAGTCTGATAGCCTTTGCCACACTATACAAAATGGTGCCTAATGTGCAACTCATGGAGACCTGAATCTGCTGGCCGGTGGGTCTGGGGAAAACCCAGACTGATTTTGGATTGAACTTGTAGAATGATGCATTGGTACAATTCATTTAACTAGAAACCAGTTTACTCCCAGCTTAGTACATGCAGTCCCATCACCAAAGTTTTGCCTCCCTACACAAAATGGCACCCAATGCTGGTCTGGTGGGGTCTGGGCCATGAAATCCATCATGTTCTTGCACAACCTGTTTGGGATATGCTGCTCTCTCTCTCTACTTTTGGTCAAATCAAACAAATCAGCAGGACTGTAAGTTCTTTTTCTGGGTTTACCTGCTGAGCTCCCAGTGAGCTCTCCTTCCCACCTGGCTGCTGGTGAAGCTCCAGCCTCCAGTGGAGTTCAGATAGCTGCTTGCTGACTGCCAATGGAACACCTTGTCACTGGAAGAGTACACCATTGTCTCCACTGCTTTCCCATGTCCATCAGTCTACAGGTGCCCTCTGCCATCGGACTGTTCTCTCCTGTTTCCTGTAATGTGCCCTGTCTGCTTCAACCTGGCAAATGATTCTCCATCTGTTTAAACGTATCCTTACCCTGTTCTGCCATCTTGATTCTCTCCCTCAAGGCAGAGGTTTTGATGTAAAATTCAGCATCCTCTCTTGGCAGCAATTTAGCATGGTTATCATTGGGAAAAAGCCAGTAGGGCAGCACTTCCACAAATGGTAACAAACTGCATACTATCAAATTGGAGCAATTTTCTTGTTTCTTGTTGACCAGCTCACTAGGGCTATGGCATATTAATACCATTGCCTTACTCAGTGTTCCATCTGCCTAATGGAGAATAGTATCTTAAAAGCCAAGTGCATCATTGTTCACCCTGTTTTGCAATATTTTAAACAAAGGAAATATCATGAACTGGTGCATCGAGATTTTACATCTCAGTTTTGCTACTTAAATCTTGAAGCTCTGTTATTCAGTGCATATGCACAAACTATATTATATCTCTGTTATGTATCCATAACTATTAAATGTGCTTCTTTATCTCTACAAAAAATACATAGGCTTGCTTTTTTAACCCAGTGTTGTAGTCTCCACTTTTAATTAGAATTTTGTCATTTAAACTTATCAGACATGTTGTTATAATTTCATTTCAGAGTACTGCTTTACTTTTTTTAATTGGTATTCTGTTAATTTTTTCAAAGTAATAAAATCTTCCTATAATTCTTATGTGTGCAATGTGTCTTTTCCTATTCCTTTTCAAGCTGTTTTGAAGACTTGCCTTAATTACCGGTTTTCAGAAATTTGATTATGATATGCCTTAGTGTAATTTGTCATCTTGTTTTGGGTTGTGTGTTTTTAGTGTTGTTTAGTAGAATAAAAGTGTGATTTTGATTATCTTAATACCACTTTTTGTGCTTCAGCTTGTATATGTTCCATTGTCACATCTTAATTCCCTGTTGGTTTGGGGATTTTTTTTTTTTTTTACAGTGACTACTCTATTGCTAACCACATCCACCAAAGTTTTTTTTTTAATTTAATTTGTATTCTTTAACTCTAGTGTTCTTCTACACTTTGTCTTAGCCAAAGGCTGAGAAGCAAACTCTAATGTTTTTCTATGTATTTAATGTTTATATTGCTTTCAAGTTTTCTTTTAGACTATATCTACAAATTGTTTGAGTTTTCTCTTAAGTACATGGCCATATTTAGAATCGTTGCTTCAAAGATTCATCTATTTATTTGAAAGGCAAAATGGTAGAGAATAAGATGGAGAGACTGACAGACAGAGTGACATACACTGATCTTCCATCTAATGTTTCAACCCCAGATGGCTGTAATTGCTTTGGCTGTGTCAGGCCAATGCCAGGAGTCTCTGACTCCACAATGATCCCTTACAAAGTTTATAGGGACTCTATAGTTAGGCTATCATCTATTGCTTTCCTAAATAGAGTTCCAGTCTTCTGGCTTCCACCTTTCTAACCCTGTTCATTTTGGCCATTTGCAGAATAAAACAATTTAATGTGAAATCTTTCTCTTTCTCTCAGTCTTTCTGTCTCTCTGTATTTCTTTTTCTGTAACCCTACCTTTCAAAGAAAACAATAAAAATGTTTGCACAAAACAGCAAAAATGCAAGTCATAAACTGGGAGAAAATATTTGTAGAAGATATACTAGATAGAACATTATATATAAATTACATACATTTATATAGTATGCAAATTACACAAAGAAACCTTAAAACAGATCAATCAGAATAAAAATTATCTACTTAGAAAATAGGCATAAAATGCTGGCAGTCAGCTCACTAAAGAAGATATTCAGATAACAAATGTGCAGATAAAAAGATGCTCCACATAAATACATTACCAGGAAATGCATTATACCCACAGAATGGTTGGAATTCAGGACACTGACGGCACAGATGTTGCAAAAGATGCAGAGAAACAAAAATTCTCATTTCTTACTACACCCAGGGTTATGGTCACTATGGGAGAGAATTTGACAGCATTTTTTAAGCAATACTAAACATATTCTTAACAGGCACTCTTCCATTCCTTAGTAGATTTTCAAATGCTTTCTCAAATCTTATCTCCACAGAAACACTTGCACATGGATAAGTAGGTCAACTTTATTTGTATTTGTTAAAATTGGAAGTAAGTAAGATGTCCTTCAGTGGATGAATGAATAAATACACTGTGTTACATCTATACAAAAAAGTATTATTATTCAATTCTTAAAGAAATAAGCTGTGAAGCCATTCAAAGTTACGGGAGAAACTTAAATACTTAATGGAAAACAAAATAAGCCAACCTGAAAGACTTTGCAAAATTTAATTTTAACTACATGACATTCTGGGATCATTAGGAGGGAGGCAGAGCAAAAGAGATTTTTGTTACAGTGAAATTTATTTCATTTCATACTTTATACATCTATCCAAACTTGTAGAGTGGACAATACCAAAAATCAACCATGAAGTGAATTTTGAGCTCTGAGTAATAATGATGTATTGATGCAGGATCTTCAGTTGTAGCAAATGTTGATGGTGGTGATGGGGGTGGGCGTTGTTGATAATTCAGAAAGCTATGTATTCAAGGCAGGAAGTATTTGGCAAATCTCTGTATTTCCCATGTTTTGCTGTGTAGTTAAAGTTTATGCATAAAATAAACCTGTAGGTATAGTGTAAACAGTTTATTTCATGTATTGTTGACATTTTTATTATATATGTCATGTCTAAAGGCCATGCAAATTAAGTTCTTAAACACCTCCAAGACTTTTTCTCTTGGGTATTTTGTGAGTATTATGGTCGTAATAGTACTAATGCTTATATATTTAACTAGAAGTGACTATACATGTGTTTTTCTTACTTTGGTCTTAGTAATGGTTAAGTGTTAAGAAACAAAAATAAGGTTAGTTTCTAATGAGAAAATCAAATCAATAAACCCAAAATAGCAATACAGTATTTTAAATACTTGGGCATAAGCACGAGTTGCTATCAGAATGAGCAAAGGGGGTGTATGAGATGACTAGGATTGAGAGGACAGGTGACAGCAGATCAGAATTTTAAATATGTGAAAGGAAGGAGAAATTTCCATTCACAACATGGAACAACATTTGCAGAAAAGGGAGTTTCCTGAGAGCTGAGTGGAGTGAGGTAGCCAGAGCTAGGGCACATAGACATAGGAAGAAGTCTTGGCCCCAAAAAGCCAAGGCAGGAGCCTCAGACCCCATCCCTGAGCTAGTCAGTCCCTCTAGATTCCAGACTGATGCCCAGCCTTTGATTTTGACACCTGTTTGATCACTTGTCCCCTAAGGAATACACTGTTTCCAAACTACTGTCTAACTAATTACCTGCAACATTGCATCTACCTTGTCATCTATAAGGGGACATTTCTCAAATTGACATGACAACTAATTAGTGAACTATGGAAAGAGGTCTAAGAAATTTGTGAATCAGATTTTTCCAGACTCTTTCCTTTGTGTGTGAAGGAATCGGAAGTGTATCTGTAAAGATGTATAGGAAAGCAAAGTTGATTTAAAACATAGCAAACATGTGCAATCAAGAAGTAGGTACAGGAGAGAGAGAGAGAGGAGAGAGAGAGAAATTTTTAACAAAATACCAAATCAACAAAATAGACACTACAAATGAAAAATCTCAATAAGGTCAAGGCCCAATTTCACACTATGGGGAGATGTAGGTGGTGGTCTTGGAATAGGGCTTAATTGAATATACAAACAGGAAGGGGTGTGAATGTGGTTGACTTATCACCAATTTCCATGTCCTTTCTTGGAAATATCAAAAGTGTGTGATACACGTGGAAGTGCTGTACATGATAATATCTATATTTATACATGGACACAAACTATCGATATAGTAAAATTACCTAAATGTCATCACAGAGACATACCCTGTAACTGTATTTTGTATTTCCAGCTGGCTTTTCCTCCATTTGAAATATTAGGCAACTGTGGTTTCTGAAGTTGTGGACAGGTGCTGCATGGAAGGTAAGTTTGATGGCTGCACAGAAAGGTAGGGTTGAATGATCCACAGAAAGGAGAGGGATTTGTAGGCAGGGTTGAACAGTCATGTTGGAACCAGAGCAGCTGCTGAACCCGTGGGCAAGGCTTCTTTATGAGCTAATCAGAGCTATCTACTCTGAATTGTGCTGCCTTGCACAGTTTGCTCTCACGTGGCAGACTATGTGGTTCTGTCACATGTCAAGTCGATGAGGCTGTCAGTTCTCCACTTCCATTGCTACCACTACCTACTAATTTCACAGTCTTTTTTAGCTGACCAGGGTTAACAAAGCATTAAAGAAATAGCTTACCGGTGTGCCCAGTGCTGTAGCCTAGTGGTTAAAATCCTTGCCTTGAACTTGCCAGGATCCCATATAGGAGCTCGTTCTAATCCCTACAGCCCCACTTCCCATCCAGCTCCCTGCTTGTGGCCTGGGAAAGCAATCGAGGACGGCCCAAAGCCTTGGGCCCCAGCACCTGCGTGGGAGACCTGGAAGAGGTTCCAGGTTCCTGGGTTTGGATTAGCTCAGCTCCGGTCATTGTGGTCAGCTGGGGAGTGAATCATTGGATGGAAGATGTTCCTCCCTATTTCTCCTCCTCGCTATATCTGATTTTGCAATGAAAATAAATAAATCTTAAACAAAAAGAGAAAGAAATAGCTTATCAGAGCATGGGCTTATCAGAGCTGTGAAGTACTTCAACAAAAACCCAAATCATTAAAAGCAAATTGGCATTAAGCTGGAGATTTGGCATAATCACGGACTGGAGGGTCCTTATTTTGTATCAGGATCTGCTTCAAGTCTTGGCTGCTTTGCTTCTGATCCAACTTCCTGTTAATACATATTGTGGGAGGCATTGGGTGTGGGCTCAAGCGTTTGAATCCATGCTGCCTTCCTGGGAGACTGTGAACAAGTTCTGAGCTCCCAATTTGGCTCTGCATATTCCTGTCCTGGGCATTTGAGGAGTGAATTAGCACATGGGATGACCTTTTCTTTCCATATTACTTTTTTTTTTTTTTACTTATTCCATTCTATTCTATTTCTACATTTCATATAATAAACAAATAGTTTTTAAAAAATCAGGTGCTAAAGGTAAAATGTTAATGTTACCAGAGATGGCTGTTCAAAAGTTTTTGTTTTTACCTAAGAAAAGATTTCAGATGTGAGAAAAAGAGTAGTGGTAAAACTAGGCAGTAAGCTAGGTAGAAAAAAATACACCTGATAAGAAAGAGAGTATCCCACCAGACCAGATGGGAAGAAAATGTTTGTTTCTGTCTTGTTCCTGAGCTTTCATATTTTTGGAACTCTGTTGGCAAACATTGACTTAGAAAAATTCATTGAATTTTGAGCATTGTTTCTGGTTAACAATATGATCAAAGAGAGTTGATTTACTTCTTTAAACTTAACGTTCATAATTATAAAATGGAAATAATAGTTAATATTTTCTTCTGATAAGCAAATTTAATTTAGTTAATTTAGGATATGTATCTATGCATCTTATTTTGGATTTTAATTGATCCTGGTACCTAGCAGAAGGTAAAGATATGATTATGCTTCTTCTGGGAATAGTAATTGGACAATAGTCAAACCCAACCTTTCAACCAAGAGAATCTGGAGCAGGATGCAAACTCTTCTCTGTGCTGACTATAGAGCTGGCTTGATGGCTACGTTAAACCTAGCAGGTCCAGGGAGTAGCTGAATGAGCACTGCAGAGACCAGTACCATTGAAGGTACAGCACAGTAATTTAGTAAGGACTCTTGGGCATGCAGGAGAGGCATAAGATGCATGCATTATGGAAGTTGAATTATTTGCCTTAAAAATAAGACTAATTATCGGCTCCCTGCTACATAAACCTTAAGCATTACAGAACCAAGAATTGTGAAAAAAAATCAAACCAAATTAATTTAAAACTGGGGAAAATAATGGAAGCTATTTGTAGGGCTCTTAAAATGCTTTTCATCAAACCAGTCTAGCAGGACTGTCAAGATCATATCTAGAGTCCTGTTAATGTGAACATTTATCATTCAAACCTCATCACTACATGAGCTAATTGAAACCATTTAAATTAAGCAATAGGAAAATTTAGGCTAGACATGGGATTTATGACTTGTCTATGCAGTGAAATTTAAAATAACTCATCGGACTCCCTTGCTCTCATTAGATCAAAAGTCTTTGTGTTGGGCGCAGCGGCGTGGCCCAGCGGCTAAAGTCCTCACCTTGAAAGCCCCGGGATCCCATATGGGCACCGGTTCTAGTCCGGGCAGCTCCACTTCCCATCCAGCTCCCTGCTTGTGGCCTGGGAGGCAGTCGAGGATGGCCCAAAGCTTTGGGACCCTGCACCCGCGTGGGAGACCCGGAAGAGGTTGCTGGTTCCCGGCATCGGATTGGCGCGTACCGGCCCGTTGCGGCTCACCTGGGGAGTGAAACATCGGATGGAAGATTTTCCTCTGTCTCTCTTCCTCTCTGTATATCTGACTTTGTAATGAAAATAAATAAATCTTTTTTTTAAAAAAAGAAATTTCTGGCTTTTGATTTCAGATCGGCTCAGCTGCAGCTCCAGCTGTTGTGGACATTTGGGGCGTGAAACCAGTGGATGGAAGATCTCTCTCTGTCTCCTTTCTCTGTAAATCTGCCTTTCCAATAAAAATAAATAAATCTGTAAAAGTAAAGCAGTATACAAACTTGATTGTATTTAAATATCCTGGTAACAACCACAATGTGTAACCTTTAAGTGCAATTAATAAATAACTTCTAAAATATTAAATACTTACAAATAGACAGAAAAAATATGTGGAAAACCTGTACACTGAAATTAAAAATATAGCTTAGAGAAAATTTAAAGACAAAATATTAGTGGCACAGAGGGTAAAGCTACCACTGCAATGCCAGCATCCAACATGACCATGAATTTGTGTTGTGGCTATTCCACTTCCAACAAAACTCCCTCTTAATAGCCTGGGGAAAAGCAGCAAAATGTGGTCAAAGTGTTTGAACCCTGACACTCAAGTAGGAGACTAAGATGTTCCTGGCCACCAATATCAGCCTGGCTGAATGCCCTCATCACTGTGCGATTTGGGGAAAAAATCAGTGGATGGAAGACCTCTTTCTCTGCCGCTTCCTCTCTTTGTGACTCTGACTTTCAAATACATAGAAATAGATGGTCTTCTTTTTTTTAATGTAAGAAACAAGAATAGGAATTAGAGAAAGGTATTTCATGGTCTCACTTTAAAAAAATCCACATTACTGTTATTTTAATAATTAGTACATAGGTACAATGTAATATTCATTATAATCCCTAAAAGTTTATGTTAAATATTTACAATACCATGTTACAATAGATTTGGAAAATTGTACAGACTAAACTACCTGCAACAAGTTTAGAAAAGAATTAAATTAAAAGGCTTATACTATCTGGTTTAAAGTCTTACTTCATAAGCTGCATTAATCATGCCGTTGTCATAATGGAAAAGCATTATTAATTAATTTATTAGACAAGAGAGTCCAGAAAGAAAACTCTGTGTGCAATTTACAAATGTATGTATACACACACCACACACTAAGAGCCAATTAATGTCAAGAAGGGCATAGGCAGCCAGTAGAGTTTAACAAAGCAACGTAATATGAGAGAGACAGTCGTTTCAGTTAGTGCTGACAATACTGGCTTTCAAAAAATGAACATGCTCGTTTGCTCAAATACATTCATAAGCTAACTAAGAATTTATCATGCACATAAATGTGAAGCATGCAAACCATACACCTTGTAAAAGAAGACAAGAAAAAAATTCTTTATGTCTTTAGGACAAGAAAAATTTCTTAAGTAAGATGCAAAAATTACAATGTATCTTCCAGTTTAAAATATGGGGAGAGGTGCAACTTTGTGTCCAACAGCAATCAGCAAGAGTAGACTGAATAAATTCACATTGGAACACTATATTAATAATCTGACATATTACTTGTAGCACTTTCATTGAAATAACTATTTTGGGGCCTGGCAGCGTGGCCCAGCGGCTAAGGTCCTCGCCTTGAACATGCCTGGATCCCATATGGGCACCGGTTCTAGTCCGGGCAGCTCCACTTCCCATTCAGCTCCCCGCTTGTGGCCTGGGAAGGCAGTAGAGGATGGCCCAAAGCCTTGGGACCCTGCACCCGCGTGGGAGACCTGGAAGAGGTTGCTGGTTCCCGGCTTCGGATTGGCGCAGTATCGGCCTTTGCGGTCACTTCGGATGGAAGATTTTCCTCTGTGTCTCCTCCTCTGTGTATATCTGACTTTATAATGAAAATAAATAAATCTTTTTTAAAGAAAGAAATAATTACTTTGGTGAAGTTTTAAATCTGATTGATAATAATAACAACCAGATAAATTAATATCTAAGCCAAATACTAATACATACTTTTATTAGTATTTGAATTATACATGTATGGTAATGTAAATATTAACCAATAACTTAAATCTCCTCAAGATGCTGTATTTTAGGAGAGTGCAAATATAAGAAGCAGAATAGGTAGGGTATAACGGAAAAGGGGAAAAGAGTCATCATCAGTGGTAAGAAGTCAATACATAAAGTGGAAATAATAAACAAAAAGCAAAATAGAATAAGAGGCCAGATACTTAAAGGAGAAACTGAGCCCAAAATTACAGATTTGGTGGACAGTTCATGTGGGGGATGGTGTGGAAATGGGAAATGTAGAGATACGTAACATGAATCTCTGTTTAAAAAAATAAAACAAGAAAAAACAATACTACTGATTATATTCAACTTTGGTTGCAAGAGACATTCATTGCATTGATAAAAATAAGCAGTGGTTTTTTTTTGTTTTGTTTTCCTTGCAAAGTCAGATATACAGAGGGGAAGAAAGAGAGGAAGATCTTCCGTCCGATGATTTACTCCCCAAGAGATCGTTACAGCCAGAGTTGAGCTTATCCGAAACCAGGATCCAGGAGTTTCTTCCAGTTCTCCCATACAGGTGCAGGGTCCCAAGGCTTTTGGCTGTCCTTGACTACTTTCCCAGGACACAGGCAGGGAGTTGGATGGGAAGCAGGGTTGCCAGGATTAGAACCAGTGCCTTTTTTATTTTTTAATGCAAGGATGTTGAGTAACTAAGCAAAAAGAAAGAAAAACTACAGTAAGTTACTTCTTTGTGCAGGTAATGAATATAACCTTGAAGGATAAATGAACTAGAACTAGAATAATATTGTACAAATGGATATTTATTGCTTGGAATAAAAAATGCAGTGACAACATCTTAGAGTTGTAAAAGAATCTGAAATGACTTAGACAAAAATGAAGGCGTTTGTCAAATGGTTTCATATGCGTCTCTATTGATGATTTTATGTTTAATAAGGTATTAGATAGGTTATGTTCCTAGCCACAAACGACCTCTTCCACTGAGAAGTGAGCAGTGGGAACTCAAACCTTTGAAAATAGTTCAAAGGTGAATTAAAATTAGGGACAGATTAGGAAGTCAAGGTCTAGATGGTAGCAAAATGAGTTCATAAGAAAGATGAGCTGAGTCCTACAACATAGTAAATTAGGCTGGCTTGGCTTTGGTGTGTTTTTATTGGCAGGAAAACAAAATTTGTGAATTTAATTATAGACATATGTAAAAATTATTCTATACAAAATAATAGTATAAATTAAATAATTTCTTTTTCCATGCATATATTTTATTATGATTTTTTATTAGAACTCTACTTGTACATTTGAATCCATGTCTTTATAATTGCAAGACCTTTCTCTTTTTTCTCTTAATCTTGCCTTAGATAAACACTTTTTAGTGTTCTAAGCACATCCTTCCCAAACTGCTTTGTATCAGTTTTGGTTTAGAAGCTTTGCACAGTATTTCCAGTCTTTACTTGTTCTCTGTAAAAAGGCACATTTACAATTCTAAAGCTAATTTGTGTCTTTCCCTCTTATACATATCAGCCAAGCTTATGATTGTGTACTTATAACAGAAAATCCAAAAAAGCAGTAATTTAAACAATATCAGTTTCTGTATACACATAAAATATTTTTTAGACACTAGTATTATAGGGCTAATGTGGCAAATTTAAGGATTTTGGATACAGAAAAATGTTCCATCTTAGGATATGATTTCCACCTTTGAGATCATTGTGTTATTATATCCACTTTCTGTGAATAAAGTGATTTTCCACCTAGCTGTACCACACTGCCTAAAGGAACTTTCATGAATATCTCACACACAATCCTTACTCCTCATTGGGAATATAGTGATAGCTAGGTACTGTTCCATAGCTGCTAGAGGCATCCAAGCAATGTGGGACTTTAGATATTCACATTGTCAATCTCAACATACATTTTTTAACTTATAAAAATGGAGAAATGGATATGAGGTGGTAACTAGTTGTGTCTACAGCCATATTCTACAAAGTAAGAGGCAGAATTCAGGTTTATCAACTGCCTATTCAAATTCCCCTCTTAGTTTGCAAGTTTTGAGCAGTATTTAATTTTTGTCTTTTTGTTTGGCATTGTACCTCCTTTTTACAGTAGTTTTTTTATAAGATTTAAAAAAAATTTTTTCCTTTTATTATTTTGACAACCTTGACATAGTTAGGGTAAAAAGGTTCAAGCACTACAGGGAGATGGGTAAGACAATTAGTTTCGTATTGTTTCCTTAATATATCTGATGTAAAAGGAGATTTTAAGGGAGAAGCCCCACCCAGACTCCCAACCACCCCAGGTTCCAGTTGTGGGGCATGCTCCGAGGGTCTTGCCCAAGTGGTTCTGATAATTCAATAGTTCTGAATTGTTGCCACTGTCCCTCTCCAAGCACAATGTGGTTGTTGGAGATTCCACTGATTGACATAGTCCATCATAGCGTCTCTGTTTGCTCAGTTTTTTCATTGCCAACATATAGCTGAGGTGGTTGATTGTCTTGTTCTGTCTTCTGTCTTTTCATGGTTAGCGTTCTGAGTCCAAAAGTTCGATTGGGGGGATCCCCAAAGAAACTTTGTCTGAGGTGTTCCCAGACCAGATTCTTGTATGTGCTAGCAAGCACAGGGCCCACCACAGTCCATCACCCTGATCAGCTGGTGGTTGCAATTGCTGGGTTGGTTCTGTTTCTATCCCTGTCTTCCTCTGGAACCAATGGGTGTTTGCAGTCCAGCCTGGTTCTGCCCAGCGCATACTCGGCCCTCACATAAACCAATGGGAGCTGCAGCCTAGTCGGAGCGATCCACAATAACCCCCACCAGGCCCGCCCCCTACCCTGGTTTGCCAGTATGTGTGGCAGACTTGTCCAGTCTGTCCCACATTCCCTTCTGCTCTCATACATGTCAATGGGTATTAAAACCTTGTTCCATCTAACCAGCTTAACTATCCAGCCTTCACAGATGTTGGGTGTCTGTCTAGTCACCCCAGCCCCTGTCCTAGTTTTCGTGCCCTCCCATGGGGGGTGGGAGGAGCCCACTATTTTCCTCCCACTCCCAGATTATGCACTATCCAGGTGATTCTGTGGTTTAACTTGACAGAACTAGCCCCCAGTGCCAGCTTCTGCCAGCTGATGTTGTGGCTAAGCCCAACAACCCTCACCCACTCTAATTGTAGAATGTACCAGTAGGAATAATCAGCCCAGCCTGGTTTTTCCCTGATCTGGTCCACATGGGGCGCACAGGTGTTGTAGCCCTGCTCAGTCTGGTCTGTCCCCATTCCAGGTCCCAGCTCACGCTCTCCAGTGGGAGTAGCTGTTCAGCAAGGGAACCACCCCTTATTCCCCTGCCAGTTCTGCCCCCTCCCTTCCTGGTTCTCAAGTGTGCTGGTTGGGTGCTGCAGTCACATCCAATACAGGCAACCTCACCTTGGCATTCCATGTTGTGTACGGCTTTTGTCACAACCGAACCTGGCTAGACCCACACTCTGTTCTTGCGTTCGGATTTGCCAGTGGATGATGTGAACTGATTCAGCTTGGTCTGCCCCGGACCATGCCAAATGTATGCCAGTGGGTAACTTTCCATGACCTCTTGGCTGTTTCCTTCAATGCTTCTTGTGCTTACCTGCAGGGTCTGTGTCCTACCACAGGAGTTGCCCAGGCTCCTCCATCAGAACCTCTCCCAATGCCAGCTTTCGTGCATACCAGGGTGTCCATGAGCCAGCCTTACTCAGTTTGCCTCCTGTCTTAGCAGGGACAGTGGTTTTTCCTAACTGGCATTCAACCCATTCTGGTTCTTGCCGTAGGGTGTTTCAGCTCAGCCATGGCTCGTCCATACCCATATATAGCTTATATATGGCTCAGTTGGGGTTGAGACCTAGCCTAGTCCGTCTCACATCTACCCTGGTCCTCCAGAACACCAGAAGGTGTTGGGTTCTGGCCTGGCCTGGTGCATCCAGTCCCAGTCCACACTTGTGCCAAGGGAGACTACAACTGTATCCTGACCAGAATGCAGCCCCATTCCAGTTCGTGCGTCCCTTGTTGGGAACCTCCACCCAGTTAGGGTGTCCCCTTAGCTCCCCAACTGGGCCTGTTCCCAGCCATAGATTGTGCACATTCCAGTGGTTGCTCTGACTCAGCTTGGCTCAATCCCTCACTTGTCCTGGCCTCTGCCTTAGACACTGTGTCTCAGCATCTGTGGCTCAATCAGACCAGTTGGTGCAAAAACCCGGCTGAGCATTTCCTGTGCTCCACCCTGGTTTCCAGTCTTACTTATGGGCTAAGGTTTGCTCAGTACTACCCGGTGCACCCGTTCCATCGCCTTTTCATACAGTGACAAGCCATTGGTTCTACTTTGCCCAGCCTGTCTATCCCCCAGGTCCAGACCACCTATTCCCCAGTGGGAGCTGTAACTCGCCAGGGGAGCTTCCCAAATTTCTTCCCCTGATCCCCCCTAGACCCAGCTCTCATACATGCCACTGGGCTTTATATCAATGCCCGGCGCAGTCCGGCCCTCCCCTTGGCTTTGCATGAGCTGATGAACGTTGCAGTCCAGCCCACCCCACACTCCCCTCAGGATGCACACTTGAGTGCAGCTGCCCCAACTATTCCAGACTGCCATCAGTTCTCCAATCTGTGGTCAATGGCAGGTTCCCCAGTCACACCTAGCTTAGTCCACCACGACTCCATCTCTTGAAGTAACCTGTGGGGCTAGAATTTCCATAGCGTTTGGCCCACTCATCCCCTACAGAATATTCCCCCAAGTATGGTTCTCTAGCGTGTTTGTTAATCTCTTGGCCCTGCTTAATGTGATCGGTTTCCGCTGGGTCAATTCTGTTTCCAGCCCTGTCTTCCACTTGGACCAATGGGTATTGTGGTCCAGCTCGAGCCTACCCACTTCATACTCAGTCCTCATGCAAACCAGTGGGAGCTGCAGCCCAGCTGGGGCGACTGCCCATAATCCCCACCAGGCCTTCTCCCTTCCCTAGTTCCCATGCATGCGAGTATGTACCGCAGGCTTGTTTTGTCTGTCCCTCCTCCCATTAAGCTCTGGTCAGGATTCCTAGCTGGCTGGTGTTTCAGTCTGGCTCAAATAGACCTTATGGGCGTTCCCCTCCAAACCTTCAGGTCTCAGTCCTACTGTTGCCCTAAAGTTTCATGTCTCTGTTCCTGGGAAACACCAGGAATTCATGTGTCACCTACATTAAAGCTGGCCTTATACGTGGGTGTCCCCAAGCAGCTATTTCATATCAGAAAAACCCCATAGCTCGCCGCTGGGAGGCCAGCAGGCAGAGCCTGGCATCTCAGATATGGTGAGCTCTGTGAAAGTAAGCCAGTAGATGGAAGGTCTTCATTTGTCGGTGCCTTTCCTTTTACCTTTCAGATAAATAAGAAAAAAAAATAAAACAAAACAAGCAAATAAATGAGCACAATATTGGGCCTGGCAGGAGATCCATATTCATATTCCTGCTTGTGGCCTGGGAAAGCAGCAGAGGACGGCCCAAGGCCTTGAGACCATGCACGCACGTGGGAGACTCAGAAGAAGCTCCTGGTTCCTGGATTTGGATCATATCAGCTTTGGCCATTGTGACCACTTGGGGAGTGATCAAGTAAATGGAAGATCTTCTTCTCTTTATCTCCATCTCTGCATATCTGCCTTTCCAATAAAACAATATCTAAAAAAAGAGCAATGCTGTTAGGTATAGAATTCTGTACATTGTTTATCTTCAGCAGTAAATCTATTATTATCACTGTTTAAGAATCTTATTACTTAAGGACAATCTTTTTTTTCTCTTTGGTAGAAATTTTTCTTGTCATTATATAATTTTGCAAAATATATCTAGAAGGAGATCAATATATTCCTCAAAACATTGAAAACCTTCAGCCATTAACCATTTACTATAGCTTTTTCACCTTTTTCCCTTTATCCCATTTTCTCTATAATCCAGAATAATCAGTGTATGCTATAACTTCTCTATTTACTGGGCATCTTCAAGTCTCCTTCATATTTTCTACTTTTCTATTTTGGAAGTGCCAGAATAAATTTTCTCAGATCTTCTTTCGGATTGACTAATCATCTCAGTTTCCTAACTTACAATTTTGTTATAGATTTATTTTATTTTACCTTTTTAAAATTTTAAAGGCATAGCTACAGAAAGAAAGAAAAACACCAAGGTTGGAGCTGAGCTAATCTGAAGTCAAAAACCAGATGCTTACTCCAAATCTCCACCGTGGTGCAGCAACCCAAGGACTTGACCATTCTCTACTGCTTGTCCAGGCTGTAATTAGGGAGTTGCATCAGAAGTGGAACAGTTAGATATGCACTGGCACCTATATAGGATGCCAGCTCTACAGGTGGAATCTTAGCTTACTAATCACCATTCTGGCCCTGATTGCGTAATGTGCAGTTTATCAAAACGTAACTTTTAATTATTTTTAATTTCTAGAACTTTAGTTTTTTCTTGCCTGTTTTATGTTTCCATTTCACTGCTTCATTCTTGTGACTGCATTGTAGTCTGAATTTTACAAAAACGTTATGAAGATATTTCAAAGAATTCCACTAGATAACATAGTCTTCCTTTATATGTGCAATATATTTTCTTCTTTGTCTATTTCAACATAATTTAATTAATTGATTTAAGATACCTTTTGGACCAGGGCAATGGCCTGGTGGCTAAAGTCCTCGCCTTGAACATGCCGGGATCCCATATGGACACTGCTTCTAATCCTGGCAGCTCCACTTCCCATCCAGCTCCTTGCCTGTGGCCTGGGAAAGCAGTTGAGGATGGCCCAAAGCCTTGGGACCCTGCACCTGCGTGGGAGACCTGGAAGAGGTTGCTGGTTCCCAGCTTCGGATCGGCATAGCACTGGCTGTTGCACTAGCTTGGGGAGTGAATCATCAGATGGAAGATCTTCCTCTCTGTCTCTCCTCCTCTCTCTATTTCTGCCTTTCCAATAAAAATAAAATAAATCTTTTAAAAAGGTACCTTTTAATTTGTTTTATTTTTAATGTATTTTAGTTGAACTCATCAAATTATTGAAAATGCTTATTCTTTCTTATACTTGATATATTTCCTCGTATTCTTTACTGCTGACAGCATTCCTAAATCCTTTTTGAGTAGGAATTATCTCATCTGTCTTTCCTATTTGTGTTTTTTGTAAAAAATTGCTTACTTATTCTTATGTATGTCAATGGTAAAGGAACACATACAGAGAGAGAGAGAGAGAGAGAGAGAGAGATCTTCTATCTACCGCTTCATGCCCCAAATGGCAGGTCAGGCAGGCAGGCAAGACAGGGACTCAAGTGTTTATATAATTCTCTGCTTCTTCTTGGAACATTAGCCATAAGTTGGATGGGAAAAGGGTGCATGTACTTTAACATGTGCATCTAACATGTGATACAGGTGACCCAAGTGGTGCTGTAACCTGCTTTTCCATAAGGTCCATTCAAGTAATTATGTCTTGGGGTCCACATAGTGGACCAACAGGCTAATCTCCACCTTTAAGAAACAGCATTCTGTATGTGCACAGGTTTGTGTCCTAGCTGCTTCACTTCCTATTGATCTCTCTGCTTGTGGGAAGGCAGCGAAAGTTGGTTCTGAGTCTTGGGTCCCTGCACTCACTTGGGAGGTTGGGAGGGAGCTTCTGGCTTCTGGCTTCAGATCAGCTCAGCTCTAATCACTGACGCCACTTATGGAATGAACCAGTGGATGGCAGATCTCTCTCTTTGTTTCTCCTTCTCTCTGTAAATCTGTCCTTCAAATGAAAAAACAAACCATTCAAAAAGAATAAGTAAACTCACATAGGTAATTGTGCTGTTTAAATTATATACATATATACATATGTACATATATATATATAAACATATGTATATAATTTAAACGGCAGGTATACAGAGAGAAGGAGATATAAAGAGAAAGATCTTCCATCTGCTGGTTCACTCCCCAAGTGATCGCAATGGCTGGAGTTAGCCAGTAGACAATGACCGATCTGAAGCCAGGAACTGGGAGCCTCTTTTGGGTCTTACATACAGGTGCATGGTCTCAAGGTCTTGAGCCATTGCCTTCTGATTTCCCAGGCTGCAGGCAGGAAGCTGGATGGGAACTAGAGTAGCTGGAATATGAACCTGTGACCACATGGGATCCTGGTGTATGCAAGGCCAGGATTTAGCCACAAGGCTATCGCTCCGTGACCCAAAATTGTGATTTAAATTGTGGAAATATAACTATGGGATAGATTTGCATATGCTTCTACCTGGTTCTATGGATTTTTTAAGTTTTACACTTTTCTGCCCCACTTTTTCGTAGATGGGCTTTGCTTACCATGAATTGTGCAAATTCAGAGTTCTTCATCTACATGTTGTATAAGCTTCGAGCTCTGAAATTAAGTAGGTGATTATTTTCTCCCTAATGCGGACATGTAGGTGTTAAGTATAAAGAGCACCTAGGCAGGTAATGGGAAGTTTTCCTCATTTGAGCAGTAGCCTGGGATAGTTCATCACTTGTTCAGAGTAGGGAACCTGTTTCCAACTTGCCATGGTATGTGAAGTCCTGTAACTTCAAGAATTCATCAAAACCCCAGCTCCTAAATGAATACTCCTACACTCATGTATATATGAGAGAATTATTTTTATAGCTTAACTATCATTTATATGTTTTAGTTTGGGGAGCTTATTTCATCTTCGTCATCTGACTGCTGTTTTAGTTGAATTTTGAATCCTCATCATTACAGGAGAGTAACAGACAATATGAAGATAAAAAAAAACTTGATTAAATTCATTCTGATTTTAGTTTGTGAGGAACAGTGAGGCATGAGTGAGATCTGCAAACTCAGGGCATAGAAATAGAGGAATGGTTGATTAACATAAGACTGCAAAAAACCTAAGAGCTTCCAGACTAAAACAGTCATTATTCACCAGATGAATATTGCTAGACTCAGTCCACAAAAACAATGATAACTGCATTTCCCTTGCTTTATCCCTCACACCCAACTCCATATGAACTCAGCATGCACTTAGTAATTTTTCCAAACATTTGCCTTAACTAATACCTTCATCCCTCATCTCATTGAGAATTTAACTATCTCATTTTACCAGTTTTTCCCCATCTCCATCCTTCCTTTATTCTAAATCTATTTTTTGTTGTTGTCACAGGATTTATATCCTTACAAAAATTTTGTTTACTTTTATTGGAAAGGGATTCAAGATTTATGGAGATATATATAGAAAAAGATCTTCTGTATATTGGTTCACTCCCCAAGTATTCACAGTGGACAGAGCTGAGCTGATCTGAAGCTCAGAGCCAGACACTTCCCCCAGGTCTTCCACTTGGGTGCAGGGTCCCAGGGCTTTGGCTCATCCACTTAAAGCTTCCCCAGGCAAGCAGGGAACTACATTGGAACTGGAGCAGCTAAGACATGAACCAGCACACAAATGGGATTCTGGTGCATTCAAAGTGAGATTTAGCTCCTGAGCCAAAGTGCTGGGCCCACTTAATATTCTTTCCAGAAAGAAGTCTGGGGTTTTCCATCAACAATGCTATTCCATTCACCCATACCTAAAAAGTTTGAAGTCTTCAAGATGTCCTTAGGGATCCTTTTTTATCTGATGTATCCTCAACGAGTAACCATGTGTTTATAATTGAGGCAAGCATAGACTCAAAACTACAGCAAACTTTCATATTCAAGTAGAAGGAAACCCACAGAGCAAACAGTATTTTAATTTAACTAATGCGGGAAGACTAAAGATTTCTGGAGTTCTAAGTAGCAGATATTACTATCAGTTAACTTAGAAGTGATTCAATTCTCACAGTAGATGCTTAGAACATTGCTGTAGAGGCAGGTTTATAGGAATGATTCTCTAAAACTGCCACAACATTGTCTTTGCATGAGAAGCTTGTCTCTACTATTACCAAGAAACTGGGACAAGAAGAAACTATGAGGGCAAACTCTGGTGCCAGGCCCTCATTTGTTTGTCTTGATCAGGCTTCCAAGAGCTGTTACCACAAAAGCAGACTCCCAAAACATACAGCCCAAGCCACAATCTGGAAATCTAAATATTTCTTCCAGTTGACTTTTAAGATACACTGTCTGCTGGCCCCATATCTTAGAATAAGATAGATTCAGGTTAGAGTGCTAATTTTCTTAAATAAATCTATAAACTATATAAAGATGACTGAATTATTTAGTAATTCCAAGGGTATGTTAAAAATTGACCTACCAAAAAATACTAGTTATGTTTCTAAATTTGGTTCTACCTTTAGAATGCTCTGTGACCCTGAGTATTCATACTATAAGTATTTGCATTAATTAATATTAATACATAATTAATACATTTTATGTTGATTTATTCTATAAAATGGAATTGTTGATACTTTTCGCATACTGTAGAGGACGTTTGAGAATCTGTGTAACTGTTATGCTGAAAGCATGTAGAGCAGTATGAATTGTTAGGTGATACTGTTTCATTCATAGGGTGTTAGAACTGTTATAATAGATTTGAACAATCAGCTCGTCTGAGGTTATAGTAAAGTCCTTTACAAAATTGTTTCTTTTCTATTTGCTTTTTTTTTTCACTGACAATATATTTGGTCAGCCAATATTGTTAGCGAATATATGTGTATTTGTGTGTTTACATTTAGAATGACAGATGATAAAACAGTCAAAAAATAATATCTATGATGAAGGCTTAAAGCAACAAAGTTTATTCAGCCTGTAAAAATGATTTATGGTGAGTGTTTGAGCATGAAGACAGGTCTTACTTCAAGAAAACTCAATATCAAAATACTGGTGTTTACAAAATATAAATGAAGGGATAATAAATCACACTACAAGAGGATTCCTCTAACCTCTCTAATAGACACTCATTTACACAGGGAATATCCCAAATAGGAATCAATTAAATTTCTAAAATTTAATTTGCCTGAAACATTTTTTTAAAGAAGATCCATCTGTTTAAATGTCTTTTACACCAAGGATGGTCACCATCTGTTTTCTAATCCTCATAGGAAAGCACATAGGAGATTACATTCTAAAATGGGGGCTTAAATAAGCATAAAAATAATTTCATATCTAGGTAGGCTTGTTAATCATAGCACTGAACAATGAAGAAAAGTAGTGGATTTTATCACGTATTTTTAAAACAAAATTACTTTCTCTGGTTTCTCCAGGAATGTGAATAAAGAGAGAGCTTGACTATGGATCATAAGAGGACCTCTACAATCCTATAGTCCTTAACAGACCCAGTTTTTGGAGTGCACGTAATTAATTGCAGTCATTTGTGAACAACATTATGAGAGATCCTGCACATCACATTTTGAGATTATGTGTAGAAGACAGAGAAAATACACAGGCTACCGAATGGCTGAAAGACATCTCTACAGAAGAATTTTTTTCTGAAATCCAAGACCCTTGTTTCCCCAAATTGGGTAGGAATCATGGAGGGAATATAATTTCTTAAGAAGACTTTCCTAAAGATTTGTGAAATTTCCTGTCTTAAAGTTTAATACATCTCAACAGACGTTATTGAAATAGGGCAATGAGACCTGAGGGGTTGCCTATCGGCTTTAGTACTCAATTTGCATGCATACATGTGCCAGGATCCCCTATATGAGCTGGTTCTAATCCCAACGGCCCATCTTCCCATCCAACTCCCTGCTCGTGGCCTGGGAAAGCAGTCAAAGATGGCCAAAAGCCTTGGGACTCTCCTTTCACATGGGAGACCCAGAAGAATCTCCAGGCTTCTAGCTTCAGATTGCTTCAGCTCTGGCCATTGCAGTCACTTGGAGAGTGATTCAGCAGATGGAAGATCTTCCTCTCTGTTTCTCTCCTCCTCTTTGTATACCTGGCTCTCCAATAAAAATAAATCTTTAAAGAAAAAAGAAATTTAACAATAAAGGTGTAAATACATTTAAAGAATGTTTGACTTTGTGTGTGTATATATATATATATATATATACATAAATAATATTCCATAATTAGCTCTCCTACAAGAAAAAAGAAAACCCTGATTTATATAGCTGTTGTCAGTTTTATGTTGTAAATTCTTCCACTGTGGACAAAGTATTAATAGGAAACAAGAAAGGCAGAATTGTGCAGAGTTGTAGGTAATCAGTTTTCATGAACAGGCGCTATTAGATAATTGTACCTTCTCCACATCTTCACTGAATTTAGACCCACACAAACCTTACCTTCTCCAACTCATCCTTATGTCTCTATTTCTTTTATGCAGATGTGCTTTTTCTTTCTCTATCCAGTTCTGTTTTACACACTATACTTTACACACTGCTTGAAACTTATCTAGTGCTTATTTAATCTCTTTTACAGATGTTGGTTTTGGGGCAGGCATTTCGCCTTGTAGTTAAAATGCATGCTTTTCATTGCATCATAATTGAGACAATATTTTCAAGGTCTGTGGGATAAACAAGTCCATCTCAGTTTATCCACAAAGCCAAGGAACATGTTGCAGAACTTGCCCAGTAGTGAGGATATCTCAGAACTATCAAAACCCCTTTAGAAACATCCATTCTTTTCCACATTGGGGCTTCTAAGGTGTCATCAGATGACTCTCCCCATCCCCAGATGTTGATGTGGTTTGACAGCTAGAAGTGGCACCATCCCCTCCCATGCCTGCAGATACAGGAGAAGAAAAAATTGAAACATTTTCCCACCCACTTCCTCCACATCTGCATCTTCCCCATTCACATGGGCATGTAAACAATGTCAAAAATAGAATAGAATAGAATAGAATAGAATAGAATAGAATAGAATAGAATAGAATAGAATAGAATAGAATAGCTGAATTTCATGGCAGATGCTTGGGTTTGACTCCCTACTCAGATCTCAATTTCTGTATCTAGTCAGTGAAGACTGTGAGAGGCAGTGAATCATGGCTTATGTGATTGTGTCCTTTTGATTCATCTGGGAGACCATGAATTCCGGTCCCTGATTCCAGCCACAAGCATTGCAAGAATCTGGGTAGAGAGCCAGCAGATTGGAGATCTTTTGTGTCTTTGTCTTTTCTTTCTACTTCTCTGCCTCTCAAATAAATAGGTATAAGAAAAAAATCTATCCAAATCATATGGAATCAAGACTTGGATGTCTATTGATGATTTCAGATATTCTCAGGTCATGGATTAATACAATCTCCCATGGATGAAGGGATGAAGGAGAAAACTAAAACTGCTAATACTGAAGCAAGAGGAAGCAAAATAAATTAGGTAAAAATTTAAAATGATATTATTTGTACTCTGAATTCCTTAGTACATGAATGTTACAGAAATAGTGGCCATCAGGTTGTTTGCCATATATCAAGCTTATATTGTACTTTTAGTTCTAGTTAACTTTGATGTATTATTTTAAATTATAGTCCTATGGAATATACCCACTAGATTCTATTCCTTGCCTTGAAGAAATTTTTCTTTTCTTTCTGACTTTGTACAAAAGAATGAAAACACAAAACCACAGAATTATGTAAACATATCTATCAAATGAGATTACAAAGATGGAGGAAATTTTTTTTCATGATGAACTAGTCTATACATGACACTGTAAATGAAAATCTGAAAAGATTCTGAATTGTGTATATGTATTAGGCCCATACATGAAAAACCAAAAGCACAGAAAGAGAATTTTCTATCAAATTCATTTGCCTAGGAGGTAGTAGTGACCAAATTTTTTCAGAGACTGGTGCTATTTTTCCCTACATAGAAAGAAATTGGAAACTGAAATTAAAATGAGAAAACATTGTATTGTGCAACAGAGTCTGAGTAGAGTACACTCTCGAAGAAGGAAGGGAGGGTCACGTTTGTTAAACTCCACTCAGTGTTCTGGAATCTTACATCATTTTTGAGATGTTATTTCTGATGAAGTTTAAGCAACATGGGTTGAATATTGCACACCGATTCTTTAAAAATGATGCTACTGATTTCTTCTCCAGCAAAGTGTGAATGCATGCACTTATGTGTAATGTGAAGGGAAAATATTCCGGTTGACTCCCACCTTCAATTTTAAACTCAGTTCTATCTGTAAACCAATTAAATGCAGTAAAATCTAGGTGTGCTTTTAAAAATGCAATGCGATAGCCTCATTAAAATTAATTTGAAAAATTAATAATTGTAAGAAAGTAGCAATCTTTTTTCAACCAATTTTAATAATTCCAAAAACCAGACAGCCACAACTCAATAGGCCCATACATAAAATGCTGAACTCTTCCCAAGTGATTAAGAAATGTGTGCATAGAAAAATTTTATTCAATTATGTTCAGGGAATATTAAAGCTTAATTAATGTATTGGTGATTTCAATAATTAAATGTTCAATGTTGTCTAAGAACAAATGGAAAGCATTAGACCGATGGTTAGATTTATGACTGAATAAATCAGGTACGTTGTCAAAATCATCAGAGAAATCTCTCCACCTATATGTGTCCTTGATTCTGCAGAGCTCCCGCCCAGAATGCCAGACTTTCTGTCAACGACATTCTATGCTCACGAATTGTGACTACTGCAGCACATTCAAATTATGGATGGGGCACTCTCTGGTGAATGGGGGTGCCTGAAAAGTGGACCAGAGTTACAACATCCCTGGTTTGCCTAACCTATCCACTTGTGTACATCTGTGCTTGTGCTTTAGGCAACTGAGACTTGAGATGCCATGGGGATACAGAGGCTGGGATGTGGAGGTTAGTGGAGGAGAGTAGCAGCTGCATTGATTCTTAAGAAAAACAAAGAACCCTCCATCCCCCCCCCCAATTTTTTTTCTTATGAATATATTTAACGTGTTAAACAGATTCTGGCAATTTCCTGATGGCTTCAAAAGAAGCCTGAGCTGAGATTTTCACAGAGAGTATTCCAGGCTCTGAATACTGTACCTCGTGTATTGAATCACATCTGCTACAGAAAGGAAGCAATGAATAATTAACTCGGCCTGCGCATTACCACCATAGATTACAGTCATCTTGACTGCTGGACTGCCTTGCACAACATAAACCATTTAGAAAACCTGGTTACTTTCTTTCCTTTTAAATTTCTCTTGCTATCACTTATTGCTTAAAAGGGTAAATCTTTCTCTAGTTTTAATTAAAGCATTTAAAATAATTTACATTGAAATCATATGTGCTTGGGTCTGTCAGAACTGATGCTTTAATAACATGCCATCCCTTTCTCCATTGCCCTGAAATCTGTTAAAATTACCACTAATCTAATTGGGAACAAAGTTGTCAAATGCATGCAGCTCTGACAGTTTGTCTTTCTGCAAACTGCCGACAGATTGCAAGTTACGCATGTGTTGAGCAGATGGGTAAGTTAAAAGGAACACCAAAAAAAAAAAAAAGCAATTTATTAAATCACCTGGAACCAGCAGCTCCAGTCCAAAAATAGTGAGAATGAAATATAGCAAGAGTAGGGAGTGCTGGCACTAGAATATACCAGAAGGTACCGGTTACAAAACAAGATAAACATTTGGAGATGCCTCAGCTGTGTTACAGAATAATGAGGAGTTATTTAACCCGATATAGATTACCAGCCAAAATTAATTTAGGGTGCAGCTTTTTTGGAAAACGGCTTGCAAAGTGATTGCTTTAACCCTTGCTTTCCTGTCTTCATGTTGTTGCAAGAAGACAGGCATGCTTTACTTCTTAACTAATTCTCATCAATACATGTTTCTCATGCAACTTGTTATTTATGTGCACACATACGTCCATGTGCATTCACATGTAAAATTTGCACATATGTGTACTTATGTGCCACCTTGTATCTGCACACACACAGGCTGTTGAGTATGTTTATACAATCTTACACATGAGACATACCTGGGTACTTCAAAAAGTGGCGAGGGCAAGAAAATATGTATAATTTAATGTAAAATTCATAGCTATTTCAGAATACAAATTTTTCATGAACTATTTCAAGGCTATTTATATGCATGGATTTGATTTTTTGTACTAAAATAAACTTCTATTTTAATTCCATTCTCTACAAAACCTTATGGAATATATGCACATATGTAAGTACATGTATTCTAGTCTCTGTCTCACCTATCTGTAACTACCTATACATGAACATGTCCATGAAAGAATGCTAGTTTTCATCACTTGGGTAAATCACACATGTGTTGTATATAAGTCTGTACCTGATGTTACCCTAATTACTTTCATTTAGGCAGGAGGTGAGGAAGTTATGAAATAAACATCAGAAAGCTAAATAGTGGGGATCATGTGGCTGTTTCATATGATCAGAACATTTGAGGAGTGTTCTTTGAAGACTCATATGGAAAAATCCAATTAGTCTTAAGAGCCGGCAAATAGGGCCTGGCAGCGTCGCCTGGCGGCTAAAGTCCTCGCCTTGAAAGCCCTGGGATCCCATATGGGCGCCGGTTCTAATCCCGGCAGCTCCACTTCCCATCCAGCTCCCTTCTTGTGGCCTGGGAAAGCAGTTGAGGACGGCCCAATGCATTGGGACACTGCACCCGTGTGGGAGACCCAGAAGAGGTTCCAGGTTCCCGGGTTCAGATTGGCGCACACCGGCCTGTTGCGGCTCACTTGGGGAGTGAAAACATTGGATGGAGGATATTCCTCTCTGTCTCTCTTCCTCTCTGTATATCCGGCTTTCCAATAATAATAATAAAATCTTTAAAAAAAAAAGAGCCGGCAAATAAAGAGTGAACATTTTTACTTGTATTTATCTCATTTAGATAACCTGAGCCCGTAAAAAATCCTAAATTCCATTTTAAAATGGCAATGAATCTAAAATAAAGATATATATTGCTTCTACTAGAAGATCTTGACAAGAACAGAGGTCTAGAAAATTAACCCTCCTTCCATTTCTGGAACAGGTCAATATGATTACTTCAAGGCATTACTCTTGCTGGAATTTAGGTGATCGCCAAATGGACAGCCAAGAACAGAGAATGCCCTCATCCATGAGAGCAGTGCTGAGGACATGACCTTCTCAGTCTTTGCCATCAGGCTAATAGTTCTCAAATCTGACTCTAACCTAGTTGTTCTCACATGAAATTAGAGCCCTGTATACAAACTCCCATGGCCCATTATCATGCTAATATTCCTTGGGCCTCTCCAACTCCAAGGGCTCAAAAGAATTTGTCTATTCTTACAGAAACTTGCTTCTTTTCCTGAGTCTGCCATACTAGATGTGTACATCACTTGATTTTTTATTATCTAAGTTAGAATTATGGGATTAATTCTCAGGTCATCTGTTTTAGGACCAACCACAGCCAATCAATAATTTCAGCATTCCAGTACTCCCTTAAATGTGTCCCTTTGCTCTATGTCTGATAGACTGTGTCTGGTATGGGCTTACCTAGTATCTTCCATGCATATAAGCTTAATTCTTCCTTTCATGGTTTCATGGTTGTTAGTGACTTCTCTGAAATTCAAATTAGTCTGCGTTCCTTTCAAGCTTGCTGTGCTGGACAACATCTGTTTATTTCAGCGAATCTGCTGTCTGCCTCCCTTCACTATCACTGGAGGCATTAGTTCCTGCAGAAGTGTCCTTGCCAGGTTCCAGATGGGCAGTGGCTGCATTCCTCCCCTGAAAGCTAAAGCTCCTGTTACCTTTTACTTTTCCTACAACTTCAGCTCTCTTCAGCATTCTGTACGGCCTGCTGAGTCCTGCTTCCCTTTACTTTTGAAAGGTGGTAATATATCCCCTCTATGGCTAAAGAATACTTTCTCATGCCTTGTGACTTTGTTTTGAACCCTGTCTGCAACTTTGCAAACAATTCCTTCATTATTCTTTCTTCAGTTGCTTCTTTATAGCCACCATTTCTTTACTCTTGGAGTCCCAAGGGATACATTCTCCCATTTCCAGTAGGATGAAATTTTAAATTCATCACATGACAACGATCTTTAAATGATCTCACCGTTTCTCCTTGGCCCTTGCTCTCACAAGCTAATATTTTTAGGATTCCCATATACACCATACATTTTCACCCATCCCTATCTAGTATCCTTTTCAGGAGATAACGGCTCAGTTCTTTTGCCCCACCCTAATATCCATATTCTCCCAAGCGCTCACTTCTTTTCCTTTGAAGATGCATCTCAGGAATTATTTTATGCAGAAGATCTTTCTTGAATTCTTGGAGTCCTTATCTCCAGTCATGGCCAACATATATCATAGTGACAGAGGCTGTGATGGAGCTAGTTAAGCTGCCACTTAGGATGCTTGCACACCATATCTGAGTTCCTTTTTCAAGTCTTGGCTACTCTGTTTTTGATATTAATTCACTCGGGGAAGGGGCAGCATTGGGTTCCTGCTACCTATATGGGAGGCCCTAATGGAATTCCTGGTTCTGACTTTTGGCATGGCAAAAGCCTAAATTATTTCAGTAATTCAGAGAGTGAACCATAGTCTAGATCACCTCTGTCTCCTTCCACCTCTCAACCCTCTCAATTCTCAATCAATCGCTCAAAATGTTTTGTAGACTCACAATGAATATTACATGGGAAGTAGCTCAGTAAGGATCTTGATCCTGTAAATTAATTTTCCACTCTCCTTTCCCTTTCTGCTCTTTATCCCTCCTTGTCCTCCATCCTTCATTTTCTTCCTTTATTCTTTCTCTTTAGATTTCCTTTCTTTGCCAGGCAATATGCAAATTATCTCATTCAACCATGACAAGTTTATAACTACCATTTCTGTTTTTTTAAGATGTATTTTGGAATCCAAGGTTATGGAGAGAGAGAAAGAAAGATAATTCATCCACTAGTTCACTTCAATGTGTGCAAATCCAGAGCTGGTCCAGTCTGAACCCAGGAGTCGGCAACTTGCTTCAGGTCTCCCAAGTGGGTGGCCTTGGGCCATCCTCTAGTGCCTTCTCAGGCTGTTATCAGGTATCTGGTTTAGACGTGCAGCAGCATGGAATTGAATTGGCACCCATACTGAATGCTGATATGACAGGGAAATAATTAGTTTGCGATGCCACTACATTGGTCATCTGTACAATTGCCATTTCATGCTCATTTATCATTATGTCCATTTTTTAACTGAGGAAGGTAATACCCAAGTCAAATGCAAATGGAAGAATCAAGATTTCAATTGCAGTTTTGATCTTGAGTTTGAATTCTTCATTAAAGGCAGAATTTTTGCTGCATCTGAATATTATGTATTAACAACACATTCATGCATACATATACATAATCTTCACAGATATATAGAGCTAATTATATAAGGTATTTATCAAAATTAGAAAGCCATTTAATATGTTTTTAAAATTAATTAAATGCAAATTATTTTTTCAAGCTAAAGTTAAACCCAGGGCCTTTGTACTAGTCTTTGAAAAAATACAAGGTATTAATATTATCTCAATTGTTCCTTTCTCATACACGATTTAGGAGTGAAAGAAGTATTAAAGTCCTGAAAATAAATATTACAGGAAATAACAAATACTAACTAAATTATTTCAATGAAATTCAAAATATTTTGTATAGTGGGATCTGGTGGGGAAATTTCATTTGTCCATAGGGAAAAATATAAATATACAAGCCTGAAGAAAACAATTCTGACATACCTACTAGAAAGAGATCTTTTATCACTGTGCAAAATCATCAACTGAGCAGCTAATTCTCAAATTCAGTTGTGTTGCGTAGAGAAGAAGGCAGGAACTCATTGAACAAGTCAAATCAGAGATTCAGATCCCAACATTAACACATTATTAAGTTACATGGCCACAAATGATAATTTACTAATATCTCAACTAATAAACTGTATAAATGAAATGCAGTATGCAATTAAAAGGTTTTATTATAAGAAAGGTTTTATTATCTATATATCCATTTCCATTACGATATTATGTAGTTAAAAGTCTGTGTCAGAACTATTTTCATACTCATATGTCTACTTACACATGTAACCCCCACAGGTTTGTAGTAAAAGATAAATCATTTCACCTTAAACAAGTAGTCAGATATCTGGAGAATGAGAATCAGTCTTAGCAGTTAAGATGGCCAGGTCCCACTCTGAAGTGCTAGGACTCAATTCACAGCTTTGGCTCCTTATTCTGGCTTCCTGCCCATGCAATGTCGGGAACTAGTGATGATGGCTCAAAGAATCGAATTCCTGCCACCAGTTGGGTTCCCACCTACCAATTTTATCTCTGGTACAACTTCAGGCTCCTAACCACTGTGCTCATTTAGTAGTGGAAAAGTGTACAGGATCTCTCTCTCTCTCTCTCTCTCATTTTCTCTATTCTCTGTGTATGTGCGTGTGCATATCTAAAAAAATAAGCAAACAAATAAACAATCTTAGCCACCCCTCAAATCTGTAATCCAAACCAAAAGTTTGTGACTTAATGGTTCTAGGTGACCATTGCTTTTTATACACTAAAAAAATCTCTCTAGATGAATCTCACACTTAAACGGTTACATAGATGAGCCATCTTACACAGTAGTAGCAGAAACAAATATACCAACATTTCATTGGATTCACAGGACAAAACTGTATTTCTTGTTTATGCCATATGGCAAGCATAGGTTAGCAGGGGAACAAATCATCCTGGTCACTCATGGAATTGCACTGACAGATGCTTCATCTGATTATGTGTCCTACGGGGACTACAATGACAGTGGAAAGCGCATGGGGCAATTCAAGCATCACATTGTGGAGTTTCTGTTTGGAAGCTCTGCTTCTTGTTTTGCATTGGCCAAAGGTAGTCATGTGTGCACAAGTAAGTTCAAAGAAGTAAGAGCTACCATCTGACTGGAATAGAAGAGATCTGGAAACATTTGTGAACAACACTACTGGCTGTCAAAATGTCTTATTAAAAAACATGAGTGTAATCTCTAGCTTAAAAAGAGGGAGAGAAATCACAGAGAAGTTAAGTGAATTTTCAAAATACAGCTAGCTAGCAGAGCATAAATTAGTGTAATGTTAACCTGTTTGTACAATTAGTTTCTCTATTCTAGCTTAATCAATTTCTGTTTTTTATACTTTTATTGGAAAATTTAAAAATCAGAAAAATGTCTTCCCTTTACAATAACTTAGCATTTGTGATTTATTTGATGGCAGTTTTAAATAAGATGTTTTTAGTCCCACTTAGAAACAGTCCCATTTCATGATTTATTGCAGCTTTCTTCTCTGGTTAATTAAACTCATTTCTTAGGAAATGACTCATGGCTAATCATACTAAGAATAAAATTAGTTATATTGCCCTCTTTGTTATAAAATGAGTGTAAATAACTTTTAAGGAAATTTTTCTAAAATCAGAAAAGCATGTAATAGCTCCCCAATTTAGCAACATTATGTTAAATAGCAGATTCAGAGAGCAATAAATCCAGATGCTGTCCTATTATTGATTGCATGAGAGAAGGCATAAATTTATATCCTTTAATTACTAAGCCAAGTTCTGTAGTTGATTTTTTGTGTGGAAATATTGTATTTTAGAGGGTTAAACTATTAAAAAATTCCTAGAGTAAAACCTGTTGTACAGTTTCTTTGCCCACTGGAGAGATATAAAACCATTACATTTAAGTATCATAATAGCTAGCATATGTTATTTCTTAGGAATGACACCGCCATCTGGATTAAGGTCTACTGATGATTTCATACGATACTCCTGCTTTCTTCAGATAGAAGGAGACCAAACTGTTCTGGCTTTAGCTACTGTGTTGTACCCATGAAAAATAATAAAAGGTTACTCTTACATATGACCTACTTGATGGAGACTACCTACTGTTTTATTCATAATTTATACAATTACCATAGTAGCATGAAGAAGGTAAGCCAGATGCCTCTGTCAGGAATAAGAGTTGAAAGCCGGTGGCATGGCCTAGAGGCTAAAGTCCTTGCCTTGAACGCGCCTTGAATGCGCTGTGATTCCGTATTGGCATCGGTTCTAATCCCGGAAGCTCCACTTCCCATCCAGCTCTCTGCTTGTGGCCTGGGAAAGCAGTCCAGGACGGCCCAAGGCCTTGGGACCCTGCACCCACGTGGGAGACCTGGAAGAGGTTCCAGGTCCCTGGCTTCAGATCGGCACAGCACCGGCCTTTGCGGTCACTTGGGGAGTGAATCATCGGATGGAAGATCTTTCTCTCTGTCTCTCCTCCTCTCTGTATATCTGACTTTGTAATAAAAATAAATCTTTAAAAAAAAAAGTTGGGCCCGGCGGCATGGTCTAGCGGCTAAAGTCCTCGCCTTGAAAGCCCCGGGATCCCATATGGGCGCCGGTTCTAATCCCGGCAGCTCCACTTCCCATCCAACTCCCTGCTTGTGGCCTGGGAAAGCAGTTGAGGACGGCCCAATGCATTGGGACCCTGCACCCGCGTGGGAGACCCGGAAGAGGTTCCAGGTTCCTGGCTTCGGATTGGCGCACTTCGGCCCGTTGCGGCTCACTTGGGGAGTGAATCATCGGATGGAGGATCTTCCTCTCTGTCTCTCCTCCTCTCTGTATATCTGGCTGTAATAAAATGAATAAATCTTTACAAAAAAAAAAAAAAGAGTTGAAAACATTGGTACTGTAGTGCTATGAGTTAAGTCACCCATTTGTGGCATTGTCATCTCTTATTAGACTGCCAGTTTGCATACCAGCTGCTCCACTTCCAATCTATCTCCCTGTTAATGCATTGAGTAGGCAGAGAAAGATGGGTCAATTTCTTGGGCCACTGACGTACATGTAAGAGACTGAGAAGCAGTTTTTGGCTTCTAATTTTGCAAACTGGTCCAAATCTGGCAGTTGCAACCATTTGGGAGAGTTACCCAATCGATGAATGATGTGCGTCACTCCTCCCCCTAGTGCCTCACCTTTAAAATAAGTCAGTCTGTGTGTGTGTGTGTGTGTGTCCCAATACTATCTGTTCCAACCAAACAGATCACGGGATTTTCCTGGTTTCTGGAAACACAGTTCTGCAACAGAAAGCTTTTTGATTAGTGTTCAGATTTTGATTCTCCTGTTAGATGTGTGAACTTGGACATGTAATTGAATCCTTTTGGATCTCCATTTCATCCACCATAAAATGAGGATGGTTTTATAAAAAATGGAAATTCTGTTGACAAATTTAAGAGCTGCTACTGCAAGATATCTATACTTTTCCACATACTAGCAGATTATAAAATCATAGTTATTAATTTTTCCTTCTTGTTAATTTCCTGCAACCTGGATACAGAGAAATAAAATAAGAGATTTAAAGCAAAAAATGTCTCAGCTTGTGGAAGACATCAAATTGAAAATATAATTATGTAAATATAAACAATAAAATACAATGAGTAGGTAAATATGAGAACTGTGAAAACATAATAAATAAACACCATATTACATAGTAAATACCTGTTCCTAGTGCTGCTTTCTAACATAATGGAATCAGTAGACAATAAAAATATTCTATATCTTGAAATAATGTGACAGTAAATGTTGCTTTCTTTTTGCGTAAGATCCTCATGGTTGTATGTCTTTAAAGGTCACTAGGTGACACCTCACTGAAAAAAAATCAATTTCTTCCCTTTGATTCACTGAAACCACTACACATGTGCATGTGAGAGTGGGCGGCTGTGCTGGGGGAACTAGCAGAGTTCACCTGACTGCTTCCTCAATGGCCCCTTGGTTATTGTCATGCACATAGCAAACCCTCTGGGCCAATCCATCTGACTGGCTGTGCAGGGAACGGGGCAGCCTGGATAATTGATGGGCTCAATCTGACCAGGCACAGGTGGCACAGAGACAGCATACAGCAGCTTCTCGGGTTTGCCAGTGCCATCTGTTGCCATAAGAACATCTGTCGTCAAGGTCACCCTGTCACCCTCTGTTAAAGTTACAGGTTTGGCGAGTAGGATAATGTCACCGAAGAAGAAGGGGCGTATCAGTTGGGGGCTAGCACGGAAAAAAAAAAAGGAAGACCAAGATACACAAAGACAATAGAAAATATCTTTTTTTGTAAATTATGAAAGATGAATAGTAATAAAAACCGAGTAAGAAAAATGAGAAAAAGGAGTACATGCTATTAAAGGAGAACTTTACTGTAAAAGGTTTGCTAAAAAGATTATTATTGTACTCTTTAGCTAAAATGTTAGCTCATTTTATAGAGTAAGAATGTTTTTCCAGAGTCTTGACACACATTTGTAAGTGAAATATGATACGCAATTATAGCAGATTTACTTGTAAAGCTACATACTTTCCTTTCTGCTTGCTAAATTTAAAAACTGATTTTGATGCGATCCTTTTGTATATTAGTGCATTTGATTAAGCGTGTGTGTGTGTGTGTGTGTGCACACCCACGTGCATTCTCAGCATGTTCAGGGAGGGATCAAGATAGAAGGGGGCGTTGCATTTATCAAAGCATTTAACTGGTGTTTGAGCTTTGTACTGCTGCCAGAGAGAATGATCCATTTGTTAATAAAGAACAATTAAGTTAATAGACTCAAATGAACTGATGGACAAAGCACTGTAATGAAGCAAGTGCAATATTGGATTTTTTAAGCAGTATTACAGTGGCTGGACTTAAAGCAGCATCAGTTCATCTTTTTCTCTCAGTGTTTGTTGATGACGCTTTTTAAAGCTATTTTACCCAGTGGCAAAGAAACATCATTCCCATCTGTTTAGGAAGCACAGCTTTACTTATTGGAGCAATATTGCTGTCACTGTGGGTTTTCAGGGACTTAATGATAATCATTGCATGGTGAGATGAGAATGGGGGATAATCTGCTGGATTTTATAAAACACACTCACATCTGTCCCCTCGAATCCAAAGAGTAGTAGATGAGGACAATATGCCTTACTAGCAGAAGCGAGGGCTGGGGGAAGAGCAGACAAAAGGGGAGTTGTACCCTCTTGTTATTTATTTATTTATTTTGCATCCATAGTGAGCTCACCAAACACGATACAGAACACTGAATTAGGGCTTTTGGAAAGAATCAAAATTTTCATGGCCAACTTCAATTTCAGTGTTTTTGAATAATTGGAGAATATGTACTATTCAGTTTCTTGACTTGCTATTTTAAGCTCTGATTGTAGAAATAGGAAGACTACCAGTCAATGAGCAAGAGTAATTCCACCTCCACTTTTTCCTTTTATTTAGGCCACCTGTGGTTGTTTCTCTCGTCGTCCCCTACTGATCCTCCTTTGCAAATGTGATAAGACAGGTGATATAAGTATAGGTCAAATACTTAGTTAAAACAAGAAGACAGCAAACATTGGTTTCTACGTTCTGGATTTCAAAATTATAAGGCAATATAAGCTGATATATATAATCAGTATTTATATTATATACATTAAATAAAACAAGAGATTATTTTAATCACTTGACTGTATATTCATAAAAATTAATTTTCCTATTAAAGTTCTTTTGGTGCCAATCACCACATTAATTTCAAGCTAATTCTTGTCTAAATTATGATATAGGTGATAAACAGGTCACTTGAGCTTCTAACTGAACTGTGTGATCCTAGAAAAGCCACTGAATATTTCAGAGTAATTCTTCTACAAACTACTCATGCAAGTATGGATCTTCTAACATCAATAAATTTGTATGTGATTCTTTCTTTTTCTAACCCATTAAAATGACTCCTCTTCAACATTTCATCATTTGATACCAACGTTCTAGCTCTTTTTTTTTTCTTCTTGCCATCTTTATGCCCCAGTTCTGTCCCATAAATTTTACAGTTGTCTCTGATTCCTCCATGTCTCTCATTCTTAACAATTCTCTTGAAAGACTTTGCTCCTCATTAATGTAACACATTTGGGCAAGAACTAAACATTTAGTCTTGGGACAGGCACTAGCAAATTCATTTTAGCAGTTGGCCACATACTGAGTGAACAATCCTGGGGAAATTTCTTAATCTTCCTAAATGTTGTATTATTTATCTGTAAAATGGAATGTAAAATAGCTATTGAATGGAATATTTTGGGTAAAATGCCTGATATATAGCAAAGAACAGATTAATGACAAATATTAATACCATCAATCACTAGTTTAATTGTTATTCAAAGCACAGATATTGGGTTTTTAAAACACATACATTGATCAAGCTTGTGTATGTCTTCAGACACAGTACTGAACGCTGCTGTGAATCACTTAATGAAGAGGTAATAACCCCCTTTCCTTTAATAGGATCTTGGATTAGCCACATTTTCAATTGAAAAAATTGCAGCTAAAAATGCTTATGTAACTTCCCCAATGTGTCAAATGCTTAAATAAACGGAATCTGGCTCAGAGGCTCACTGCTTAACCACTATGAACCAACACGCAAACTGCATAGCACATTTGACTTATAGCTGTTTTCTAAGAAATAAACATGTGCATATAGAGTTGATGACTATGATACAGATGATTTTAGCAATTAATTCTTAAGGATCATATGAGTAAGATCGTAAAGAAGTATATGTATGTTATCATTTATATTTTGACCCTTTCATCTGTTGCCTCTTTCCATAGGCCCATTTTAATTTTAATTGACTATGAAATTTCAGTTGTCATATGAATTACATAACAATATTAGCCTAAGTTAACAACTGGGAAAAATAAAACAGAAGACTAAGTGAAAGTCTAGTTATTTTCATCAATGTCTACTAATTCAAAAATACTGTATTAGAAAATTGGTTTACAAATGATATGCCAGTGACCAAAACACAGCAGCATAATTTAAGCAACCCTAAACGCAATGTCACATTATAGAGGGTTTTTAATTTAATTGAGTTTAAAGTAGGCCAAAGTCAGTCATTTATACTTCTCTGAATAGATTATACTTAAAATTACTTCCCAGAAAATAAAAACAAAGCATAACATTGAAAGAAATAGTCAGCCCTTTCTAGAGATAAAGACTGTTTTCCCAATGACCTATTTCAAAAATGAATCCATTGGGATGGAAAAACAATGAAACTGAACAGTGTCTCTATTATCAGTGGATATAGATGAATGTCAATTGACACTTAATGACTCAATTTCCTTTAATGTTGTCTTAGCAAAATGCTTAACTATTTGTTGCTGCACGTATTCTTCCTGGCAATGATTCTCAATGAGATAGTTATAAAAACAAGCAACAACTAAACAACAGCAAGAAACTTAAGAAAAGCTGGGTTTGACTGGATCTTATGCAGTGCCCTTTCAAATGTGTGTGTGTGTGTGTGTGTGACAGAGAGAGAGAGAGAGAGAGAGAGAGAGCGCAACAGAGAGCAACTGAAATAAGCATTGCTAGAATGCTGAACTGTAACCTCCGAATGATATGCCAGTTAGCACTGTCTACACACGTTATGGTGGTGAGGGAACACACCTTTTCCCTTTCATGCCACCTCCTCCCAGACCCAGTTAAAAACAGATAACCCTGTAATCTGCTGCTGGTAGTCTCTAGCTAATTAGCCTTTGACAAGAAAATAAGCAAAGCTCAATTGCAAAAAAAATTAACATACACATATCTCTACACATACGTGGGGAAAAGGGAGACATAAAGCTACATGCAAAAATTCTTCCAAACACTCAGCCAGACTTCATTCAGATCCACATACTTCATGTCACATTAACTCACCCAGGCTGACACCCAGAGCTACACCCTCCAGCTGACTGGCAAGGTTAGGCGTTAAGTTTTTTAATAACCTTATACATACAGACCTATATATCCAGGATGTATGAAGTGCACAGATGATTATTTAGGATTAATGGATCATCCAAAGTGCCAGTTGGCACGTTTTTGAGTAAAAAGTGTAACAAATGCAGCTGTTTACTAATAAATAAAGCCTCAGCTGTAAGAGAAATAAATTAGATGCATTTAATTGGTAGGCTGTAAACCTCCCCTCTTTATTACAATGCAGCTTCTTGTTATTTTATGATGTCAGGGTAGATGGCAGACTGACAGAGTGTTTATGAATCACAGTTTGCAGATGGCACTCTTGGTTTTCAGCAGCTATGAGCACAAGTAGCATGAGGCCTCAATAGCAGATTTTGTCAAATACGACCCCCTGAGAATTAGCTGTCTCCATTTCTCTTGTGCCAATCTCTCCCTGGCAGAATCCTCCTTCACAAACCTACCTTCAATAAATTGTGGCTGCCTGGCAGGGAATCAAAAAGGGCTCACACCCAGAGAATGCCTTCCTCTCCTCTCTTTGTCATTGTTGAGCAAGCCTGTGTGCTGATACTCAAGCAAGCTGCCTCCAATTTCTTGCAAGGGATAAGGAGATCAAAGGTCAGGTGGGACAGAAACCCAAACCCTTCCCACTCACTTGGTTCACTCTGCAAACACTCCCTGTGGCTGATAAGTGTGACTTGCCATCTCTGAAACACAGCACAAGGTTCTTGCACATAGGATTCAGAGTCCCTTGACTAATGACAACTTTATCATCTTTCAACAGGGGGTGGAGCAGGATGGAGTCACTGGAATCCTTGTTGCTGAGGCTTCATGTTTTCTGCACTCACGCGTGCTGCATTTCCCTGGCCAATATTTACTTCTGTAATCGGGGAGAGCACACAGGGAACTAAAGTTGGGATTGTCAACAATTTTTTCCCATTGTTGCCTTGGGTTAAATTCAAAATGGATTTTTATTCTGAGCAGCTGTATTATCTCAAAAGCAGTAAAGCAAAACTCCTTTGAGAGAACAAAGTTTATCTTGAACACACAATAATAATGATAAAATTAAAGGTAATAGTGGAGATAATAGAGATAATATTGTTAGATGCAGTATGTGCCATGAGTTAGGCTAAATCATGTCCCAAGGATTGAAAATATCCTTTCATGGAAGTTTGAAACATGTCATCACTACCCTCTTCTTTTGTGTCCTTCTTCTACTTTGTAATATTTGATCACATGAAGCATGGTTGCATGCTTACAAGGAAATCCTGAGCTTACTGCTTCCTTGTTTCTTGTTTCACTACTGTGTGTGGTGCAAACCTGAGGGAGGAGACCTGGCCTCTGCAGGTATCTTCTGAAGCTTGAGCTAAAATGTGTTCTGGATAAAGTACACATACAAATAAATCTGATTTGTTGCTTGGTTGGTGTGAATATGACTTGTAAAAACTTTAGATGAGGAAGGAATTAAATTTCAAATGAGGTCTCCCATAACATCAAAAAGCACTTGTTTAAGATGAGCACAAAACATCTCTATTAAAAATATGGGGCTTTTTTCTTAAAATAAAACACAAGGTAGGATATTTGATCTCACTCTTTGACGTTTTGCTAGAGTTTATAACTAATACAATAAGGCAATACATGAATACAGGGATATGGTAGATACATATATAAAACTGAATGTGTTAAATTAGAAGGGAAGTTAAAAGACTTTAATTTGCAAGTGATCTGATACTCTATAAAGAATTTAAAAACATAAATAACTAACAAGTAAATTCAGCACAATCACAAAACGCAAAAATATGTGTGGACATGTATTTATATATAATGGCAACAAGAAATCTGAGAATGAGGCCAGGATGATGGCGTATCAAGCTAATTCTCTGCCTGTGGCACTGGCATCCTGTATGGGCTCCAGTTCACATCCTGGCTGCTCCAATTCTGATCCAGGTGTCTGATAATGGTTTGGAAAAGCAGTGAAGCATGGTTCAAATTCTCAGGCCTTTGCACCCCCATGTGCGACTTAAAAAGTTCATGGCTCCCAGCTTCAGACCGGCCCAACTCTGACTGTGGCAGTCATTTGGGGAGTGAACTAGCAGATAAAGGATCTCTTTATGTCTCTCTCTCCACCTCCACTCTGTACTCTGACTTTCAAGTAAAATAAATAAATCTATGGAAAGAATCCAAAGATAAAACAAGTAAAATTAGTCCATTTCTAACAGTATCAGAAGGAATAATAAGATAGGTTTCAGTTGCAAATACAAATTGTTCTTGAGAAAACTTAAAGGGATCTAATACAATCAGAGATGTTCCATATTCATGGATTGGTACACTCAATCTTGTTAACATAGCATTTTTAAGTGTATTTATAGATGTAATATGATTTCTAGCAAGATCCAAGCTGGTATTCTTTTTGTTAGAAATTTATAAACTCATTCTAAAATTTATAGACTTACAAAAGACTGAGATTCACAAGCAATTTGAATAAGAGCAAGGATGAAAGAAATCACACATTTAACAAATTTTAAAAATTAATTTAACTGAGAGAATTTGAAAAAGAGATTTCTATTCACTGATTTAATTCTAAAACATTGAGAGCTCCTAAGTTTAACCTGGTGGAAAGCAGGAAACTAGAACTCCATCCAGGTCTCTTACGTAGGCAACAGAGGTCCAAGTGCTTCATGAGGAGCATGGAACACTTTCTTTTATCTTAGGGATGAGCACTGTTTTCATCCAAGTATTTTTAAAGATTGTATAATTTTTGTGTGTGTGCTTAAGGCAGGGACAGGTTAAACTAAATAACAAATAAAAAAATTTAAAAGGTGAATAACTTGGCACATATTTGTTTCTCACTGAATTTTATAGTAGCAAGTAAATGTTGTAGTCTACCAAATGAAAATGAATTGGTAAGAGATCATCTAATCCAGATTTCAAAGATTATTATAAGCAGTAAGTAGATGAAATATATTTATGACTTATAAACATGTGACAATTTAAATGCATTTCATATTGCATACCTTGTTCTCACATTGATTTTTATGTGCAATTCTTGTTGAGAATATTTTCTATGCATCATTTATTTTATTTCCACAAGTATTTGTGTAGTAGAATAAGGAATGATAAGCTTAAAATAAATTGTAAAAATTATATATTATTCTGAAAGTCATTAGCTTGAAAAAGTAAGAATGTGGCTACTGTTGTCTCTTCAGTGTTTTTATCAAGATGTTATCTTTTTCGAGTCAATTCAATAAAGACACACAAAAAAAAGGAGCTAGTTTGAAAGTGGTGGAACCTGTGCTTCAATAGGAATTCATGTGGAATGCTGATGTCACAGACATCAGCCTCACCACCCACAGTGCACCAACACTGGCACCCATACTTCCTAAATATAAAATGTACTTTAAAGCCAAAGTACTGGAAAAACAAAAGTAATAAAGTATGATTAGTCATAAATCAATGAAACAGATTTAGAGTTCAGAACTCTATTCTCACATTTTCAATTAATTAATTTTTCTATAGTGATGAAAAAGCAGTTCTGTAGTGTGTTCAGAAAATTACACTGAGACACTTGGATTTCCACATTGAAAAATATAAAGTTAAAAGGCTATTTCATGCCACATAAAAATTAAAGCAAAACATATCATCTAATTAAACATAAGAGATAGATCCATAAAACTTGTAGAAATAATCATAGGGATAATAGAATGATAAGGACAAAAGAGAGCTTTCCAATGAGATTATTTTAAACAGAAAATCAATTGATACGAGCTTGTGCACAGGTCTGGGAAACAGTACTCTATGATCTAGTTGTAGAAACCCTCAGATGAGAACAAGATAAGCACTTTCAGACAATGAGAAAACCAATATGTTTGGCTGCATTTCAACAGTGAACCTCTTAAAATTCTCTTAGAACACAACAAGGAGTGTCTATTTCGCAAAAGATTGGCATGTTGCATTTAATAAAAGTTAATCAATGTTGGGCCTGGCACTGTGGCCTAGCGGCTAAAAAAGTTCTTGCCTTGAACACGTCAGGATCCCATATGGTTGCTGGTTCTAATCCCGGCAGCTTTACTTCCCATCCAGTTCCCTGCTTGTGGCCTGGGAAAGCAGTCGAGGATGGCCCAAAGCTTTGGGACCCTGCACCTGCATGGGAGACCTGGAAGAGCTGCTGGCTCCTGGCTTCAGATCAGCATAGTACCGGCGGTTGCGGTCACCTGGGGAGTGGATCATCAGACGGAAGATCTTCCTCTCTGTCTCTCATCCTCTTTGTATATCCAGCTTTCCAATAAAAATAAATAAATCTTTAAAAAAAACAGTTCAGTGTCTGAAAATTTATTTTAAAATAAAAAAGTTGAGAGGGAAACAACTAAATAATCATCTAAAATACTATTTAAAATGCATTTATTAAAATTTAACACAGTCTGACACATTATTAGCAATCTTTCTTTTTCACACCTTCAATTATATAATAAAGCAAAAAAGTACAATATTTTCATAAGTAAGAGATGTGGCCTTTACTAAATATAGATAATATTATTTATACATAAATATTTGAGAGAGCCAACCGAAAATTTGAACTAATAAGAGACTTTATTAGGTTAGGCAATGATTAATATTCTGTTTCCCATGAAATGTTTTGAAGTCCTGCTATGTATGTAAGCAGATCCTATTTGTCATCTGATCATTGGAAATTTTCTCTTCCTTTGAATGAAGTTCCTTTTGCCTTACTCCAGGCAATGTGCTCACCTAGTAAAACACATTCCTCAACCTGTCTTGTAAGTCACGGCAGCCATGTATCACTATTCGTATTAAAATTAACTATTCTGGATGTCTGGGGAACCATCCCAAAGAACACATTCTCAGCTCTTCTATGTTTTAGACATTCTTTGCCTTCCTCTTTACTCTCACCTGGAGCAGAAATGTGATGCCGGGAGTGAAGTAATCATATTGCAACCACACACACACGACAGGAAGATGAAGACCACACTCAAGATGGTTCAGCGGAAGACGTGAAGTTCTTTTTCTTCCTGCACAGCCGACAGTCATCCCACTTTTGATTACTGGTTTTGCTCTGTAGATCCTGTCTGCATATCAAAAAACTTCCCCAGCACAATTATCCCTCCTGACTCACTTCCCCCTGTATGTCTCTGTCCTCTCCTGCCATGTTGCAAGCTGGTACTGCATAGTCCCTAGCATAATTAGTATATTAGTATATTAGTATATTAATATATTAATATATTAGTATATTCTTGCAGATTGACTCCTTAATCCAAAAGTCAATTTTCTTGATGATATTCGGTATTTCATCCTCTGCTCTCCTTTCTTCTATCCATTTATGTTAATTGATTAGGTCAAAAAGACCAAGTTCTTCATTTAGTTCTTCTTAACATCCTTGTCATTTAAGTCCATTAGTATTTGAATAGTGGATTTTAAAATATTATATTAAATTTTATTGCTTTTTGACAAAGACAGTTCAAGAATAATTTCTGAATAGCTTATAGAAGCCATAAAGTTCCAGAGCTACTAAAGCCCGTGGAGATCAAATGCTAATACCTCTCATTTTACAAACGGAGAAATTGCAGCCTGGAGAGAGGTATGATTTCTCTGCTGTTACATGTCTCATTAATGAAAGTGCTAAAGATACAACTTGAGAACTTTCTTGACTTCCATCTTAATCTCAGTCATCCAGTTTTTTCTTCCTTGCTACTGAAGGGTCACCCTTATTTGTTTATCTTCTTTGTTATTCGGATGCTCCTGTTCTCTCTTATCATGAGGTGGTGTACCCTTTGCCTTGTTCTTAACAGAACTGAAAGAATGAGTGACCTAATTGGAGAGGTGGCAAGAAATTCTCAGCTGTGTCCATAGCAACATCATTGCTGTGGCATTTAAGCAACATTGGTCTCTCTCTTTCATATTCTTCTGAATTCTATAGTCATACATGTGATAGACTCCCTGGCATTTGATTTGTATACTAAAAGAGAACCAATCATTGTAGCTTCATCACTATCAGCTACAAATAAATAAGAAATTCAGTGTCATGTAAGTCATTGTGGAGGGAGGAGGCCTTATCATACTCAATTCAAAATCACTAGTAATAACATCAGTCCTATACATCACTCTATTTTATTTCTTACACCTATTCATGAAAGACTAAATTGAAAGAGAGGAAAAGTGATGTTGTACTTATCCCTGTATCTAACATTTATTTTCATGGTGTGAGTGTCATTTTATGCACATAATGCAGGACAGTGTGAAAATGAAGGGAAAGGCTTAGGGACCCCTCTGGGTTGAGTAATTTGGTTAATCACAATCAGCATTTAAAACTCAAACAATGTCATAATGCTGCTATGATTGCCATTTTCCAAATGCATCTGAATACCCAGAGGGTGTATCACATTTTAACCAAAAAATATTAGATTATCTATTTTTGTTCATTATATAATATGCTTTCTACTTTAAAAAGATGTATTTTTATTGGAAAGACAGATATACAGAAAGAAGGAGATATCCACTGGGCTACAATACCAGGACTCCTTTCTATTTTATTCTATTTTTTTTTACATCCTTTCCAACCAAAGTGATAAATAGAACAAAACATGAATATTTATATATTAACAAATGTGGACATATGGGGAAACAGAGAATTCAAGGTTCTGTGTGCTAGGATATTGATGAAACAAAAGCTCTTAGACACAGGGCCTTTCAACGTTAGCCTATTTCTTACCAGATACATGCTTAACAGTTGGTCTCTTGCCTATTCAGTCTTCAGTTTTGCAATCATTTGTTGCAGTCTTATTTACAGCTCAGCACAGTGAGAGGTTACAGAAAACATCAATGAACAAGAGAAGCAGTTCTAGCCCTTCTAGAATTTACTTCCTAACATGCTTAAAGAAATATCCTGAGGTCCACAAGTGTTGTAGCCCTGCCTCCTCTGGGTGAGTTAGATTAGGGACGGGCCAGGTTGGACTGACTGTTCCGACTGCAGCAAGCAAAAATTAGAGTGGGTGATGATTGGTTGGACTTTGCTGCAGCATCAGATGGCAGAGGCTGGCATGGGAACTAAATCTGTTAAGTTAAACTCCAGAACCACCTGGGGAATGCATAATCCGGGAGTGGGAGTGGCCTAGTAGGGAGATATTGGGCACCTCCCTTGTGAATTACCACTCCCACGAAAACCAGGACAGGGGCAGGGGTGGCTAGACAGAAAGGCACCTGCCGGTATGTGTGTGGGCTGGATAGTAGGTTGGTTGGGTTGAACTAGGCTTCAACGCCCATTGACATGTGAGAGAGTTAAATGGGATGTGGGACAGACTGAACAAGCATGCAGTACATACTGGCATGCATGGGAACCAGGGTAGGGAGCAGGCCTCGTGGGGGTCATGGGGAGTCGCCCCAACTAGGCTGCAGCTCCCACTGGTTTGCATGAGGATCGAGTATGAAGTGGGTAGGATTGAGCTGGACTACAACACCCATTGGTTCAAGTGGAAGACAGGGCTGGAAACAGAACTGATCCAGCAAGTGCAACGACCAGCAAGAACATAAGCTGATTGGGGTGACGGATGCTGCTGGGCCCTGTATTGGCAAACTCACGCAAGAATCAGGTTTGGGATCATCTCAGATGAAATTTCTTTGGAGATCCCTCCAACTGAACTGCTCATCTCAGAACCCCAGCCATAAAGACACTATGTCAGTCAGTGGATTCTGAATAGGTTTCATCGAGATTGGAATGGCGAGATTGGCAGCAATTCAGAACTTCTGAACTATCAAAACTGCTTGAGCAGGTCCCTCGGAGCGTGCCTCACATTGGGAACCTGGGATGGGTGGGAGACTGTGTGGGACTTTTCCCTTTGTTTCTCCCCTGACCCTAGATACAGGGAAAAAAAAATGATGATATTAATGTGAAAACAATGCTATTATCCACTTTCCTGTGGCCCGTGATCTTTTGTACCCTAATCAACTAAGTAAGATTATTAAAAAAATAATAACTATATGAATAAATAAATAAATAAATTAAAAAAGAATTATCCTATAATCGGAGGATGGGATAGAGAGGGGCGCGACATTGGGCCTGGGGATTAAAACTTCAAGCAGCCTGCTGGCTGCTGGTGGGTCTCAGGCTGGGACATCTCCATGCTTGGATCCCTGACTCCAGTCACTGCATGCACATGGTGAGCTGTCTCTGGGTGGCCAGAGTGCCATTTGGTGCCAGTTTCAGCCTTCTGGCTGCCCGGTTGGGAGCTCTGGGGTTTTGGTTCATTGAATTGCTGCTTAGGTAGCTCCACGTTGAACCCACAGTGCTTCTGGGATCTGAGTCAATCCTAAGATTCCCAATGACAGTAACTCTTCCTTTGAAAAACTTGCAATCACTGAACAATACTGACCATCAAACACCAGTCCATGCAAAAGCTAAGCCACAGGGCTTGTCCAGCAGGATCATATCCTATTTCCTGACATGATGATGGATCAGGAGACAGGTTACGTTAGACAGGGTCATGACATTAACTAGCACTCGAGAACCGTATCTGGGGGTAGATTCTGTGGGGGATGTGTGGGCCAAACCTGTGGAAATTCTAGACCCACTGGTTAGCTCAAGAGTTTGGGTGGTGATGGACTAAGCTAGGTGTGACCAAGGAGCCTACCACCAATCACAGGTAAAGGAACCCGCAACAGTCTGGACTGGTCAAAGCAGCAGCACCCGAATGTGCATCCTGAATAGGGTGTGGGGTGGGCCGGGCTGCAATGTTCACCAGCTCATACAAGGCCAAATGGAAGGCCAAACTGCACCAGGAAATGGCCTAAAACACAATGGCATGTATGAGAACTGGGTCTGGGAGAGGATCAAGTGGAGGAACTTGGGAAACTCCCTTTGGTGAGTCATAGCTCCCACTGGTGAATATGTGGTCCAGACCTGGGGGAAGGACAAGCTGGACAAAGTAGCTCCAATGGCTGGCCAATATGTGAATTGGTAATGGAACAGGGTGTACCGGGAAGGATTGAGCAAACCTTAGGCCACAAGCGAAACTAGAAACCAGGATGGAGCACAGGTCATGCCGAGCTAGGCTCCTGAACTTACTGGTCTATGTGAGCCAGGGATGCTAAGCCACAGTGTCTAAGGCAGGGGTCGGGACAGGTGAGGGGCTGAACCAAGCTGGATCAGAGCAACCACTGGCATGCGCACAATCTATGACTGGGAACAAGACCGGTTGAGGAGCTAAGGGGACACCCTAACTGGATTAAGGTTCCCCCACCAATGAGTGCGTGGGCTGGAATGGGGACTGCATTCTGATCCGGATACAGTTGTAGTCTCCCTTGGCACAAGTGTGGACTGGGACTGGATGCACCAAGCTGGGCCAGACCCCAACACCTTCTGGTGTTCTGGAAGACCAGGGTAGCTGTGGGATGGACTAAGCTAGGTCTCAACCCCTACTGAGTCATGTGAGAGTTATATGTGGATATGGATGAGCCATGGCTGAGCTGACACATCCAACAGCAAGAACCAGAATGGGTTGAAGGCCAGTCAGGAAAAACCACTGTTCTTGCTAGGACAGGAGGTGAACTGAGTAGGGCTGGCTCATGGACTCCTGGTATGCATGAAATATGGCATTGGGAGAGGTTCTGATGGAGGAGCCTGGGCAACTCCTGTGGTAGGACACAGACCCTGCAGGTAAGCGCATACCAGACTGAATCAGTTCATGACATCCACTGGCAAATCTGAGCACCGGAACAGAGTGTGGGTAGAGCCAGGTTCGGTTGTGACAAAAACCAGTGCACAATATGGAATGCCAAGGTGAGGGTACCTGTACCGGATGTGACCTCACTGCTCAACAGCACACTTGAAAAACAAGAAGGGAGGGGGCGGAGCTGGCAGGGGGAATATGGAGGGGTTCCCTTGCTGGAGAGCTGCTCCCACTAGAGAGTGTGAGCTGGGATGGGGACAGACCAGACTAAGCAGGGTTGCAACACCTGTGTGCCTCGTGTGAACTATGTCAGGGAAAAGCCAGGCTTGGCTGGTTATTCCTACTGGTGCAAACAAAATTAGAGTGGGTGAGGGTTGTTTGGGCTTAGCCACAGCATCAGCTGGCAGAAGCTGGCGCTGGGGGCTAATTCTCTCAAGTTAAACCACAGAACCACATAGAAAGTGCATAATCTGGTAGTGGGAGAGGCTTGGGAGGGAAATAGTGGGCTCCTCCCTCTTGGGTTACCACTCCCCATGGGAGGGCACAAAAACTAGGACCGGGGTTGGGGTGACTAGACAGATAGGCACCCAACAACATCCATGAGGGCTGGATAGTTGAGCTGATTAGATGAAACTAGGCTTTAATACCCACTGACATGTATGAAAGTCGAAAGGGATGTGGGACAGACTGGACTAGTCTGCTACATATACTGGCAAACCAGGGTAGGGGGCGGGCCTGGTGGGGGTTATTGTGGGTCGCTCTGACTAGGCTGCAGCTCCCACTGGTTTATGGGAGGGCCGAGTATGTGCTGGGCAGAACCGGGCTGGACTGTAAACACCCATTGGTTCCAGTGGAAGTTGGGGCTGAAAACAGAACCAACGCAGCAATTGCAACCACCAGCTGATCATGGTGATGGACTGTGGTGCACCCTGTACTTGCTAGTACATACAAGAATCTGGCCTGGCAACACTTCAGACAAAGTTTCTTTGGGGATCTCCCCAAACGAAATGGCGGACTCAGAACCCTAACCATGAAAAGACAGAAGACAGACCAAGACAATCAACCACCTCAGCTATATGTTGGCAGCGAAATACTGGGCAGAGACGCTATGATGTACTATGTCAATCAGTGGATTCTTCAATGACCTTATTGTGCTTGGAGTGGCAAGAATGGCAACAATTCATATCTGGTGAACCATTGAACCACTTGAGCAAGAATCTCGGAGCATGCCCCACATCCGGGACCTGGGGTGGGTGGGAGACTGGGTGGGGCTTCTCCCTTAATATCCCCCTTTACCTCAGATACATGAAGAAAACAATATGGCAATAATAGTCTTAGCCACTTTCCTGTATCCCTTGAACCTTTTTTTTTTTTTTACTATAATTAGCTATGTAAAGATTGTCAAAAATATAATAAAAAAATGGAAAAAGTTAAAAAAAATCGTTAAGTTCTTTCTATAGCAAATTACAGAAAGTTCCTGGAATTTATTATTTTCCTACTAGAGATATTTTGTAGGAATTAATCTTGCTGTCTGCAATGTTTTCCCTGTAATGCCTAAATCTAACTTTCTAGCTTCTCAGTCTCATCTTAGATTCAATTAGAAACTTGAACTATTTTTGTACTAGTTGTATTGATTTTTGTTTTAATATACACTATCTTTTTTCAATTGTCACTATAAGACTTAGAATGTAGTACTTTAGCCTGAATAGAAGCTCCTTTGCATTCAGTCATAACAACATACTTTCTCTGTTACTGATTTTCACATAATATTCTCTAGGACTGAAATTCTTCCCTCTTATTTTCCTTGCATAAATCATGTTTCCCTGTGAAATGTCACCCTGTTTGGAAAGTTTCTTTTAGGCCACCTAGAAGAAAGTCCCTTTCTTTTCTTTCTAGGTTTTCTAAATCATTAAAATAAGAAAACAACTTTAAAGAAGAAGTAATATATATGGTGTTGTAATTGTATGTTTGGTGGCTTTCTCTGCCATATAATCGCAAACCAAGTGATAGCAGGTCATTGCTTTGAAAAAAATTATTTAAAGTTGTGGAATCTGATGCTATTTTCTTGGGAACAAAGTTAAGTAGAAAAATTAAATGCTGAAAGTCAGATTCATTCTTGAGGAAGCTCAAAAAACATATCAACATTGATGGCAAATGTATTTTGGAAAGGCACTTGCTATGACATAAGAATTTTAAAATGTATATAGGGTCCTCAAGGAAGAGAGATGGGTATACAGTGAAAAACACTGCTGTGATCCCTAAATTTAGCCTTTTGTTGACCAGATGTGTGCTCTTTAGCAAATTACTGAATAATTCTTAATTTTAGTATCTAGTTCTTATGAGTACTACATTCTTGTAGTTTTGCCCAAATTAAGTTGCATCTCAAATCTATGATGCTGTATAAATTCAAATTTCCTGCTTTTCAAAAAATTTTCATTTGGAGAACTCTTCTCGAGCTTCATTCACTTCTGTTTTAGTCTAAGCAACTCAAATTTCTTTCCACAAAATAAGGAAACAGGTGATTATTGCAGTTAATGTTAGTGAACATTAAATACTAGTGAACATATATAAATAATATTGTGACATATGTTATATGCAACAAGTAGAAACAAAATCTGAGATATTTGTTTCTATAAAAAGGATATGGGCACATGTCAAGTCGGGAACAGTTGTGGGTGATGGTGAAGATAATTATATCAGAAAAACCATAGGGAGGATAGTAAGGATTTGGTGGGTATGGATAAGAATGTTAACAAACTTTTAACTGTAATTTGTGTTGCATCCTGAGATATGTAAAGTATTCTTATTTCTAACTCACAAATAAGTGGATGGAGAAAAATGAGCTTCTAGCCTGCTTAGTGCATATTTCTAAAAATAATTTAAATTTACCCGTGTACATTAGGAAGTATTTCTTCCAAGAAGTGCATAAAATGTCCTTGCTGAGTTTGGAAAATCTCAAAATCAAACCACGAGATCCAATGCCCCGAAAATTTCCAAGGAAGGAAGTGGGTCAGCCCAAAGTAATGCAATATTTTCAACCTGACAAATTGGTCTCTTTGTGTTCTTTGGTTGAATTCAGTACAAATTTAAAAACAGTGCTCCAAGGAAGGCAGTAACAATCTCCCCATGTCCAGTTTTGAAATTGGCTTGACTCTTTGTCATATTTAGAATGTGACATTGGCAAACCAAGACGTTTTTGGAATATGATTGACTTAGATAGGAAGTGGCTGAAAAACAATGAAATGCATATGAATGGTGGAAGAAATTGAAAAGAGGGAACTAAAATCCAAATTAACAGGATTAAATAAAAACTATCAATTACTTATTTTTACATGTTAAAAAAAACTGTCATGTGAAAGAAGGATAAGATTACAGGTGTACAGGCCTCCAGATAGGTAAGTCTGGAGTGCAGGGAAATTTGAGGAAATAAATTTGAAGGAATATCAAGGAAAAACTTGCTAAATGAGCAACTTACCAATTCTTTACGTCAAAAGGGGTTTACGATTGATGCTTATAGTTTGCTTTATTTATAACTTATTCCACAAAGTTATAAACTATATTGCAATCTGAGAATAAAATGCATACATACTAAAAATATAGGGAAGATATAGCTACCACATAATGAGACTGTATGATATTTCTTGTGTTTGATGTATTTAAAGGATAAACTATTTAGAAAGTTGGTTGGTTGACAAATACATCATTCTAACCACTATCTCAGATTGTCAAGATTAACCTTCTTTTATCATATTTTCGTTTGAGTGACTGTGAGAAACAAGTAGACAATTTTCCATACCCTTGTTGGTTACTCAGATTCTCCCAACAACTAGTTCTCGGGTCAAAGGTAGCAGCCAGGAACTCAACTCGGTTCTCTCATATAGGGGGCAAGGACTTCACTGAGTCGTCATCTTCTGCCTTTCTGGAAGTGCATTACCAGCAAGCTGGATTAGAAGCAAAGACTGATCTGAACCCAGTCACTCTGAAGTGGATATTAGTTATCCCAACCCATGCCTTTTTATTTTAAAGGTTTGTTTATTTTTATTGCAAAGTCAGATATACAGAGAGGAGGAAAGACAGAGAGGAAGATCTTCTGTCCATTGATTTACTCCTCAAGTGACTGCAATGGCCAGAACTGAGCTGACCTGAATCTAGAATCCAGGAACTTCTTCTTGGTATCCCACATGGGTACAGGGTCCCAAAGGTTTGGGTCATCCTGGACTGCTTTCCTAGGTCACCAGCAGGGAGCTGGGTGGAAAGCAGAACAGCCGATCTTAAAACCGGGGCCCATATGGGATTCTGGCGTGTTCAAGGTGAGCACTTTAGCTTCTGGGCTATAGCACCTGACCCCTAAGGCATATCTTAACACACCATGACTAAATCCACTCTTCCTTTTTGCTGTTTTTCTTTTTAATTAACTTTTGGTGTGACTCATTCACTTTCTGGTATCTTTAAGTTATTAAACATCTATTAAAGCTTATTACTAAAAAATTAAGTTTATTTGTTACTTTCTTCTCCATGTTCAGGCTTGATCTATGACTACAGGGTATCGTAGGTCTATGCTGGTGGGCTGTGCTCCATGCTTCCGCTCTTGGGTTCCCATGCTGAGCTCTCTCTATTTCAGGTAGTATCATCTCCTAAGTGTTATTACTCTTCTTCAGGCCTGTGTTACAGGTGCTAATCTTTGAATTTTTTTGCAGTTTTATGATTGGGATATTTCATTTCTAGCCTTGTATTTTCAGTAATAAATATACCAGAGCAATGCAATTCGATATGCAGCTCAGCCACTTGGCAGCCAGGGTCTTCATTCCTGTGTGAAGTTACTCAATTGGTTCACATTCGCAAGATATGACACTCAATCTGCATCACCCTCTTAAGAATATCTTGATCCAGAATGGCGCCAAACCCCTTGGGCGTGTTCGCAGTTCCCCCCAGACCCAGTGGGGGCAATGGAGCCCCCAGGTTAGCAGCCATGGGGGCCGCCTTGGAGCTGGACTAAAGTCTGAGCTCCGCCCTGCTCCCGCTAGTTGGGAGCGGGCAACTCGGGTGAGTTCCATTCGCCAAACCTGCAGCAGGGAGGCTGAGGGCAAGTCCTCTGTTCTGGGCGGCCAGTGCACCAAGTGGTGCCAGGCTCTGCCTGTTGGCCACCCAGCGGCAAGCTCAGAGATTTTTATGATATGGAAAGCTATTTGGGGACACCCACCAATAGGCCCAACTTTGGTATAGGGGAGACAGGATTCCTCGCAGTGTCCAGGAACAGAGGCTTGAATCTCTAGGACAACACACCCACCACCCTCGTTGGATGGTGAATAGAACACAGGTCAAGCCGAGTTGGGCCATTACACCTGCTACTATGCTTAAATCAAGGATGCAAAGCCACAATGTCTATGGTTGAGGCTAGGACAAATGAGGAACTGCAACAAGCTGAGTCAGAGCAACCACTGGCAGGCATATGATCTATGGCTAGTAACAGGCCCAGTCTGGGAGCCAAGGGGATACCCTGACTGGGTTGAGGCTCCCTCCAAGGGGAACGTGTGCGGGAATGGGGGCTGTGTCCTAACCTAGAAATAGTTGTAGTCTCCCAAGGCACTAGTGTGGGCTGGGATTGGATGCACCGGACTGTGCCGAACCCAAACACCGTCTGGTGTCCTGGATAACCAACGTAAACATGAGACTGGCTAGGCTAGGTCTCGACCCCCCACTGAGCCACTTGTGAACTGTACGTGGGTATAGACGAGCCACAGCTGGGCTGAAACATCCTATAACAAGAACCTGAATGGGGTGAAAGCCAGCCAGGTTAAGCCACTGTTCCTGCTTGGACAGGAGGTGAACTGAGAAGAGCTGGCTCAAAAACTCCCTGGTATGTGCATAACTTGGCAAAGGGAGAGGCTCAGAGGGAGGTGCCTGGGCAACTCCTCTGGCAAGATACAGACCCTCCAGGTCAGCGCAAGAAGCACAATAGGAAACAACCCAGAATAGGCCATGGAAAATTTCCCACAGGCATACATTTGGCATGGGACAGGGGCAGACCAGGCTGAATCAGTGCATGTTGTCCACTGGCATATCCAAACACCAGAACAGAGTGTGGGTTGGGCTGGGTTTGGTTGAGACAAAACCAGCGTACAATGTGGAATGTCAGGGCGAGGTTACCAGTACTAGATTTGACTGCAGCGCCCAACCAGCACACGTGAGAACCAGGAGGGGCAGAGCCGGCATGGGAATTTAGGGGCTGGTCCCCTCACCGGACAGCTACTCCCACTGGAGAGCGTGGGCTGGTTTGGGGACAGACCACACTAAGCAGGGATACAACACCTGTGTGCCGCATGGGAACTAGACCAGGGAAAAGCCAGACTGAGCAAATTATCCCCTACTGGGGCAAGCATAAATTAGAATGGATGAGGGGTGTAAGGACTTAGCCGCTACACCAGCTGGCAGAAGCTGGCTCTGGGGACTAATTCTTCTGTCAAGTCAAATCGTGGAACCACCCGAAAAGTGCATAAACCGGGACAGTGAGCGACCCAGGAGGGAAACAATGGGTTCCCCCCTCCTGGGTCACTGCTCCCACGGGAGGACATGATAACTTGAAAGGGGGCTGGGGTGGCTAGACAGAGAGGAACTCAACAACATCTGTGGGGGCTGGATGGCTGAGCTGGTTAGTTAGAACTAAGCTTTAAAACCCAGGGACAAATACAAGAGCTAAATGGGATGTGGGACAGATTGGACTAGTCTGCTATACACACAGGCAAACCAGGATAGGGGGCGGACCTGGTGGGGGTTATTGTGGGTCGCCCCGACTAGGCCGCAGCCCCCACTGGCTGATGCAAGTGCCGAGTACGTGCTAGGCAGAACCAACCTAGTCTGCAACACCCACTGGTTCCAGGGCAACTCCAGTCCGAAAACAAACCAGCTCAGGAATTGCACCTACAAGCTGATTGTGGCGATGACCAGCTGGACTCAGAACCCTAGCCAAGAAAAGACAGAGGACAGAACGGGTCAATCAACCATCTCAGATATATGTTGGCAGCGAAAACAGGGCGAATGAAGACTCTATAATGGACAGTGTCAACCAGTGAACTCTACAACGACCTCATCGAACTGGGAGTGGCGAGACTGGCAGTGATTCATAACTAGAGAAATATTAAAACCACTAGGGGTTGATTGCAGCTAAATAGTCTCCCCAAGAAGCTGTACATTCCATCTGGACAATGTGCTTAGCATCTGTTTGCGAGGGAAGAATCTTGATTGAATTTGAACTGTAATGCTGCAGAGGATTAGGGGGTCCACCATAGGGGAGGGGTATGGAGAGGGGTGGGGGGAACCCCAGAGCCTATGAAACTGCCACATAATGCAAAATAATTAAAAAAAAATCTTGATCCACAAGACAGTTGTTTCTCTTTACTACATCTAAGTGTGAGCATGCATTTGATCAAAATCTCTAATTCCTTCCTTAAATTGAGTTTTTCCTTATTTAAAAAATCAGTGAACACACACATACATAGTTATTACATAAGAACAGAAACAAGATGTGAATCTCTCCTTCTTGAAGGCACTGCAATTATTTAGCACTGGTTCTGGGTTAAGCAGGGGAAAAACAACAGTACACATGGGATGCCATGTTTTCCTCTCAAGTCCTGAGGCAGGAATACCTGGCTGAATGTCAGTGTGGCAAAGACATCTTCTTACTTCTTACTGAACTCAGGCGTGCAACTGTAGATGGTTCTTTGGTTACCTTCATTTATAGTGTTTTTGGAATTGTATGCCTCAGCAGTAGGATAAAAAAGCCACTTAATGCCCATTATATATGCATGATGCCTTTTAAAAAATATTTATTTATTTTTATTGGAAAGTCAGATTACAAAGAGAAGGCTTGGCAAAGAGAAGGATCTTCCAACTACTGGAAGATCTTGATTCACTCCCCCAAAATCCCCAATGGCCAGAGCTGAACTAATCCAAAGCTGGGAGCCAGGAGACAAGAGCTTCTTCCAGATCCCCAACATGAGTGCAGGGCCCAGGGAGGTTTGCTGTTCTAGAATGCTTTCCAAGGCCGTAATCAGAGAGTTGAATTGACAGTGGAGCAGCTGATTCATGAGCCAACACCCATATGGGAGGGTTAGTCTGTTGAGCCACCGCCCTGGCTACCATATGTGAATCCTTTTGAGTCTCCTTCAAAATATTGCAAGGAAGTATTATTGTCAGCTAAGAGTATAAAGAGAGAGTATAAAGGATAAAACAGTATCTAATGTCAGTCATACTTATATGAAGAGCTAAGGTGTGAGTCTAGGCAAGGTAAATTTCAAAGGTTATCTGTTGTGCCTATAGCAAGGACAATGACCTATGTCACAGAGAAGATAACCTTGGCTTGAGGACTAGTTTATTTCAGAGTTAAACTTTTTATCTGAAGCTTATATTCCTCCCTTTCAAATTGAGAAGAGATACAGTACACATATAGGTATCTTCTGAAAGTTCACGAAAGGTATGCACTGGGAACAAACTATGCACACATGTCAAGAGGTTTGGCTGAAATAAATTTATAATCAGATTGTTCCATGAACTCTGTAGTGTCATTATGGATGTAAGGGTAGTACTCAGAGGGCCATTGTGAGGCTTAAACATGATAGTAAAGTTTAAAAAACGTTTAGCTTGGAACTTTTATTCCATAAAAATGTCCTATAAATGTTAGGGATTGTGAAATGCTGAAGAACCCTGCAATAAATACACTCCACTGGAATAAACCTAAAAATAGATTTTGCAGAAGAAATATTTACAAAAAGAGGGGCAGTCATATAAAAGCCCTTATCACTCAATCGCTACAACAGATTCCACAGAACATATCCTAAAAGGTAGTGACCCCGTCCATATAGTGTTCTTCTTATATGTAGAGAAGATTACAAAGATCATCAGAATGACTACCTGCCTAAAAAGGGGGATCTTTAGAGTCCAATATCTGCTATTAGACTGTTTCTCTGGAATTCAGGAATGCAGAGGTGATTTTTGCTACACCATTGACAAGAATAAGGAAATGAGCTCCCGTGACCATCCCAGATCTGTCTCTTCTTAGCAGTAACAGCTACTGCTGTAGTTTTGTTAAAAATAGATAGGATCCGCATGATAACGACAAGGATAATAAACAGAGTGGATTATATCCAGAGGCATTCACAAATAATGAACTCTCTGTGCTCTGGAAAAAGCCAAGTTGAAGGCTGGGTGGCCATCTTTCAGACATCTGAGCAGGAATTCCAGATGAGTTACATGTTGAAAATGACTAATAGGTCTCCATACAACTCTGATTTTCCTCAGTCTATGACTGACTTGAATTGGTTGCTTGGTTTCAAGCTTTCCTTCTTGGTCTCAACTACTGCATGCCATTTCCATTTCCAGCTAGCAATGTACCCCATCCCAAGGATATCCATTCCATCTAGACCACTGAATGGTAATGATGACAAAGAAGGAAAACAGAGCACAGTCTCTGAGCCAAAAATACATTTGTGTTTTCCTTCCCCAGATATGCAGAGCTTATTTAGAGAACCCAATGTCTTGGCTCTTGTTATATATCATCCCTACTGGACATGTTTACACATATCTGTTAAGACTGCATTATGGGGAGGGCATTGAGATTACACCTTAATTTTCTTGGTTCATGTTTAATACAAACGCATGCCAGATTTTTGGTATTGTGGCACAATCTCATCAGAAAGATAAATTCTTCCTTCTGTCCTTTAACCAGGAGATCATCATTCTTGTCTCAGAGAAGTGCTTATTCACAATTTGTGGATTCCAATATCACTATTTATAACCAAAAGAAATAGTTCCAGGCCAGAATCACAGCTTCATTTTTTGGATATACAAAGACATTTCAGGTTGGTTTAACATAGATTTCTGTGTGAACAAATACGTCAGTGAAAGCTAATGTGCTGTACCATAACCCAGATGAATAAATCAATCTCTCTACTGGCACCATGAAAACTTTCCAGTTTTTGAAAATTTGAAGTTATTTTTTTATGCATTGGGAAATTTTCTTTTCAGCCAAGGCATCTGACAATTACACTAAAAAGTATTTAAATTTATTTCTTCATGGACAAAATTTACTCACACACAATCACATAATCCTGCAGAGAGAGAATGAGAGAGAGAGAGAGAGAGAGAGAGAGAGAGAAATTCATGAAGTCGGATTCTTGCATTTTCTTTTCTTTTTAAAATATTACTTTTTTCAATTTATTTTTACATTGGTTGGTGATGTGAGACTCATTATATTTTACAGGCATGAACAAAATCTTACAGTTTCTTACTAACATTATGCAATGACATAATGCCATTTGTAGAGGTGTCACATAAAGCAATTGACTTTTACTGGCTTCTGATGGCAGGCTTTGCCATTTTATATTCTGTTTTATGTAAGTGTTCTCCAAATTTATCGACCTCATAGGATTTCTCAAGTTGCTTAATTATGGCAGGAAGAAGGCATCTCTGTAGCCTGACCCATGGGTCTAATAGAGCCCTTTTTGAAAATGGAATACAAGATGTGTGAAGGTAAATTCAGCTAATGTTTAGTGCCTGACCACCATGGGCTGTGTCCTGGGATGGAGAGATAAATGAAAAGAAATTTATGATGTACCTGGGACTGTCTGGATAATACTTTGCTAGAAATATTTATTTCCCTTATTTTGCAGATAAGAAAATTAAGACTGTGTTGTTATATCCAGTGTCCTAGTAGCTATTAAGCAAATTTGGGTCCTAGAATGCTTACTCAGGTTTGATTTTAAGACTGTGATTGAGAATACACATGCCAAAAAGCAAACATCATGGTGGATCAGCCTATGAGCGAAACAGTCGAAGTGGAAAAGTTCCCATTCTGAGAACTCCTACTTGGCATAGAATGAAAGCTAATGAAAATCTACTTGATTGCTTAAAAATCATGTTCTCTATTAGTTGAGTTCCAAAGTTTAACTAAAGGATCTTCAGAATACATGAAGGACATGGAACTAGTTTGTGCAGAACATTATTTTTAAAAGATATGAAGAAATGTAAGAGGCTTCATTGAAACTCTTTGAATCCTGATATTGCACCTGCATGTACTGATAGTAGTAATAATAATGTTGATTCAAATAGGTTGTACTTTTCCTGCAAATGGTATAGCAGTTGCATAACAACACAATCACATAGGATATGGGATTAAATTTGCTTTTCTCCTGATTCTCTATGGTGAGCAGATTAGTAGGGAGCTATATTATTCCCTGTGCATCTTCAGCCTGTAATTGTCATTTCTCATGTACAACAGGCAGCTAGAAAACCTTTCTTGAAAGAGTGAGCCAGTATGTGAAGTAATTTGTCTAAATTAACACAGTGAGTTTAATGACCTGACTAGGATCCAAAGCCAGGACTCCAGATCCAACTTCAAAGTTTCTTCCAAACATTTTCTAGTTTTTCATAAGCACAGAAGAATGGATAAATAAAATAAAGTACCTAGCTTCTCTAATTGATGGAGGGGTTACTTACAGCACAATTTAAAATGTGTTTTTCTATTTAAGTCACTGCCAAAGGAACACGGCTACTCCTCTAAAAATGTAACTCTGGCTTCCAGGAAGTGCAACTTCTTAAACACAGAATGTCTTTATTCAATTTATATTGATCAAGTAGAAACTGCATTATAATATTGAAGACAGAAGGTACCTATGACTTTAAGGTCAATAATTTGAATTTTTCACTATTCATGGAAGGGTTATTTATTTACAAGCAGGGCAGTGCTCAAGGCTAAATACCTCCCATATTAGTCATGAAAAGCAACCTTCCTTTGAATATTCCAGCTTTGCCAATCGGTCATGATGTTCAATTCCTAGAGAAGGAAGGCTCAGTGAAGAACATATACTACATGCAATTCAGTTGAGAGTGATTTTCTTTCTTTCCTCAGGAGACCGTTTGGCCAACTTTTTTTTTCTAACATGGTTTTAAAGATTCATGATTTGAGAAGCAGAACAACAAAAGTAGAGTAAGAGAAAGAAAGGGTGACGGGGGAGAGGGGAGAGAAAATTTCATCTGTTTGTTCATCCCACAAATTGACCTAATGATACAATATGGGTCAGACTGAAGTTAGGAGTTGAGAAGTCAATCTGAGTGCTCTGCATGGATAATAGGAGGATAACTACTGAGGTTATTGCCCGGAGCCTCCTGAGGTCTGTAACAGAAAGAAGCTACGATCAGTAGTGGAGTTGGATTATGGAGCCAGGACTTGACCTCCAGTTCATTGATGTGAAATGGAAGCATGTTCATGGTTATTTTAACTGCTTGATCAATCAACTACTCTTGAAGAAATGTTTGATTCACAATGAATGTGCCTTAGTTGGAATGCTATAACAAATTTCTATTGGCTGTGTAGTTTAAATAACAAAAATGTACTTTTGACTTTTAGAGAAGTCAATATGGTTGGCTCCTAGGAAGAGCCTTCTCTTCCTGTTTGCAGATGCCCATCTTCCTGCTGTATTCTCACAGAGAAGAGAGGAGAGGGGTGGGGGGAAACAGACCCTCTCTTGTTCTGCTCTAATCACATCATGCGAGTTTCACTTTTATGGCACAAAAATTTCCAAAATTCCATCACATTGCTGATTAGGGGTTCAGCTTGTGCATTTTAGGGTACACAAATATTCCTGGAAGCTATTCCTAACATTCAAGGAGAGAAGCCAGAGATACTGCTGGGTGTCCCATGATGTACACAAGAATCTCTCTCATTGACAAAATACATCTGAGCCAAAATGTCACTAATGTGGCTATCATTAAACCCTGATCTAACCCAGATGCTGCCCATAGTAGAATTCTTTGTATGGGTCTCTGATGAGTAATATTCGGCCTCTTTTTGAATGTGACCAGAGACAGCTATACTGCTGCACAAACAGCTCAGGCTACTATTGCAAAAACACAGGCTAGGATGCTAGCTTTTGATGTGCCTAGAATACTTACTCAGTGTTACCGCATTGCTTCATAACTGTTTGTATCTCATACATGACAGGATAAGGTCTTTGAGGATCTGAGAGTAATTCAGGTTCATCTTTGCATTTTCAGCTTGAATGTTACGCCCCCTGTGGGGAAAAATAAATGGTTTGGAAATGATTCAGTGACTAAATAGATGAACAATTACAGGATATACCCTATTTCAAACCTGGAATTCATATCATTTTAAAAATATTTTTTAAATGTTTACTGGAAAGGTAGATATATTGAAAGAAGGAGAGACAGATCTTCCATCTGCTGGGAGAAGGAGAGACAAGCAGAAAGATCTTCCATCCACTGGTTCAACTCCCCAAGTGGTGGCATTGTTGGAGCTGAGCCTATCTGAAGCCAGGAGCCAGTAGCCTCTTGTGGGTCTCCAAGGCAGGTTAAGGGTCCCAAGACTTTAGGCCGTCCTCAGCTGCTTTCCCAGACCACAAGCAGGTAGCTGGTTGGGAAATGGATCAACCAAGACATGAATTGGTGCCCGTATGGGATTCCAACAGATGCAAGATGAGGATTTAGCCAACAGGCTACTTCAATGGGCCCAATCGTACAATATTTTTCAGTGGAAATTTTTCATTTTGATTGGCGGCAAGAGAGAGAGAGGGAGAGGAAGGGAAAGAGAGTGCGTATCAGGTGCAATGGAACATATGTTTCTATGTTGCCCTTTGTCTTCAGACTGTCCTTGTTTGTTGGAATATATACATACTCTTACTTTGCATTTTTTTCTTTTGTTGCAATGCTTGGGGCAAATGGAAAATATTTTATAATCAACAAGTTTAATTTGCTGAGTGCTTTGCATTAAAATCATTGAAGTGAGTTAGCCTGGCTAATTCCCAAAATCTGATGCCAAACTGAGAAGCAATTTCTCAATATTGCTTTAAGTGGCAATTAGCCATTGGACCACTGAGCTTGGACCAATATTGAAAGGAAGAATAAATAATGGAAGCCAAATTTCCTGTGGAAGTGAGAAGGCAAGAGTTACCACACTTTACAACCTTATCCTAAATGTCTGGAGAATCGTGTAGTTCACATTTTAAAAACCTCGCATAGACCTTACACATTTCTTTTATCTATTTTTGGAAGATTAAATTATCTGAAAAGGCAAGAAAACTGATAGCAGAGGGATATTTTAATCCCACATTACTGCAATATTTGGGGCTGGGCCAGGTTGAAGCCAGGAGCAGGAAACTCTGTCCAACTTGGCCCACTCTCTACTGCCTTCAGTCAACTTGGCCCACTCTCTACTGCCTTCAGTGGGTCATTGACAGGAAGCTGGATCAGAAGCAGGACAGTCAGGATGTGGAGTGGGTCTCCAGTGTCGGATGCTGGTGTTCCAAGCAGTAAGCCCACATTCTGTGCCACAATACCAGCCTATGTGCTATTCTTTTTTTTTTTTTAAGTAACTGCAAAACACCTGATTAAATTGAAGTACAGACAGATAACAAATGACTTTTTACTGTGTTTATGCCCCACTACATTAAGCATCTTGGGCAACATATTTTTAATTTTTCATGTTAATTTGTAATTAGCGTTTAATGGATTCAATGTGATTTGTAGATACATTCAAAAGAACATAATAACATTTCCTTCCCTTCTTTCTTTTTGAAAGAAAAAATTGGAAAGGATTTGTTATACTGAAATACAAGTATATATTGTGAAATATAATTTAATATAATGATCTTGTTTTTGAGTGATTGTTCTGGATAAATATATCTCAAAAGAAACTACATTTATTATGGGGTGCTTAGAACTGTATATCTTGTTCATTATCTCACTTTTGCAACAAAATTAGTTTAAAATTTAACATGATGTTAGACACACTATCTTTTTTTAAAAGTATGTATGCATGTATGCATGTATGTATGTATCTATTTATTTAATGGTACAATTCCAAAGGCTCTGGTATTTCCTCTGTCCTCCTTCCCAAATTCCCTCTGCCACACTGATTTATCTTATATTATTACAATAGAAATAGTCATAAGCCCATGATTGTGTTATTTAAATGTATCCTGATATTTTAGGTAGGACACCATAACTTTTATTTCACAACACATTCTTTTCCTTTGTTTCTGGAATTCTTTTACACAATCTAAATTTTTTTCAAAAAGATTTATTTATTAATATACACAGAATAGATATTATGTATTCCATAGCTGCATTTTTGACAAGATAACCAAACTTTCCCACTCTGCTGCTCCCCATACGTCCCTCTCTGTGCTGCCCCTCTTTATCTGTTTTTGTAAAGACTTACATTCACTGGCTGACTGTGTCCCCAGTGACAATATTCAACAAGTGAAAAGTAGGAAAACCACAGTTCTATAGGAGTATAAACATGGGCTAAAAACATTACTTTTTAAATAAAGACATTAAAATTTGTATTACGGTTTTCATTTTGCTGCTGTTTCACTGTATAAAAGCGCACCAATCAATAGAGCACATTGTAAAATTAAGAGTGCTGTGTTTCTTCAAACATAGTCTTTGTCTTGAACTCCAAGCATTAGCCCCTGTGTTCATTTTCCACATTCTCATAGACAGTCATTTCTCAGATGATCTTGGAGCCAGCTGTTTATCTGTACTTTTCTGATAGATAGGGAGTTGTTCATGTTATACTGTCTGCTTTCTCCATGTTTTTACTTTTGTGGAAACAACCTGCAACAACTTAATTCATGGCAATTGGTTAAAATTAGGAAACTTCCGGGTCTGGCGGAATAGCCTATTGGCTAAATCCTTGTCTTGCATATACCAGGATCCCATATGGGTATTGGTTCTAATCTTACCTGCTCCACTTTGCATCTAGCTTCTTTGTTGTGGCCTGGAAAGCAGTACAAGATACCCCAAAGCCTTGGATGCTGTACCCGCATGGGAGATCCGGATGAAGCTCCAAGCTCCTGGCTTCGGATCGGTTCAGCTCCTGCCGCTGTGGTCATAGATCTTTTTCTCTATCCTTCTCTCTGTATATCTACCTTTTCAATAAAAACAAGTGTATCTTAAATAAAGTGGGAAACTCCTTTTCAGATATCATCTAGAGACTCTGATTATGTCTGTTTCATGTTTCTTGATTAATCAGCATTTAGCTGTTTGGCATATATGTATTGAGATTGTAATTTGAATAGGCCCTATATTTTGGATGTATATTTAATTTATCCATCATCTATCTATCGTGTATCATCTATCTATCATCTGTTTATTTATCTATATACACACAAGCCAAATGGTGCAGAAAAGGACTGAAATATGCGGAGTAATAACATAATCTCTATCATTGTGTTGGAGTTTGCTACTTCGACTCTTTTAATTCTTTTATACACAGTAAGAACTGTTGATTACATTTTCACATCAGGAAACTAAAGTTCTTACATTTAAATTACTTGTTCAAGGCCACACAAGGTGATCCTTATATTTTATGGAAAGGTTTAATCTAATTGAGGCAATATAACATGTTCATGCACACACATAATATTTTTTTACAAAGTTATTTCTCATGTGTCAAGGCCATAACTGATAAAAAAAAAAAGAACAGAAATTCAGGGTCTTGGCCCATTAGGAGTCGGACCTTAAGTGCTTGATGACATTTTCCTCACCTCTCCATCCTTGGCGTACTTTCATCTCTGTGCTTCCATAAGGCTGTTCTCTAAGACCTGCATCTCAGGTTTCTTATCGCCTGTGCGCTGGCTACATGCGGAGAATGGAAAGCATCAGTGGCAGGGAAATAACTAAAGTTTTTTTGTTTGTTTGCTTTCTCCTACTCACTTACTGCTAAACAAGAGTTCGGGAACTTTCTGCCCTTGGCAGCAGGGTAGGGGATGTGTCTCTTATAGACAGAGCATTTATCAGTTATTTTTCTTTTTCTTTTTTTTTTTCTAGCTTAGGGACTACTATTCATTAACATATTTTCTTTTTTTAATTTTTTTTATTAATTTCATTGCATTATGTGACACATTTTTTTTTATGCACTGGGATTCCCCCCGCCCCTCCCCACGCCCTCCCCGCCACACCCTCCCCCCCCCACAGTGGATTGCTCCACCTTGTTGCATTTCCATAGTTCAAATTCAGTTGAGATTCTTTCATTGGAGGTTTTGACCAATCATAAAGTCCGGCATCTTATTGTCATGGTAAGTTCAATGGCTTCTTGGTGAGACCATCTCTGGTCTAAAGGTAGAACCAGCAGAGTATCATCCCAATCAAGTAAAAACCCAACATAATATTTACAACCATTTACAACATTATGGCATTAATTGACATGGTATTGATTAACCAATATGTTACTAAGGAAATGCATGTTCTCGACCACAACCTGTGATTTCCTCATAGACATTTCAATTTTGGTTTATATTCAGCCATGTTCTATATACCTTAAAATTGCTATAGATTGCTATTCAGCTGTCTCTTGTCTATTTCAATGTTAGTATTTAGCTTTTTATAGCATTGAAGCATGGTTTTGCTGAACCTGGTTGTTTTTCGGGTGGTCTAACTCTATAACTTTAACAGGACAAATGTCAACAGTTTAGGTGAACGTTTTTGGGAGGGGTGTGCAGAGAAATCTTCAACACCCCAGAGAGGAGTAACTGATCTTTGTGTCCCACCCAGTGAGTTATAAGTGCATCCCGGCTGGCCGCTTCCTGTCTGTTTCTAAGCTTTCCTGGTTGTTCTCTGTCTATCTATTCTAGTTTGTTTGTTCATATGTTTGTTTGTTATGAGGGGTTTCTGGAGCAATCCTGATGGTCCTTACAAAAGAGGGTGGGGACCCAAAGTTGGAAGCAGGCAAGGGCCAGAGAAAGCTCCTCTCCCTAGTTCCGAAGGAAGTTTACTGTTCTTCTGTTTCTGCGGACTGCTCAGGGATCCTGGTTGTCGTTTCGATTACCCTGGATCCTGCAAGGGAGGAATTGGGCTTCTTCCATCCTACATTGTAGGTCCAAATGGGGGTAGGTGACCTCAGAGTTCTTGGCCTCTGAAGGCACTCCTTTTCCCCTGTGGTCTCCTTGGCGGTAGGGATGTAGTCCTCGGTGGTCATAATGATAGTCCTTGGTGAGGCTTTGGGAGTCTTCAGGGTTGGGATACAAGCCTCCTCCTGTCCCCCTGCTCCACTCTGGGGTCCCCCCCCGCTCTATGCGTATGACCTCCTGTTAAGAGGTTGTTAGGATTGCTCCTGATTCCCCTCACATGTCTTTGTAGTTTTGCTATTGTCTAATGCTGATTCGAGTCTGCTGTCTATGAGTTACCAGTTATGATCCTGATGGGTTATACTTCCCCCATCTTCCTCACACCTACTGGGGTGATGTAAGATTTCTCTGCTCTCCCTCCCCATTTCCAAGTATCATAGGACCTTACAAGTTTATTAGGTTTTACAATTCTTGATGTAGATCATAAGCAATCTGACTCATATCGATTGTTGGTTCATTGGTTACTTCACAATGTCTTCTTGCATGAGATACAGGCTGTTTGGGGTTGAAATAATATTACTGTTTTCTGGATTGACATCATTTCATAACAGCCACATCAATCACAACAACAACAACAACATCAACAACAGAGTATAGCACCCTGATAAAATAATGCGCCTCTAAGTAACCAACACATGCTTAATTAAAAGGAAACACAGAAGTCTTTTGGGAAAAATGATGCCATCATCTGCTTCATGAGCACGCGATGAATTCTACTAGTGGAAAGAGATTACTTGGGAGCAATCAGACTGACATAAAAACATTACCGCAGTCTTGTTCAGTCTGTCCTGCCTCTCATTAAACTCTGGAAATTATTGATGCATTTTGAAGCCCAACTCGACCCGACCAGCCCTCTACCCAGCCCAGATAAATACTGGCATATGCGTTTCTGTTTAGCAATCCCACCCCTATCTTGGTTTCGTGTTCATCAGAGGGGTAGTTACCTAGGAGGAAGATGCCCACTATTTCCCTACTAGGCCACTCAAGCTTCTGGGTCTTGGTTTGGTTGGTAACTCAATCTGGTTCTAATAGTTCTTATGGGTACTCTCATTCAAACCTTCATGTCTCAGTCCCACTCTTGCCCTAGTGTTTATGTTTATTATTGCTGGGAATCACCAGAAATTCATCTCTGACCTACACAAAGGCTGGCCTTATTCAAGAGTGTCCCTGGGCAGCTTTTTCTGATCGTAAAAACTCCGTAGCTCGCCGCCGGGTGGCCAGCAGGTAGAGCCTGGCACCATTTGGTGCTCTGGCCGCCCAAAGCCAGGGACCCCCTCACTGCCTTGCGACGGTGGTCTTGGCATGCTGAGTCCTTGTTCTCGGGTCCGACCTGTCTGGGCCGCTCCCCCAGGGCCGCCCTGAACCCTGGGGGGCAGCCAGCTGCCTCTAGGCCAGCCAAGGTTCCAGTCCCTCCCCCATTTACATATTTTCATATAGGTAGAACAGACTTCCAATATACAGATGTAAGAACATAACGATATGTTCCTCTACTCCTATCGCTCCCTTTTAAAATTTTTATTTTAAATTTTGCAGTGACATACTTTGTTTTTTAAATTTTATTTATTATTATTATTCCATGATGAAGTTTGACAGATTAGGGATTCTCTCCTTTCTCTCCCTTTTCTTCCTCTGTATTTCCCTTCCCACTCCCCCCACTCCCATATTTTTACTCAATATTTGGAACACCCAGCTGAGAAAAAGGAACATAGTAGATTGTGGCCTGAGGTAATCGCTTCAAGGGGCTGCAATCCCCTCATAGCCTAAATGGTTTCCTATCTTTTAGACAACTAATCTTAAATACCAACACACATCTGTTTGAGAAGTTTTGGTTTAGGGAAAGTGTGACCAACTCAATCTCATGTACTATTCAGTATCAGGCTTGAATGAGGTCCCATTAGCTTCTTGAATCTGTGTCTCCCTAGTGAGAATGGAAAGTAATCATGCTATCTGCTGCCTCAGTTTATCTCCATCTCTAAAAACTAGTCTTCTCTCTGAATGGCATGCATTCTATACATTCTAGTGAAAGGTTAGATAAATTATGAGTAAAATAATGGCAATTGTTAGATGTATGAATTATAGTCACACAAATGGGTTGTAAATATGAATTAAGGTTAGACAGTGTGAACTAAAGACACCACCCTCAACCCATGATATTTAAGAATATCCGTAGAATAGTACTCTCTTTTATAACTCAAGTTCTTAAATAATGAGCCAAACAAAATATATTGATTCCCATCTTTACTTTGACATTACTAAGTTAGAGGACTTAGATTTGAAGTGGGAGAAGAAACCCTTAATATTGATTCAGATGTTTTAATTTACCTAATTAGCTACATTCATGGCTAGACATCTACAGGTCTCAAATGTGCTGGCCTCCATAAATGTTTGTCCTGTAAGGGAGAGTAAGGGAAGATGTGCTGCCAGGATGTTACATACACCAAGAGAAAAACTAGAGGAGCCGCACTGTGCATGCCTCTTTTGTTCTTCCTAGATGTGTCTACCCGATGTATATAACCATCATTCTACTTTTCCTGGAGCATAGTGTGTACAGAGGATGAACAAGTTCAGCAGTATTTATCAACGAATGAAAGAAAAAATAGATTACACTGGAAAATGTATATCTAGGTTTGAAAATCTTTGAACTTACTAGGCATTACTCTAAGAATAATGTTTTATGTATGAAATTAAAAGACTTATCAGAGTCCTGGCTAAATGTACTTTGTAATGCCATCAAGATACATGGATCTGCCCAATATTCTCAGTATGTAGTCATATCAAGTATGCAATCAATCATCAATCATACCAAATGATTATAAATTTGAAAGTCTCTAGTGAATTACTGTGATATGCCAAGAGTGATAAAAATGTGGTCCTAACATATAAGCCTTTCCTTTGTGCCACACATGTGCTAATGCTAAACAGATTACTATATATGGTGTTCAAATAACCTATGCATTAGATATAAGTATTAATGTTTTATAACTTGGAAATCAAGGTTAAGAAAGATTGTCAGACTATAAACCCTGTGTTCTTTCACATGTGCCAAAATAAACACATCTGTAAATATTATGGGACTGGGTTATGGGAACTCCAGCCCCCTTCTGACTTTCCATGTTCTATGACCTGACAGTGTGTAAAGCTCCTGCTGGTTAAATGCTACCCCAGACCATCGTTTTCTCTTTTCCCTCTTCTTATTCTTTTGTGTTTTGTCTCTGTTTCAGATCTCCAATGGGCTAATAGAAAGATCTTGCCTAAATACAGTAAAAGTCATTATGAGGTTATCCAAAGGACAAGATGGAGGAGAGAGGGTGGGCTGCAAGTGGAAAACTGTAAACTTGAATCACAGCCAGATTGGACTTGCTCAGGGATTAACAGAGGAAAATATCATATGTTAGGGTATTGCTAGCTAAATAGGTTTTACCTTAAAACTTTAAAAAATAGAAGATAAATAAGTTATAAATATGTTTTTTTATGTCATAAGTTTAAAGTTGAATGTTTAAAGAATTATGAAGAATCCTGGCTACCACCAATCTATGAAATACTCCAGAAATTTCTTAAAATATCTGTGTATTTTGCCAATTTAACTAACATTGTGCTACCAAGAGCCCTGCACTTTTAAAATACAGATTTGGATAGTGGATAGGCATTTGGTTCTCTGTTTAAATTGCTACTTGAGACATATCAGAGTACCTGGATTTAAGTCCCAATTCTGCTCCTGGTTCCAGCTCCCTACTAACATACACCCTTGAGAGGCAGTAATGAAATTTCAGGTAATTGGGTCTCTACCTCCCATATTGCTAAACGGATCATTTAGTGCAGCTCAGCAACTTTCTCAATTTGGACAAATTGTCACCTTCTGATACATGGCTTTGATTATATAAATTGAAAATATTTGTTTATAGATTTAGCCACTGAGCCATTGCATGGGATCTGCAATTTTTATATTTCATTTCCTAGGTATACTGCAACTATTTTTAAATACAAGCCTTATCTTTTCTTCATTGCATTTTTCATTCTCAGTCTCCAATGTCCAAAGCAATGTCAAGTTTATAAATCAGTTAGTATTTTCTCATGAATTGGTTGGCTATGTGAATGTTAAATAATCATTAAGTACCCTTCCAACTCAAACGCTACTGAATTTATGGCATTGGTAGCTACTCTAAGTTTAAATTTTCGTGCTATCGTGGAATTTTAAAACTTTTTTCTCTCACAAAAAATGGGAAGAAGTCTTTGCTGCACGGTGGTTATGACCACATGGGTCTCCTGGATCCCAATCTGCAGTTCTTGGATTCAAGCCTCAGCTCACCTTTCAATTTCACTTCCTGCTAATGTGCACCATGGGAAGCAGCAGGTGATGGCCCACATAGGAGACCCAAAGTGTGTTCCTGGCTCCTTCCTTATACCTACCCCAGTCTCACTTCTTATAGGCATTGAATATTAGATAAAATATCCTAGCTGAAGGCATTTAATGAAAGAACTGTTTTCCTCCAAGTTATAACATATAAATGAGTATCCCATTGAACAAGAAATTCAGAGGATGAGAAACTGATGCAGATTCAGCTTTAGTGTTAGAAAGATAGAGTAGAAAACAATATTTGGACATTTCCTCACTCTCACCAAATGACAGAATGTTAAAAAGCTGAAACACCTGGTAACGTAGTTGCTTGGGGTGCCTATGTTTCATATCAGATAGTCAACCAGAGTCCTAGTTTCACTGCTTCCAATCTACCTCCCAGCTGATGTATCTGGTAAATGGCAGATTATGCACCAAATATCTGCCCCCAGTGTTGGAGACCCAGATGAAGTTTCTGCACCCTCACTTCACTCAGCTCAGCCCAGCTCTTGCAGAAGCTAGAGGGCTGAAAGAGTGATGAAAGAGCTCTCTCTCGTGTGCTCTCTCTGTCTCTGTCACTCTGCCTTTCATATAATGAAATTAATCTTTCAAAAATAAAGTTATAATAACTAGAGCTGGTGGGCAATACATGAGAAAAATATTCTAGTATGTTACAGAAATTTGAAATACAATTTATCACTATGTAATAACATTTATAAACATCCTTTGATCCAGTAACCTTACTTTAAAACTCTCTTTGAATCCCAGCACAGTAGCCTAATAGCTAAAGTCCTTGCCACACAGCCGCTGGGACATCATATGGGCTCTGGTTTGTGTCCCAGCAACCCAGCTTCCCATCCTGCTCCCTATCTGGAAAAAAAGTCAAGGACAGCTCAAGGACTTGGGACCCCGCACCCACATGGGAGATCTGGAAGAAATTCCTGGCTCCTGGCTTTGGATAAGCTCAGCTCCACCCATTGTGGCTAGTTGGATAGTGAATCAACGGATGGAAGATCTGATTTCCAATAAAAATAAATAAATCTTACAGGAAAAACCTCTCTTTTTTTAGTACAATGACAAAATGATACACAGAATGATTTTTTCAATATTACTTTTTGTAAAACATTGCAAAATATTTTAATAATGAAAGGATTTCTGAAGTTCTTATAAAATCAGAAGTGAAAAATAAATGGAAAAATATACATTACTATTTTGTTGTGCTAGAACACTTTAAGTTTGGAGAATAATGGAAAGACAATGTTTCAGGGATCTTCTATTTTATGGGGTGAAGGTGAGAGTGCAAAGGTAAAAATGATAGAGCAAGGAAAAAAAAAGTTACACAAAATTGTAGAAAAGCTCTGGCATTATGTAATGGAAAAACTAGAGCTTTCCATAATGTCTATGATACTGCAAAGGCAATAAAAATCTTAGAAAATAGAATGGAAAAATGGAAATAATTACTTGATAATAGCATGGAGCTACAGGCAACTAGCAATTTTTGTTGTTGTTTTATGGATCCATAAATACATAAAATTAAATAACACACTATTAAATTATTAGAAAAAAGCTAAAGACTTAGTTCTAAGCCTATTCAATCTCATATGTTCTCTTCATTTTTGGAAAGTCAACAATGCAAGAAATCTGTCTCTCTCTCTCTCTCTCTCTCACACACACACACACATACACACACAATCATTCACATTTTTTATTGGGAATTATGAGCTCCGTCCACAGGCACCTAATCATAAGGATAGATATTCTAAGGTATCCTCAGTCTTGGTTACTACTTGTTCACCTGTACCGCGAACACTGAAGATCTGTCCCCATGTTTTTTGAAGACCTTTTCTCTGTTCATTTTCATAATCATCACATGCAACAATGTCATGCACTGTATTGTCATTAAAAATGAAGATGGTTTGAACTGAAAGAAAATAAATGAAATAGAAATAACAATATTTAAAGAATCTAAATGGAAAATCGATGTCTGAAAAGCTAAATCAAGCCATATGACTCAACACATCTAGTCATTAATTGTCCTGAAATAATGTCCCAAGTTTGCACTTTTAATTTGGGGAACAACTAGAATACCCAAGATATATGTGTTTTGTCTGCTTATGTAGATGTGTTTATATATATGTGTGTGTACACATGTCTGTGGATTTCATTATAATATCAATTGCCTTGATGAATCTATTTTCACCGACTTGCAATTTGGGGCTGCAAACAGTTGTAATGGACTTTCAACAAAGCAATAGTGTTTAGGGTAGGTGTTTGGCCAAGTGAATGACGTGGCACCTGGGACAATTGCCTTTGCTACTAGAGTTCCTAGATCTGAGCCTTATCTTTTTTAGGTTCCTGTTAATGTGCACCCTAGGAGGCAGCAGGTGCTGTGTTTGGGTCCCTGCCACCCACATGGGAGATCGGGATTGAATTTTTATCTCCTGGTTGTGAGCTTACTGAACTATAACCATTGTGGAGTGAGATAGAGGATGGGTTCTCTCTCTCTCTCTTTCTCTCTCTCTCTCTCTCTCTGTGTTTGTATATGTATCCTTGTCAAATAAGAAAATAAATTATTTAAAACCAAAACGAAGCAACAGTGGCAAAGATCACAAAATATAATTGACCTGTTATATAATAGCCTCCATTTAATAGTGACAAACATAAACCATCCACATTTAATTTCTTCCTTTCAGAATTTTGAAATGCTCTCTAGACTGTTTTTTCCCTCTGCATATCCTGAGAAATGTATATGATTTGTCTATTTGCTATCCCTCCACCATCTCCACCCCCACCACTGTGAAACCCAGCCCTTCTCTCAGCTGGCAAGCACAGGCCCCAGATGCCAAACTGTGGAAGATATTTATCTGATGCATCTGGTTCCTTAGCAGATTCGACAGGCCTCTGCTGGCAGCTTCAGAAATGCCTTTGGGCTTGTCACATGGTGAAAACTCCCAACTGGCTGTCTGAATTGGCAACTGGGCTTTGGCTCACTAGAAAAAGGGAGAAATGATGTTTTTTGCTCACCTACTGATAACCTCTTGTGTAAGGTCTGTTCCCTAGGGGCAACTGTGATGTGGAGCTGAATTTCATTCTATAGGTATAAATTTACAAGTAGTGCAGAACTAAATTTTGTTTCCTTGAACAGAAAGGAAATTTCCAGTAGTCTGGACCTCAGTGTATGTATTCTGAAATTAAATTCAGGACGTATCAGCATTTTATGACTGGAAGAAAAATGAAATGTCAGCTGATGCATCTTCTTAATTTATCTGACCAAGAAATCCAGAATCTGAAGGAAAAAAAATATTTAATCAAAGTATGCAGTAAAGGGAACAAAGAAGACATCCACCCTGGGTGAATGCAGAAGGTGAAGAAATAGAAAAGCAAATTGAACAGGAAATTATGCTTGTGTACAAAAAATCGTAGGTAGTAAGACCTTGGAGATTGTAGCAGGTGGTATCTTGGAGCGATCCTGCAGAAAAAGAAATCCCTGTTTTGAAGCTTGTGCCACTACATTTAAGCCAAGTAACCTTGTGTTACCTGACACCTGGGCCGGAGTTCCTATGGCAGAAAAGGGAGAGGGAGGGAGGAAGAGAGAAAAGGAGAGAAGTGGAGAGGGAGTAGGAGGAGAGAGAGGGAGAGAGATGGTGACAGGCAGTTTATTTGCTTCTTCTGATAGTTAAATGAGATAATGTGAAAAGTACCTATTGAGCACATCTTCATTTTTTTTCAATTAGTATTTATCAAGAGCTTGCCATGTGATGGACACTATTTTTAAAGCTTGATAGTGATGGTCACTAATATGGCTGACGAAATCAGTAAATGAGGGTAGGCTTGTGAAAATAGAATATGACAGTGAATTTTCTGAATGGTTTCCTGTTGAGAGACATGTAGACAGTCTGATGTCATTCTTATACATATGCACAAACGTATGCACTGCTACAGCATTTATTCATTCTATCAACTGCAGTGAGCTCTGGTTTCCAGCAGGGGACATCCACAGTCCAGACAAGGGAAACGGGCCTGCTCACCCTTAAAGATGATGAATGAAAATGATAAAACACCCAGACAGGAGCCTCAAACGGGCCTGTTACTATACTCATTTGACAAAGACAGACGTTTTGAAAGGAATGACTCCAGCCAACCTTTTAGGACCTGAGTTTGTAGGAATCCCCATTTCTGTTAATCATTTATTTGCAGGATAATATTGGAGAAAGAGTTTTACTTATGCAGCTGGGACACTATTTCTTCTGGGGAAAGCTAAGAGAACAGTTTCATATAGGATTCACAGCTCACACATGTCACCTTGGAGAACAGTTTCTGAAAAGGACTACAACAATTGGGATATGTACTGGCTGGGGTCTGGGTCCTAGAGTTTTATTTATGATTTGTTCAAGTGGCATTATGATAGTTAACAACTAACCTCTATGGTAAAATGTGTATGAATGTAAAAGTACATAAATTACAGGATGTGCAACATATTTCATTTATCATAATAAAATGTAATCCTATTTATTATAAGTTCCATATAGTCAATTGATTCTCAGAGAATATGTTCTCAAATAATATATTTTCTGAACTCTTATGTTTATAGGTAACCTGCTATGGCAGTTTGACAACAACTGGACAAAGTTTTATTCGTGGTAAGTGTTTGATTGGATCTTGAATAGGAAAGGAGTCATAGCTCACTGTATTGATCCATAAATGTGATTGTGAAAGTACTTTGATTTTCATTTATGTTGACAAAAAGTACAGAACTGAAACAGCACAGTTGCACATTACACTAGAAAGTCACTAGCTAATTGTGTGGGTCAAGTCTTTGCTGAATCCCATAATAATGTTTGAGTACTGAAAAAATATTTCCTCAGTTTTTGTGTATTTGACAATGCTAATTATCACAGACACAATAAAGCCTTAACTTGTTCCATGCCATCTAGGAAAACAAATGGAACAATAAATTCAGCTCTAACTTATAATATTTGCCAATTTCCATGGTGTAAATAGTCCCAACATGATTTATTTCCAACTCAATGTCACTGAATACAGCAGTAAGAAGTACTGTGCAGTAGCATACTATTATACAGTGTTTCTACCATATTCCTGTAGTAGATGTACTAATATCCATTACAAAAGTACTAACAGTAAATATAGGAAGGTGAATAGCAGATGAAGGGTTTTAAGGGTTATATTTCAATTCATAAAATACAGATAATAATATCCATATTGCATATTCTCTTAAAACAGGAGTTCATTCTGTAAAGTGTTTAATATGTATTTACAGTTAACCCCTATTAGTCACAATTATAGAAGAGGGGGAAACACAGGAACAGACAGAGATTTCAAACACTAGGTTAAGAATTGCGGAAGCCGGAGAATCAAGATGGCAGAATAGGGTAAGGACACGTTTAGACAGACAGAAAAACATTCAATCAGGATGAAGCAGAGAGGACATATTTCAGGTTGTAGGAAAGGGCAGAACAACAGCAGAGGGGTACCTGGAGACTGACCGACACAGGAAAGCAGTGGACACAATGGTGTGGTGTTGCAGAGACTGATACTCCAGCAAGGCGATCTGAACTCCACAGCAATCTGAACTCCACCAGCAACCAGGTGGGAAGGGACTTTCACTGGGAGCTTGGGAGGTGAGCCCAGACAAAGAAATGTCCGTTCTGCTGGTCCATTTGATTTGACCAGGAGCACAGACAGAGCAGCAGATCTCAGATGGGCAGTATGAGAACAGAGTGGATTTCACAGCCCAGTCAGCCCCCTAGAACTGAATTGGGCGCCATTTTGTGTAAAGAGGAAAGGGCAACGGAGAGGATGGAGCATCATGCGCTGAGCTGGGAGTGAACTCATTTCTGTCTTGGTAAACTGCAACGACGTGGCATTCTACGGGTTCTACCCAGGGCAGGTCTGAGATAGCCCTCAGATCTGATGGCCAGCAAATCAAGAACCTTAGTGGTTGTACATCAGGCGCCATTTTGGGCACTGTGGCAATAGCTTTGGGACTACAGGGTACAATAGTGAACTGTGCATGTGCTGATCTCGTGAGAACTTGCTCAGGTCCGTGAATGCACTGGTCCCACAGGAAAATAATACTGACTGTGGCATTGTACCGGCCAAAATAGGTCCGTGTGGCACCCAGACCTAACGTCCAACAGGTTCCGACAAGATCAGCACCAACAACAACCTAATTATATAGGACACCTGGTGTCTCTCTAATCCTGGGACCTGCTCCAACTGAAAGTGGGAGAAAGGTTGCAGAGACAATGGTGAAGCCTCAGCACGGTATCACAGGAGGTGGAGGAGAGTGGTGAGCCAAGAGCTGGGGCTGTGGAGACCACGGTGAAAATCTGACATAAGAACCCAAACCTGGAACTCGCTGGAGGTTGTGGCACAAGTGGCTGCAAGCAAAAAGGTGTGTACCAACTGCAATAAGTAAAATCGCATTGTAGACCTGTGGGTGACACAGCTTAGAAACCTACCCCAAGGAGAAGACTCTGCTAACCAGAAGTACAATGATCAAGAGCAAAAGAAGAGACAAAGGCACAATGAATATTCCCAAAAACTCCACTGCACGGGAGCAAAACCCTATGCCAACCTCAGAGTTAACTGAGGAAGACATCGAGAAAATGGGGCACACAGAATCCATAAGACTCATTTTAAAGCTTCTGATTAGCAAAGAGAAGCTCATGCAAGAGTTCAAAGAATTTAAGGAAGCAATAAAGCAAATCAAGGCTGGTATATCAAAAATCAAGAACACAGTGGAGCAAATTAAGAGTACAGTGGAGAGTCTCCAAAACAGAATGAAGCAAGCAGAAGAAAGAATCTCAGAATTGGAAGGTATTTCCTGTCATCAGGGGGAAGCAAACAAAAAGCTGGAAGCAGAGCTGGATCAGGCAAAAAAAAGTATTCAAGAATTGAAAGACACTATTAAGAGGCCAAATCTAAGAGTTATGGGAGTCCCAGAAGGTGCAGAAAGAGAAGCTGAATTTGCAAATGTATTTAATGAAATAATAAAGGAAAACTTCCCTAATTTAGAGGCAGAATTGGGAAACAAGTTCCAGGAGGGGCACAGAACTCCCAATAGGCTTGATCAAAAACGATCCTCACCACGACATATGATCTTCAAGCTCTCTTCAATTGAACATAAGGAAAAAAATCCTTAAATTTGCACGTGAAAAAAATCAATTGACATACAAAGGAAAGCCAATTAAGCTCACAGGAGATCTCTCACAGGAAACTCTACAGGCCAGAAGAGAATGGAGTGACAGATTCTAAAAGAAAAAAATTTTTCAGCCCAGGATAACATATCCAGCAAAGCTTTCTTTCATCTTTGAAAATGAAATAAAATTCTTCCACAGTAAAGAAAAGCTAAAGGAATTTGCCTCTTCCAAACCTGCCCTACAAGGGATACTTAAAGATGTTCTCTTCACAGAGAAGAGGAATAGCACCTACCCAAACCAAAGGCAAACAGGAAGAACATCCCACTAAAATGACAACAGAAGACTAAATCAATGAACAACCCATTCCTAAAATGACAGGACCAAAGTACCACCCATGTATATTAAACTCTGAATGTAATTGGCTTAAGCTCAATCAAACGTCATAGATTAATACACTGGTTTAAAAATCAAAACCCATCTTCTAATTGTCTGGAGGAGACTCACTTCAACAAAGATCAGCAGAAACTATATCACATGGGTTTTGTTGTTTTCTGTCAGTTTCATCTCTTCAAAACACTTTCTTCTGATTAAATCATTCAATGACTTGTAGATCATGCAGTGGCATCATTTTCTTCAAGAAGGTTCTTGATTTTCATTTCTTCAGCTACAGATTAGCCATTTAATAACATGTTGTTTAACTTCTTGATGTTGTTAATTTCTTTTTTCTCCCAGATGTTGATTTTGTTTTGTGGCTCTTCATTTAAGGGGATGTATAGTAGCTGTGTAATGGAGACTGTCATATCTAGTAACATGTTATTTAACTTCAGGCATTGTAGATTTCTATTTTTCTTTTTATTGTTGACTTTGTATCACAACTTTTCATTTAAGGGAATGTACAGCAGATGTGTAATGGAGACTGTCATATCTAGTAACATGTCATTTAACTTCATGGCATTGTAAATTTCTATTTTTCTTTCTATTGTTGATTTTGAATCATGACTTTTCACTTAAGGGGATGTACAGTGAAATGGAGACTAACATCCAGATGTGAGGATGCAGTGTGGTATGCATTTCTACTTCCAGACTTACAATGAAACTGTTTACTATATCTTGACCATAGGATTCTGGACTCTCTGTCATTGTCCGTGCCCCCAATGATGGACATATGACTCTGAAGAACTTTATGTTAGTAATGATATAGAGAAACTGGGGGGGGGGGAGGGAACAGGGGAGGGGATAAGGGAATATGTAACTGTATTATAAAATAATAACAATAATAAAAAATGTGTTAAAAAATGAAAAAAAAAAGAATTGTGGAAGCCATGCAGTTGGGTCAGATGGCATGGGTGTGTGATGAGCACTGCTCCTTGGTTAGCAAGGCTACGAGGAGTTTCTGGTTGTGTGGCAAGGCCCAGCAGAATGTCTCTGGTCACCTCATTGCTGCCTCACCCCATTGTGTGGACATTCAGTCACCTCTCTGATATTTCATAGAATTCTCCTGAGAGTGTTGTTGATTTTTTTCTGAAGAAGTGAAAGGATTCTTGTAACTGGTATATTACCTCAAACTGAACAATTATGTTATGGTAAAAGTGTCTTTAGCAACTTAAGGAAATGACACACATCTAAAAACATTTAATAGTACGATTGAGCCCACAATGTCTCCTAACATCCTGTCATGTGCCCACTTTTTTCCTGAAGCTTGCCCTAATGCACAAAATGTTTTCCTTAAGTAATGGCTTGATAATATCTTGGAACAGATGGCAATCATGGAGGTACAAAGAGTTTGTTTACCATGTGCCTCGAACTGTTACACATGAAATAATGTATTTTGGGTTCTCACCATGGAAAGCAGAAAGTATTTGGGGCATCTTCTAAAGGGAGGCAAATGTGAACCCCCCCCCCCAAAATGGCTTAAATTTTCTACCTTGTATTGGCACTTACATTTAGGGAAAGAAAACGGTTTATAAAAACTTCTACCTTACATCGGCACTCATATTTAGGGAAAGGAAACAGTTTATAAAGAGAAAAGGAAGTTTCTCATAAAGGCCCTCTGTTTGTAGATTGGCTGAGTTGCCCTGATCCCTTTCACTGCTCTTTAACAAAAGAACAAAAAAACAATTGAATCAGCACTAGGTGAAGGAGATGGTAATTAATGCATGATTGATTATGAGATTTAATAAAGAATCCATGTTATATGCTTTTATAAATTACTTTCATTTATGAGCTTTTCTTTTAATTCTGTATTCTTGATATTTTAAGTAATATTAGTTAGTTTATGTTTAGTGAAAACTGATTTTGTATTTAAATAAACACTTGTCACTATGTAACTGCATGTGCTGCCAACCAAGGAGTTCCTGGCTTCAGCCAGGTCACTGCAGATTTGAATGAATGATAGCTTGCTGAAATTATTTTCTCTGAAGTAAAATAATAATAATGTTTTTTAGGATTGTTTTTGTAATCATTCTTTCATAATGAAGTAAAAATGAAACAATTGGATGTTGTGCAAAAGCTTGAGATAATTTATGTATAAATAAAGAAGGCAACTTTTTTGAGTTGTCCATTATGAGCATCATGCCATAGTGGTCCATGCCTCTTCTGCTATCTTCTTGCCAATCCATGCATACTTTGCAAACTCTCGAGTCAGCTGTAGTTGGTCTCCAATAAAGAGCAAATTACTAAGTAATTGTGATATGTTAATGACTGTTAAAATCTTTATGTGAATTAATTCCTATAATCCTTGCACTGTTTCCAAAGATATACATTATTTCAGCCAGATAAGAATCTTTCTCTCAGGTGAGAATCTGAGCTGCAGAAGGTAAATTTCCTGCTCCAGTTCCAGGTAGCTAATAGTAGACCTGGGGTTAAAAAGTCAGTGTGACTTTAAGAAGTATACAATTTAAAAAAAAAAGTCAAGAGTTCAGTATGAAAAATCAGGTTAGTGATTGGTCTGGGACGAACTTGAGAGTGAATTTTTTACCTTGGCTGTGCTATGTGATTTCGGATAAATTATTTTACTTTTCAAAATTTTCCATAAAAAGGAGGTTGAGTATCTCTGAGGTCATGAAATGTGCCCCACTCCATGTTAAAGCTAAGATGCTAGACACAGGCTGTGTTGCAAAAGAAAGTGGTGTAATGTAGCTTTTCCATTCAGGTTTCTCATCATGACCATTAACAGCCAATTTAATGCACAACAGTTTCAGATTAACGACTGTGTCCAGTTACTGCCTGCTGTTATTTCCTCGGTTTCTCATCCCAGTGGAAGTTCTGAATACAAAAGTGTCAAATTTTCTGTGCTCACGTTAGCTATCTGTGGCCTGTTTTCCCAACATTATCTAAAAATTTCCCAGTCAAGGAGACAGGTGTAAGTAGAATGTACAAAGGGGAATACTGCAGGGCTGTTGGTGGAGAAGCACAAAGCCATGGGAGGGATAATGTTTTCTGTGTGAGAGCACTGCACACGTTCAGTAAGTGAATTGATTCCTCTTGCTGTTGCCAGGTGAACACAACCTGCTAACAATATCTAGAACATTGTCCATTGCCTTGTAACATGTAAGCTTCCTTGTTATTCCATTGAATGGAGGCAAAGTTTTCACTTAAATTTTGGTGTTACTGAACAGTTGTAAGGCTTTGACATCTATTGCATTCTATGTCCTGATATCATATATATGCCTTGATATAGTTTTGATTCCATATATAACTTGGACACACCTCTTTCACTGTATGCTTCATGTATTTATTACTAATAAATTACAGACAGCTTCAGACAATTGTTTAACTTCATGTTATATGTGCAGAACCCAATAGCCTCTGGTGGGAGTGTAAGCTAGTACAGCCACTGTGGAAATCAGTATGGAGAGTGCTAGGAGAATTGCAAATAAATCGGCTATATGACTCAGCCATCTCGCTCCTAGGAATATACCCAATAGAAATGAAATCAGCATATGAGAAGGGGATCTATAATCCTATAATTGCAGCAGCAAAATCTACAAGGAAAGACATGGAAACAATCCAGATGGATCCGGATGTGTGTCCAAAGACAAATGGTTAAAGAAACTCTGGTACATTTACTCTATGGAATATTATTCACCTATCAAGAATGAAATTATGCTATTTACAACTAGGTGATCCCAACTTAAAAGCATTATGCTCAGTGAAATGAGTCAATCACAAAAGAACAAATGCCATATGTTCTCTCTTATATAAGGAAACCAGCATGAAAAATGTAACTTCAATAATCTGATTCATACTTTTTTTTTGCTGCCTCCCATGTGTTTTGAGATTTTTATTTGAGCTTTATTTATTCCAAATACTTTCTTTTCTCTTGTCTAAATCATCACTGGCTCATGGATTACATGGTGGTATCACTTTTCCAAGAGACTTTTGTGTTTCCTTTTTGTCATCCATGTGTTGATTACTCATGGCATGTTTTTCTATGATGCTGTAATTTGTTGTTGCTCTCACTCATAACAGTCACCTACCTCATTTCATGGCTTCTCAATTATGGAAATGTATAGTGATGGAGTACTGGGGTCTACCATATCCAGATGTGGAGTTATAATGCAACATGCATCCCTGCTTCCAGAAAAAAGATGGATTCCTAATGAAACTCTTGGAAATGTGTAGACAACGGGATGCTAGATCACCTGACGTTGTCTGTACCAGCAATGTCAGGGTACACGTAAATAGGAGAGTAATGGAATTATCATTCCTTGTGAATGAATGATTTTCCACATTGTAGCAAAATAGGGAAAATCTGTTGGGGGGAATCACAGTCTATACAAAATTGTACCACATAATGCAAAAATTCAAGAAATATATATAAAAATATACAGGGAATGAATGAAGTTTGTGGAGAAGTACATACAATTTTCCATATCCATCAGATCCATGTCCTCAGATTAAATCAACAGAGAAAGCATTCAGGAGATTAAAAAAAAAGAAGAAGAAACTGTACTGAACATGTACAAGGATTTGTTCTTGTCGGTGTTCCCTAAACAATGCCATGCAAAAAACATTTGCTTTGCATTAGGTATTATGAGAAATATAGTGGTAATTATACGAGGTAAGTATACAGGAGGATATATGCATATGTTATATGCAAATATCATGACATTTTCTATAAAGGACTTGAGCATCAACGGATTTTGGTATCCATGGGGACAAGGATCCTAGAATCAATGCCCCAAGGAAACAGAGGAATAAGTGTTCTTTGTTAGTAAACAGAAAAATTGAGGTTAAGGGAAAATACAATTTGTTCAAGAATGATTAGTTAGAGCCAAAGGAGTGTACAAAAGCTCTAATTTTTTTTTGTCCCACTCCAAAATTCAGTTCCCTACACTCTATTAACTTGGTAATTTGATATTGGTCAAGTTTCTATAATTAGTACTCAAGTTTCTCAACACTGAAATATGAAAGCCTTTTTTAATGTTTACACAGAACCCCAGAATTTTCAAATAAAATTTCTATAAAGCAAATGGAGAAAGCTACCTGGCAAAGAGGAATAAAAATGAAATAACAAACTTCTCATGAGCTTCCATCATTCCTGCCAGGAGCATGTGTGAGTGAACAGACCAGTCTTGTGTGTATGTTCATATATGATTGGTGTGCAGGTGCCTTGAGTTATTCAAAAACTCTGGGACTTTTTTAAGACCTTTACATAGCTTTTTCCCCTTTTTTTCACTACTCTTTTATTATTTATTTATTTAGTATGTTTTGGTTTATATGTTTAATTTATTATACAGTTCCATAGACTTTCTTTCCTCCAAACTCCTCCCCCTACCCTAGCTTGAGTGATTTCTGCTATGTTATTACAGCAGCATGGTCCTTTGTAAACTTTTTCCTTACCATATACAAAACTTCACACTTTAAAGAAAAAAGTCTGCAGAAGAAAACACATTTTGATTATGGAACAATTCCCATCCTAATGGTCTTGAAAGTAGAAATAGCATTTATTTCATTAACAAACCATGAATTTCAGGGTTGTCCAAGTGAAAATGAAGAGCAGAAAAAGGGGGACTAAGAGGTGTAAATAGAAATGTTACAGAGAAAGCTAAAATTTCACAGGCAGAATCGTACAGATAAAGCAACCATTTTTGTTTTTATTTTCATTTCTTCAAAAAGTTTTTTTTTCCTCTTATTAATTTCTTCGCGAGTCATAGGTCATACAGTAGTATTGTTTTCTTCAATAAAGTTTCTGATTTCCTTTTCCTTTTCATTTCTTCAGTGACACATTGGCCATTCAGTAGCATGTCATTTAACTTCATGTTGTTTTACATTTCCAATTTTTCCTCCTGCTGTTAATTTTGTTTTATGGCTTTTCATTCAATAGGAATATGGACTGTCAATTCTAAATGTAAAGATAAAATGCAGTATGCTTCTCTGCTTCCAGATCAAAGATGGACTCTCCATGAAACTTGTTAAATGTATCTTGACAATAGCATGCTGGACTTTCTGTCATTGACCATAGCTGCTGTGGGGAGCGGGCGTGGGGCTAAAGCCGCTCCTGGGATTGGGAGGGGCTGTTGCAAGATGGCAGCTGGCCCGGGGCCAGGAGGTGGAGTTGGTCTCACCTGCAGGTAAACAGGAAGTCACAGGGATAGGCTAATGCCCTTGCTGCGATTATGTCATTGCTACTGGCCTATCACATAGCGCCAAGTGGACCCATGGGGAGAAGTGATTGGGTGGAGAGTGGTATAAAAGCAGCCGGTAAAAGCTAGGTGAGGATGACGACCACGAGAAAGACTGGGATGACAGAGAACGAGACGAGGATGGAGAAAGACAGGGAGGAGAACAAGGGCTGGAATGAGAAGAATAGGGCAGGGGAAGACATACGGGGACAAGAATGGACAAAAGCAGAGAGAGGGCTGGAAAAGTGGCAGAAAGGGATACAAAAGTGGTACAGAAGCAGTAAGACCGAAATAAGGGGACAAGAACGGAGAAATGCAGCATAAGGTACTGGAAGAAGAACAGGAAGAAGGGTGGTGGAGAGAGGGCTGGAGAAGCAGGGAGGAAAGCTAAGGCCAATGGGGAAAGGGGCAGCAGAGAGAAGGGTTTAAACGCAACTGCTTTTGGCAGTGAAGGGTCTGGTTGCGATTCTGGCTTTTCCCAGACCTTTAGAGTATACCTTGTCATTTTAGTGTCGCTGCTGGGCAGCGGCAAGTTGCAATGTCAAAATACACTTAAATAGCAGAATGATAGACTTAGGACTGTTTGTGAAGGTAGATACTACTGTAAAAATATGGGGAAATCAGTGTGGGGGAGGGAAGAAGTGAAATCCCAGAGCCTATGGTACTGAATCTTGAAGTAATATTTTAAAAAAATGTAATGCTAAAAAAATAAACTGTATTAATGAAAGTGTACTAACTTGTAGTTAGATAGCTGTGAGAAGTTCTGGTATTCTGTTGTCCAATAGAGTGGTGAGAGATGAAATAATATACTATGCTTTCTTAAAAAAGAAATAGTGGGCCCGGCATGATAGTGTAATGGTTAAGGTCCTCATCTTGAACACACCAGGATCCCATATGGGTACCGGTTCTAATCCTGGCAGCTCCACTTCCCATCCAGCTCCCTGCTTGTGGCCTGGGAATGCAGTCAAGGACTACCCAAAGTCTTGGGACCCTGCACCCACACGGGAGACCCGGAAAGAAGTTCCTGGATCAGCACAGCACTGGCCATTGTGGCCACTTGGGGAGTGAATCATCAGATGGAAGATCTTCCTCTCTGTCTCTCCTCCTCTCTGTACATCTGCCTTTCCAATAAAATAAATAAATCTTTTTTTTAAAAAAGAAATAATGGTAGAAGAAAGGATTCTGAAAGTTTTCATCATAAGGAAAAGACAAATGTTCGAGGAAAGGGATGTGCTTAAACTGATCAAATATTACACAATGTCTACATATGTAGAAAATACAATGCATTACACAAGTGCATAGGTGCAATGTTTATGGATCTGCTAAAAATAAATAATTTTTTCTATGTTTTTTTTTTAAAGAAACTGACCTAGCATGGTGGTCTAGCGTGCCTAAAGTCCTCTCCTTGAATGTGCTGGGATCCAATATGGCCACTGGTTCTAATCCCGGCAGCCCTGCTTCCCAGCCAGCTTCCTGTTTGTGGCCTGGGAAAGCAAAGCATGGCCCAAACTCTTGGGTTCCTGTACCTATTGGGAGACCTGGAGAAGGCTCCTGACTCCTGGCTTTAGATCATGTAAAATGTGCATCAGGAATGGTCAGGAAACCATCAATGAGAGCTCTACCTTTTGCTATATTAAACACATAATTTCTATCTCCCTTTTGGTTGGGTTTGAACCATTGACTGGATTTTCTAGTAACAATTTAGGGGGAAATAATGTTTGCCACTTCCTATCCTAGTGCTGAAGCAAGTGTTTTCTATTTCTTGCCAACTTTCTGAGAGTAGAATTTTGCCAAGATAGTCTAAGGAATTCTTGAGAATGGTGGAACCATGAGAAGGAAGGACAATGGATTCAGACACTTAAAAAAGAGTGAATGACTTGATTTGATGATTGTAAGGTCAACAAACTCTAATTTTCATTATCTTGAGACAGTGAAATTATTTAAGTATTTATCATTAATTAATGGTAACACATTTTTAGTTTGTACAAATAGGCTTTGTATCACATTACAGAGTCTGGGAGTGAGCGGTGTGGCTGGTGATGGGCGTGGTTAAGATACTTACAAGGCAACAAGGATGATGATGATACATAGTTCCTCTCTTGACCTCCTCCTCTTCCCAGGGAAAGTATAGATAGCTGCATTTCCCCCAATCAAAATGCTAAACTACTCCTCTCTATGGTAATGGAACAGAAATTTGGAGAAAGTTCCGAATATTAGTAACCCAGTAAAATATTTCCTCATTAAGGTATTTGGTGTGGTTGAAAGGTAGAGTGGATTCCTTAGGCCAAAACAAACTCCACATCATTTGAGGGAGCAGGTATTGATCTGCCAGCCCTTGGTTATCTCGTTGAGAATGATTATTCTATAAGTTCCAGTCAATGTAGACATCTAATCAAGTAGAGCTAAGTCTACAACAGCACAGGAAACCCATACATGTTATCTAAAACTTCCAGTTTATACATCAGTGAACAACAAATGACCAAAAGACAAGAAGAACCAACAGAATAAAATTGCCCATCAGAATATGCAATGTACTTATTTGTATATCCAGGTGGGCTTCAGATGATGATCTTTCCTTATCTTTGATTTAAAAAGTGTAATGAATGCCTGGTATGTGCCAGGTTGTTCCAGATGACAGCACTGGTGAAAAAGACAGAAGAGGTATGGATCTGATATTAGGCTAAATAGGTCAGGTTAAAAAAAAAACTGACCCAAAATATAAGGGGACAATTATGCAGAGGTTTTTTGCTTCTCTTGTTTTTCTTTAACAGAGTGAATACTTAGAAAAATGTGATTAGGGAAATGTTTCTGATTAGGTAGTGGTTAAGTCTGGGAGTACACTGAAGAGAAGGAAATAGGTATACAGAGATCCTGACATGCTGTATATTGGCAGAGAGGCCAAATAGTGTGAAGTTGAGAAAAGAAGGAAGATGTTGCTATGTTAAAAAAAAATTAGAAAGATGATATCTTCATTGGAATGTGATGAAGGAGCGTAAGTTGGAAGAAATTTTTATTTGAGGCTCTACTACCTTGTTTTATTGGATAAAATGAAACAAAATCAATGTTGGTGCCTGAATTACCACAAGAAAATGCTGGATCCAAATGTGAAGAGTTTTGACGAGATATTTAACTTATTCCATGCAATTTACAGAGGAAACTGAGGCCAGGAAGAGACAATGAATGCCTTGTAGTCATCTAGCTTGTAAGAGCAGAGTAAGGTGAAACATAAGGCTTTTGGATACAGTGTATTTGCCCCCCTGAACTTGCCTTCCTCTGCCTGGATGATCTGTGTTGTGCCAATCACAAGTGCAGAACGATGCCTTTTAGCAGATTTCCAGAAGACATTCTCCAGCTCCGCTTCTTAGAGTGACTAGCTACCAGAAGAACTCGATTAACAGCCAGATATATCCAACTTCAGGAGACGCTGATTCAGAGCCTGTATATGGAGCCCAGGTATCTTTACAGTTAAAAGATCCCCAGGACCCTTTTAGGATCAATTACCTTAGTGTATCAACGCTGGTGGAGAGAGCCCTGATCTTGCAGTCATGAAAACAAATCCTCATTCCAACTTCTCCAGTGAGTAATCTTGTGTGACTTCTCATCAATAAGTCTGTTTCCTCTTCTCAATATACTGGCAGCAATGCATGACTTATGATACTAGTAGAAAAACAATCACCTTCCATTATTACCTAAGTTTGACAAAGAAAATTGTAAAAGTAATGGTGATAATTGTGATAAGCAATTATGTATTGCATATAAATACACAATCTTTATTTGGAAGAAAAATTGACTCCTTTTGTAGTGTAAATACTGGTCTGTCTTTTCCATTTTCTAGTTCCTTGTTATCACATTGTTCTTCCTCTGTTCATAACATTTTATCAGCTAATTATCTTAACTTTAAAATCTATTCTTTAAATGTAGGTATTGAGTGATGATATTAAAGTATTGTTTAGACAGAAGACATAGATATCAGTTGTTTTATATTATACATAAGAAAATAGAATAGAATCCCAGAATTCAAAACAGAATTAGGGGAAACTCAGATCTTATGTTTACATTTATGCTTGAGAAGAAAACTTTATTCCTCTTAAAGGGAAGTTATCCTGGTGTGGCACGATTGCCTAGTGGCTAAAGGCCTCGCCTTGCATACACTTGGATCCCATATAGGTGCTGATTAGTATCCAGGTTGCTCCACTTCCCTTCCAACTTTATGCTTGTGGCCTGGGAAAGCAGAAGAAGATGGCCCGAAGCCTTGGAACCTTGCATTCATGTGGGAGACCCAGAAGAAGCTTTTGGCTTTGGATTGGCTCAGTTCCAGCTGTTGTGGCTACTTGGGGAGTGAACCAATAGATGGAAGATCTTTCTCTTTGTCTCTCCTTCTCTCTGTATATCTGCCTTTCCATTAAAAATAAATACATCTTCAAAAAGGGAAGTTATCCTAGCATATAATGTTTCTGCTCACCCTTCCCATGCCCTGGTCTAGATTTTTCTCCAAGACAAATGAAATAATGCTTAAGAGCGAAAGGCCTCTCCATTATATCTTAGACTCCAACAACACTCTAAGCTAATAAGAGTGATACAAGGTAATATCCACACAAATGATGTTAATCAATTTGGTTCTATTATCAAAGAAAGTTGAAGAGGCAAAACATTTAACTTGCATTTAAATTACAGAAATATCCAAATCAACGGCAAATATATTAACCAGTTTCCATGAAGTATGTCACGTCCAGTCAGATGACTGTAGCTACCTATAAGCTGTTCCTAAAACCAGAGACTTGGTCTTGGCTTAGCCTTGATGAGCACCCTGGTTGAGAAGAATTCCACACCACAGACCCTTGAAGACAGGATGGTTGTAACAAGTCAAGGACTTGTGTTTTTTTTGGAGTGAGGTGTCTGGGGCAAAGGAAATTATATGCATTAGGGCTGGAAGGTCTTGATTCTCAATTTAGTTCTAACACTATAAGTTTGTGGCGTGATAAAGTAATGTATCTCTTAGTTTCCAAAATTAACTATGTGGTGCTGCCATGTGATGTAAATAAATGAACAATGAGAGTTATGCTATAATGATAATTTGAGATATGATAAACACGATTGCTCTTTCACTTACATCTAGTAATCTTTGATACTGCTATTTTTTAAACTTGCAGACCATTCTTCATTTTATCTTTAAGGCTAGATTCATTACTCATTTGTGTGTAGAAATACATATTAGGAAAAGCATGAAATACATTCTCGTTTTAACTTTGCAGCACAGTGTCTATTCTTATTAACTGGAATCCAGACCTTTCCAGCCAAAATTGCTAAAATTATCTCTTTCAGTAACTCAAAACATTTTATTTCCTTTTTTTTTATTATTTAACTTCATTAATTACATTGTATTATGTGACACAGTTACATAGATACTTGGGTTCTCCCACCCCTGCCCAAACCCTCCCACCATGGTGGATTCCTCCACCTTGTTGCATAACCACAGCTCAAGTTCAGTTGAGATTCCCCCATTGCAAGCATACACCAAACATAGAGTCCAGCATCTTATTGTCCAGTCAAGTTCAACGTCTTCTTAGGTATACCCTCTCTGGTCTGAAGACAGAGCTAGCAGAGTATTATCCCAGTCAATTGAAAGCTCCATCATACCATCAGCAAAAATTTACATCATTATGGAATTAATTGACATAGTAATGAGTAACCAACATGTTGAAAGTAAATACGAGTTTCCAGCCACCTTCTGTGACCACCTCACCTATACTTCAATTTAGTTTATACACAACATATAACATTCAAAACATAACATGTTATACATAACATCATATCATCTTTTTTTTTTAATTTTATTTTAAATTCATTAATTACATTGTATTATGTGACACAGTTTCATAGGTACTGGGATTCTCCCCACCCCTCCCCAAACCCTCCCACCATGGTGGATTCCTCCACCTTGTTGCATAACCACAGTTCAAGTTCAGTTGAGATTCCCCCATTGCAAGCGTATACCAAACATAGAGTCCAGCATCTTATTGTCTAGTCAAGTTCAACGGCTTCTTAGGTATACCCTCTCTGGTCTGAAGACAGAGCCAGCAGAGTATCATCCCGATCAATTAAAAGCTCCAACATACCATCAGCAAAAATTTACATCATTATGGAATTAATTGACATAGTAATGAGTAACCAATATGGTAAAAGTAAATGCTATTTCTTATCCACCTTCTGTGACCACCTCATTGACATTTCAATTTTGGTTTATACACAACATATAACATTCATAACATAACTTGTTATACATAACATCATCTTAAATTAAGGCAAACATGTGGTATTTAACCTTTTGTGATTGGCTCATTTCCCTTAGCATTATGGTTTCCAGTTTGGCCCATTTGGCCACAAAGAACTGCATTTTGTTTTTTTTAATAGCTGAGTAGTATTCCATGGAGTAGATGAACCATAGCTTTCTTATCCAATCCTCTGTTGATGGGCATTTTGGTTGCTTCCATGTTTTTGCAATTACTGATTGTGCTGCTATGAGCATAGGAGTGCATGTTGGTTTCTCATAAAACAATTGTTCTGGATATATTCCTAGGAGTGCTATTGCTGGATCATACGGTATGTTGAATTTGAGTTGTTTGAATATTCTCCATACTGATTTCCATAGAGGCTGTACCAGCCTGCAGCCCCACCAGCAGTGGAGTAGGGATCCCTTTTCCCTGCAACCTCGCCAACAAGTGTTGTTGGTGCTTTTATTCATGTGGGCCAGTCTTACTGGCGTTAGGTGGTACCTCATTGATGTTTTAATTTGGATTTCCCTTATTGCCAGGGAACTTGAGCATTTTTTCATATGTTTATTTGCCATTTGGGTTTGTTCCTTTGTGAAGTGTTTGCCCATTTCCCGTGCCCATTTGTTGAGTGGCTTGTTTGTTTTGACATTTTGGTTGTTTTGTAGCTCTTTGTATATTCTGGAGATCAGCCCTCTATCACCTATGTCGTGTGCAAAGATCTTCTCCCATTCTGTGGGTTGCCTTTTTACTTTGTTGATTGTTTCTCTAGCTGTACAGAAGCTTCTTAGTTTGATGAGGTCCCAATTGTTTATTTTGGTCTCGATTTCTACTGCATTTGGAGTCTTTTTTAGGAAGTGAGGGCCTACCCCTAAGTGTTCCAGTGTGTTTCCAACATTTTCTTCCAAAAGTTTGAAGGTTTCTGGATGTAGGTTTAGATCTGTTATCCATTTAGATCTGATCTTAGTGTATGGTGAGAGATGTGGATCTATTTTTTTGTTTCTGCAGGCTATTAACCAGTTGTCCCAACAGCATTTATTGAACAGACCTTCCCATTTGCCTGGATTGTTGTTTGTCTTTTTGTCAAAGATTATTTGGCTGTATCTGCGTGGGTTTCCTTCTGGTGTTTCTATTCTGCTTATTTCCTTTTTTTAAAAAAAATTATTTATTTTTATTGGAAAGGCATATGTACAGAGAGGAGAGACAGAGAGGAAGATCTTTCCTCGGATGATTCACTCCCCAAGTGACCTCAATGGCCAGTGCTGCACTGATCCGAAGTTGGGAACCAGGAGTTCTTCCGGGTCTCCCACGTGGGTGCAGGGTCCCAAGGCTTTGGGCCATCCTCAACTGCTTCCCCAGGCCACAAGCAGGGAGCTGGATGGGAAGTGGAGTTGCCAGGATTAGAACCGGCGCCCATATGGGATCCTGGCGCGTTCAAGGCGAAGATACGGCGCCAAACCCTTTTTATTTTCTTTTCATGAAAAGTTAAATGAGGTATTTTTCTCGTGTGTAATGTATTCTATCTTCTCATTCCCACTTAAGTAAACAAATCCAAATATAATTGCAATATTGACAATCATTACTCAAATTTAAATTATAAGTAAATTTCTTTAGTATTTTGTGAAATATTTGGAATTTTTATTCTTTTTCTTTTGAAAAATGGACTTATTTTACTTGAAAGCCATTTACAGAAAGAGGAAGAGACAGAGGGAGAATCTTTAATCTGCTGGTTTACTTTCCAAATGGTCACAAAAGCCAGGAGCCAGGAGCTTCTTCTGGATTTTCCTCATGGGTATAGGGACCCAAAGCTTTGGGCCATCCTCCACTTTTTCCCATGTCATTTTCAGGGAGCTGGACTAAAATAGGCACTTATACCCTATGCCAGTGGCACAGGTATAGGATTAACCTGAAACACCACTGTGCCAGGTCTAAAATTTTGTTCTTAAACATATGATTGAATTATACCATACAAATATCTATTATACATTACTCTGCCCAACACCCATTATTCCTATTACTATAGTCATAAATTGCTTTAGCCTGCTTGTTTTTTTTTTTAAGATTTATTCATTTTATTACAGCCAGATACACACAGAGGAGGAGAGACAGAGAGGAAGATCTTCCGTCCGATGATTCACTCCCCAAGTGAGCCGCAACGGGCCGGTGCATGCCGATCCGAAGCCAGGAACCTGGAACCTCTTCCGGGTCTCCCACGCGGGTGCAGTGTCCCAAATCTTTGGGCTGTCCTCAACTGCTTTCCCAGGGCACAAGCAGGGAGCTGGATGGGAAGTGGAGCTGCCGGGATTAGAACCGGCGCCCATATGGGATCCCGGGGCTTTCAAGGCGAGGACTTTAGCTGCTAGGCCACGCCGCCGGGCCCTAGCCTGCTTGTTTTCTAGCCTCCCAAATTTATAGGACTTTCTAAAGATTGGTCAACAAAACAAAACCACCACCACCAACAACAATGATAAAACAACCCCATAACTCCTGAAATATCTGGGTATCTACTTGACCTAATGATTCAAGTGACTCTCATTTCCACTTTTCATTTACATATACCCATCTAGCCCTTCTTCATTTAATGGGCTAAAAATCAATATCTATCTCAGGGCCCAGGGTAGACAGAATAATTGTTACAACAATTTCTTGTTTAAAAGCTCCTGCAGAAATTGACATTAAAAATATACTCAGTGTGACTACAATTCTCTATGGACTGTAACTCACTCTCAAATCATTCAGTATGAGACTAAGAGGAAAATGGGTCATCCTAAATCATTCAGTTACCGGCATTAACTTGTATTAAGAACACTAAATTCACCCAGAACAAGACTGCATTTCTAATGGGAACAGAGGAGAGAGTTAACACTCACCTTGGTCCACCTAACTGGTGAGGCTGAATATTAGGGCTTTTTTCGCTCTCCTTTCAATTTGTGTCCTTGCTCATTTATTATGCATTATTCCTGTGCTTGATCGTAATGTCACTGGGGATCCTCCACAGCACAGCACAGCATATCAACGCGAATGCTGTTTGCTTTGCAGAGTTTCTTAATGCCGGGTAGAGTTTGCTCAGATGCAATTCTCCCTTTCAAGTTGTGTCTCCATGTGTGTAGCATTAATTTCTCTGGCTGCATGTAATTCATTCAGGGACTCACACCAGCTGAGAACCACATATGGGAGTCCAGATTTACAGGGCTGTTTTATTTTGTGCCTTGCCAGCCCAGAGGAAACAATTTTCTATTTGAATTTTCAGTGGATGCCCTGATCCAGTCCTCTAGAGATGGCTGATTAAGAAAGCCACATTGAATAAGATACCCATCCGGCTGTGGGCCGAGCTGCTCCCTAATCCTGCACAGCCTTTACTGTTTTGGAAGCATCCCTCTCTTTGCTCCTTGTCAACCCACTTTCAGGTTTCAGCTGCTCTCCATGCATTCTATTCTGATTGGCCCAGCTTGTGGGCTCACTTTCCTACTCCACAAAGTTTTCTCCAATCTTCCTAACTCTTGCTTCTCACTGTGTGACCTGGCAAGAAGTTCTCTTCCTTTCTGAGTTTCAAGGATTTTTACCAGTGAAATGAAAAAAAAAAAGGATTAGATGAAGACTCATATCTCAAATATTCTTTGGCTTTAAAAATAAGTCAAGATCACATTGACATCTTGTGAAACAAATATCTTCTCCGAGGAGTTTTGAATGGTCAAAAGTGGAGCCCAAAGAACAAAAAGAATCCAAAAGCTGGAACCAGTTATCATTAAAATCAGGTTACATCCTATTTCTGGCTTCCTAATAATTTTTCTCACCTTTGTTCAAAACTGACATTCTTCTCTTTATCACAGTTCATTGTGAAGAGAGGAAAAGATGAAGATTGTTTCCAAAGTATATGGGAGTAACATCTGGAAGAGAATACCTTGCCAAAGATTTCCACATGGAAAGGTGTTTTTCAATTCTCAGCACAAGGTATGCAATTCTATATAGTTTGTATATTTCTATAATTAGTGTCTGGTTTTTCTATGTGATAGTTCTATATAAGCTACCCAGAGATTTTTAGTTTTTTTCCTCTGCTCTTTCCACTTATTTTTTTTTCTTCCTCTGAAAATAAATCTATAGGACTGCAAGTTTGTGTTGGATCTAGAATGGGAGCAACTCCTTTTGTTAAAGATATTTACATTTTTAATCCATCTTAAATATATAGGGAAGTTAAAGAAAAGCTGTTATATACAAGACTGTGGTATCCCTGGTCTAAAATTAAGGAACTAATTGGGTAAATGTGAGCATGTTGAACAGCATTGATAGGGGGTTCAATTAAACAAAAAATAAGATAGAGAAGTACTTAAGAAATAGAACATGCCATCAAATTGCAAAGAGTTGGAGGGATTAGTAGTAAATCAAGAGCTCTGTATCATGTAAAATGGGGACAATGGTTAACATATAAGTAAGCTCCTAGCTCCACAGCACAGGCAAGACTCACTTCAATTAAGCAAGCTAAGAATTGTGAGTCTGGACATGCCCTATTTTGCTTAAGATTCTAATTGAGATCTACATCCTAGCTTCAAAACCCCTGTTACTTTAAAGTCCTCATGTAGGTTAAAATAATTCATTAGACTTCTGTTAGTCATTGACCTACAAATGCATTTACATGGTCATTGTTCCTGGTCCACTTAACTTAATCAATTGGTGGTATCTCTGTGCTTCAGAAAATTGCACCTACTGGGTTATGACTTTCACCATCTTTTAAGAAAGACACTTCTGCTGTATTAACTCTACATCCTTAAAGCATACAATTGGCACCTTTTGAAATATGTGTTTAACAGAAACCACAGCAAAAATCAAGATTTGGAAGATACTCATTGCCTTCTTAAGTTTCATTATGTCTCTTGGGAATTCTCTTTCCCTGGATACACTGCCAGTAATCTTTGAATCTTTCTTTTCATTATCAATTAGTTTCTATTTTCTACATGTTTTAGAAATGAAACTTTGTACTATGTATGCCTTTTTGATCTGGAACCTTTCAGCATAATTACTTTGAGATTCATCCAATTTGCATAGATTTATAGTTTCTTTATTTTTGTTGATCAGTAATGTATCATTGTATAGAAGGGTATTGACATTCTTTGATCCTTGTGCCTATTCAGTGGCATCTAGATTGTTTTTACCTTGAGATAATTACCAAAATATGCTATTATGAATATTTTGCATGAATAGTTATATGGATATATATTTCTTTTTATTTTGAACCTGGGAATAAAATGACTGGATAATAGACTTATTTGCCTACCTAGAAACTTCTAGACCATCTTCTAAAGTAGTTGTACAAGTTCATTTTCCTAGGAGAATTTTATGAAAAATCTCATTTATCTATGCCTTTACCAACACCTGTTTCTTTTTATTTTTTGTCTAAAAAGGCTTCAGATGTTGTTTAAAGTATATGTTGGGAAAAGAGTGCTATAATTAAATATATATCATACCATGGGGAAGGCAGGAGGAGGTAAAAATCAGGGGAACTGGGGTGATGAAGGATTGGTGTGCCACGGATTCTGCCACCACCACCACCATGGCTCTGTGCTGCTGCCGTGCAGAGGAGGTGTGAAATAGCTGTCTTGCCACTGAAATAGGGTCAGGAGTGGGAGGGCAGTGGCTGATACAGATAAATTCAACATTAGTAGCATCACCCAGTGACTGCTGGATGAGAGAAGATCACAACTGGTAAGAATGTCCAGCTACAGGAGAAAGAGGAATATGCTTTAACTCCTAAGACATTCATCTTAGGTAGCCTAGCCTATTAGACATTCTGAGTGTATTGGTCTTCTTCCAGAAAGCAGCAGCTTTTTTCTCCCTTGTGAACTGTATGGACAGGGAACATCAGTTACTGGAGACGATCTGCCTTTTACTGGCCTACAAATCAAATATGCCCAGAATTGTTTTCTCCTCAAAGAAAACCATGAAAGTTCCAGCATCAATAGAACTTACAGATTCTATGATAGACATAAAACAAGATACAACACCAAACCATGGGAAATTTGCATAGAATATGTTAACTGTTTATTAATAGCAGCCATAATATATGAACAAAATTTTCTGTCATAAAGGTTTATCATTAGTTTTTCAATCTATGTAGCATAATTTGGCAAATTATGCTACCGAATTTATGTATAAGATCAAAATCTTTTGTGTGATTTTTTTGTGGTCTGATCTTGATAAATTGTCTCAGGCTGAAGTGAAAATCACAGAGAAATATTCTTTACTTTCAGAGGAGAAGTCATTGCAAAATTACTCCATGAACATGATTTGGAGGTGGTTGAAGAGGAAGTGTGAGTGTGTGTGAGTTTGTGTGTGTGTGTGCGTGTTTGTGTGTGTGTGTTTTCAAATTGACAGTTGATCACTCTCTACATCCAGTTATCATATTGAGTTTGATAACGCAGGTGCCATGATGAATATGGATGAAACAGTAATATGTTCCTTTCAAATCTTAAAGCCTTCAAAATGAACTAAGATGAACACTGGAAGTCTTGTAACTCTTCCAAGGGGTTTGAGCACAAAGCAGAGAAAAAGTGTGATTTTGACACTGCCTTTTTGAGACTTGTAACATAGAGTACATAACTTTCAGTTTTAAAACTGAAATCATGTTTACTCCTCCTTTTTAAGCTAAATAGTGATAATAAAAATAATCATAATAACCTGTTAAAATGTCATCCATTCGTTAGCTGAGAGACTACCATTCCTATATGACAGGCACACTGATTGGTCCTTTGGCTTTCTTGACAACCACATAACATATGGAGAATTGCACTGCAAACAGGAGGAGCAAATATACCTGCTAAAAACACAGAGAAGAAAAAAAAGCCATGGAACTGGGCACAGAATTTGATGCCTCAGTCTCAAAAGTTGTATATCTGGAATACATTTATTTTCAGAATGGTTGTGACATGCCAGTTACGAATTTTATTGTGTATATGTTTCTTCTTGTGAGTTAAAATTCACTCAAAGCATATGAGATATGAGTTTTCTTTAATTGTTCATACAGATAAGGGTAAGAGAGGATAGAAAGAAGGATCACCTTAGAGTTACATAGCTGCTAAAAGGATGAGAAAGCACATTAATAATTCAAATATATACTTGTAGAATATTAGGTGTTAAAGATTTGGTATTTGTGCTCTAGTCTGACTTTATTTTTCCGTTAAACAACTAGCTTTATTTCTCAATATATACAACAAAATCCAACATTAAAGCAGTGATAAAGTACCTACTACATTCCTATTGATAGGACATGTAACAGACCCAAGAGAAGGGAAAGTTTGGACAAAACATCGGGCTACTGCCTCAGTATGCTTTCTACAGTTTCTCCCTTACTGTAGATTCTTTTTTCCAGAGGTTTAAACTGACATGAACTTCCTTTCCGAGGATTTCTTGTGCTGAACCATGGTATTTTATTAAAATTATAGTTCAGTTTATATATAAAAAATATATATATATATATATATCTCCAATTAACCAGTGGGATCAAAAGAAAAATATATAATACTGAGACTTCAGGAGAATATATTCCTCTTTTTTAGAAGATTTATTTTGTTTTCATTATAAAGTCAGATATACAGAGAGGAGGAGAGACAGAAGGAAGATCTTCCGTTCGATGATTCACTCCCCAAGTGAGCACAACAGCCAGTGCTGTGCCAATCTGTAGCCAGGATCCAGGAGCTCTTCCAAGTCTTCAACATGGGTGCAGGGTCCCAAGACTTTGGGCCGTCCTCAACTGCTTTCCCAGGCCACAAGCAGGGAGCTGGATGGAAAGTGGAGCTGCCAGGATTAGAACCGGTACCCATATGGGGTTCCTGGCGCATTCAAGGTGATGACTTTAGCCACTAGGTCACTGCACTGGATCCTATATATTCCTCTTTAATAATAATAATAATAATAATAAGCATGAGAAGAAAAGACTCTCATATTAGCTGATTATAGACAATTCGGTAAGATACAGCTGTTGCAAATCTGCCATCTATTCACATAAGTTGCCATCTCACATAGCACTATGCCTCAAAAAGGTAAAAAACCCAACATGAGTTATTGAGCCATTAAAATGACCAGTCTTGAAGCTTCTCTAATACAGACTCCTCACAACATGAGATAAATTTTTGTCACTATTTGATTCACTTTTAGTTTGACTTCCTTTCCATATAGAAAAAGCAACTTAGCTGATTTGACTTGAAAATGGAGGTCAAGCACCAAATAAGTGATCCTACTTTATCTAGAAGACAAAATCATGGTACAATTATCACTATGTTCCTTTTGAAGACCAGGAGACATCAGCTCAGAGAGGTGACCCAACTGAGTTCAGTTAGATCACATGTGGCGGAGAGTCAGATAAAAGATTCTTTGTATCTGAAACTCTGCACACTTTTGATTGCATGAGATGACTCATCGGGGAGCTGTGTGGTAATTCAAATTTAATTAGAAGATATGCATTGTTCATTAATTATAAACATATCAACATGCTAGCTATTTTATTAAGATACAGTTCAGTTACATATACATATACAAATGTATATGTGTGTATATATATACATATATATATGACCATGTATAGTCTTTTTTTTTTTAAAGATTTATTATTATTGGAAAGCCGGATATACAGAGAGGAGGAGAGACAGAGAGGAAGATCTTCCATCTGATGATTCACTCCCCAAGTGACCGCAACGGCACGCAGGTGCAGGGTCCCAAATCTTTGGGCTGTCCTCAACTGCTCTCCCAGGGCACAAGCAGGGAGCTGGATGGGAAGTGGAGCTGCCGGGATTAGAACCGGCGCCCATATGGGATCCCGGGGTGTTCAAGGAGAGGACTTTAGCCACTAGGCCATGGCGCCGGGCCCCGACCACGACCATGTATAGTCTTATAACAACATTACACACAGCTAGATAATCATTCTTTCAGGTACAGTTTTAAAAAATACATAGCCTAAGTCCGTTCAACTTTTCAGACACAAAGCCAGGTTATGTGAGCAACAAAATCCTAAGAAACAAAGAAGATGTGATTTTTACCCACCATATTTGGAATGGAGAGAGTAAGCAAACAATATATTACAGGTTATGGAGTAACACTATTGTATTGAAGATTATGGAGTAACACTATTGCATTGAACTTTTGTTACAAAGTGTCTTACGTGCTGCATATTCACATTATGTCTAAAAACTCAGAACTTTATCACAGTAATATCTCAAGAAGCATGACTCATAAATATGCAGGTTGTATTTCTAAGAAGCAAGGAGAAGGTTGTAGGGGTTGAGAGGGACCTCTGAATAGATCAGCAAGTAGGATGCTCCCAGTTATTGACCGAAACTATTCCTGATAACAGCTCTGTGTCCCCAGTGAATTTCACCCTGGGATCCTGGTGGAATTTAGGTAGCCGACCCTGATATCTACAAGTGACTGTAACTCTGTGAGAACTGATTCACACTGAAATGAATAGAAAAAGAAACCAGCATGTGGTAACCTAATTCTTCCACATATAGCAGGCTCTTGGTGGCAAATAACAAAACAAATAATCTAAAAAGGAAATTTTCCTACCAAACCAAACAATTTGAAACAGTGATGTGTATCAGACCGCAGAATACTCTCCCCCAATGGAAGTTGTAAAAATCCCCTCCACCTGAGTCATTTAAGAGTAGCCTGGTTAAAATAATTGGAAATTGGCTCCAGGGAACAATACATTAGTAGTCACGGATGTACGAAATGAATTGATAGGTCCTTAAAGTCCTACTTTCTGTAGCACAACTTTGTGAGCATTGGGTTTTAATTGTTTCCTTTTTTAAAAAAAATGCTATTAGTTTTGTTTTCTTTAGCATTCTACCATTAACTTACTATTAAACCATAAAACACTTTATAGAATGAAGCTACTCTCTTCGGGGTCAGAGCAAGACACTCCATCTTTTGCAAATTACCAGAGTTTATGTTGGATGCTGTGAGGCCTTTATGTATTTTCACCAGGTCCACTTCAGCCAAACCTGTAGTCCCTTGCAGTGTCATTCACTATTTCACCAACCTAGACAAGTACATCCAACTTTTCTATATCCTGAAGTCACTTTTCTTACAAGATGAAGAGAAACATGAATCTAATGGGAGAAGATGACCTTTCCCCTGCTATTCAGGCAGTTTTGAGTAATGCTGACTATAGGACTTTCACAAACTAATTGCAGACATGATTTGCTGGAAAACAAGATTCAAATCCAGGATCAGGGCCAAGCCAGCAGTCGCCAACTTCTACAGGAAGCCTGGGGAATCCCTCAACCATGCTAGCTGACTCTCTATAATCTAAATGGTGAGAAGTGGCAGCAGGAGAAGAAACAACACTGGAAAAATGGTCCTGTGAAAGCAACGTTCACATTCATTAAGGGATAACTTGGTTCTTTTACTCTCTACGTAAGTTTCTCTTCATCACCTTCCTATCTAGTCTATCTGCATGTGTATGTTTACTGAACACCATCTTATTAAATTTGCCATGTTTCAGATCCTCCGCTAGATAATGGAATGACAAGACAGTGTTGTGCTCAGAATGTTTGTGTCCCAGACCTAGTGTGGTACCCTCGCAGCTAAAGTCTTCGCTTTGTACATGTCAGGATCTCATATGGAAGCTGATTCTAAACCTGGCAGCTCCACTTCCCATCCAGCTCCCTGCTTGTGACCTGGGAAAACAGTCAGAGATGGCCCAAAGCCTTGGGACCCTGCACCCACATGGGAGACCCAGAAGAGGCTCCTAGCTTCTGGCTTCGGATCGGCTCTGCTCTGACTGTTGCAGCTGCCTGGGGCATGAATTATCGGATGGAAGATCTTCCTTTCTGTCTCTCCTCCTCTCCGTATATTTGACTTTGCAATAAAAATAAATGAATAAGTAAATCTTTTAAAAAGAAAGTGTTTGTGTCCCTTTAAGATAAATAGACTGCCTTATGAGGCCATAGGGGAAGACATTATCTGTGGAGGAAAAACCTCAGTACGGATTCCTCTTGTGACTTGATGTTCAATTTTCTCATCTCCAGAACTGTGAGAAACAAGTGTTCATTACATATTATTTGTAAAACTTCACTTCTTTAACTTAAAAGTGTGCGTACGTGTGTGTATGTAAGCTAAATTACTTAATGATTTTCCAGTTTCTTTACATAAGCATTCATTGAAATGAACTTTCCCCTTAACACTGCCATGATTGTGTCCCATCAGTTTTGATATGTTTTGTTGATATCCTCATTCATTTCAAGGATTATTTGGTTTCCTCTTGATTTCTTCAATAATTTATTGTTTATTTAGCAGCATGTTGCTCAGTTTCAAAGTATTTTCAAGTATTCTGTGTTATTTTGATTTGTTGGTCTCCAGTTTCATTCTATGATGGTCTGAGAAAATGCATGATTTGATTTAGATTTTTTTTTCAAATTTGCTGAGGCTTGTTTGTGGCCTACAATGTAATCAATTTTGAAAAGGTTTCATGAACTGATGAAAAAGAAGTGTGTTCTCTGTAGGGTGAAAGGTTCTGTAGATTCCAAATAAGTCCATGTGGTTTCCTTGCTGAGTGCTATCTTGTTGATCTGTCCAGTGAAGTTAGGGGAGTTTTAATTTTCCCCACCATTATTATGTTAGAATTTATATCTCCCTATAAATCCATTCATATTTGTGTCACATGGCTAGGTGCCCTCACATTTGGTGCCTGTACATTTATTATTGTGACTTCTTGCTGAATGAATCTCATGACCATTATGTGGTGTCCTTCTTCATTTCTTTCAATGCTTTTTATCTTGAAGTCTGTATTACCTGATATTAGAGTGGCTCATATCGCCTGGAATATCCTTTTCCGTCCTTTCACTTTCAGTTCCCATGTAGTGTTTTTTGGTGAGTTGTGTCTCCTGTAGGCTACAAATAGACAGGCATCACTTATATATCCTGTTTACTAATCTATGTCTTTCAATAGATGACTTCAACACATTTACATTCAGGATTAATATTGACAGGTAATCATTTGTTGCCACCATTTTAACATTGGGTTTCATACTGTTTGATTTAGGATTCTTTCATGATTTTATTGAGAAAGTCTCCACATTTGCTTTAAGTGCTATTGTTTTTCTGCTTATTGCACATCTTTAAGTGATATTTGTAAGGCAGGCCTGGTAGAAGTGAAGTTTCTCAGCTTCTGTTTGCTTTGGGAGTGCGTTATTTCATTTTTAAATACAAGGGAAGGCTTTGATGCATGTTATTATGTGCTGACAGTTTTTCTTTTAGGCTCTAGAATACGTCACTCCATTCTCCTATGGCCTGTAGAGTTTCCTCTGAGTGGTCAGCTATCAGTCTGATTGGGTTCCTTTACAATATAATTGACTTTCTCACTTGCATACTTCAGTATCTTTCCTTTGTGTTCAGCTGAAGAGAGACTGATTATGATGTGCTGTGGAAAGGATTGCTTCTTGTCAAGTCTATTCAAGATTCTCTGCTCTTCCTGCATTTGATTTTCCCTTCTTTCTCTATGTCAGGTATGTACTTGCTTATTATTTCAGTGAATGTATCCTTTAACCTTTCTGTACCTTGAGGAATACCCGTGATCATTACATTTGGCTTTTCTCATTTTTTTTTTTTTAAATTCTTTATCTGGCATTTTCTCAATGTCTTTCTCAGTTAACTCTGAGATTGACATAGTCTTTTGCTCATTTCTATTGGAGGTATAAGTGACCTCATCCATTGTGTCTGTGCCTCTTCTTTTGCTTTTGTTCTTGCCATTGCAACTCTGCTTAGTAGATTCTCCTCCTCGGGTTCAGTGTTTGAACCATGACATCCACAGGTTATAGGCTGATTAACTAAATCCATTTACTTCCCAGTTCTCCATTTGCCACCAATTACGCCACTCACTGTATTGAGTTTCAGTCTCAGGCTCCCATGCTACACTTATGTTTCGGCCTCGACACCCCAGGCTCCTAGGTTGCCCCTCTCTACCCACTGTATTCCATGCTTGGCCACACTGTTTTCTGCTCAGTCTTTCTCGTACTCCTGGTTTCAGCAGTACCAGGGATCACGGAGACACCAGCTGTGATTAACCTAGGTCACAGGGCTATTAGTAGCATCTGTTGCATTGAATATTTTTTTCTCTCCTCTTCTTGTTGAAAACTGCTGGCAATTAGGTCTGGAACAACCAATGCCGATTTTGGATTAAACTCGTACAATGGGTCATTGATATTTTCCCAGGGGGGGCCACTGCATTGCATTGAGCCAGAACTGAGTTCTAACTTAAAATGGCACCTGGTATGGCAATGGTGAGGGTCTGGGACAGGAAATCCACCCCGCTCCCACACGTACCCAGTAGAGCTCTGCTACTCTGTTTTGTTCATGATTGGATGAAAAAAAATCATCAGAAGGACCTGCCATTCTATGGCTGAGTTCGCCTCCTGAGTTCCCATTGACCACTCCCCACCATCTGACCACTGGTGGAATTCTGATTGTCATAGGGTATCTGTTCATTGCAGCATCATTCAGCTATCGCTGCTGCTTCCCTGTGTCCATGTTCTCCAGATGTCCATCTGCTGTCAACTTGTCCTCTCCTATTCATCAAATCAAGCTATCTCTGCTTTTCCTGACTAATCTTTGCAGTTTTAACCTTTGCTCACCCTGTTTCAACATCTTGCTCTCCATTTATTTCTTATAATATTTGCTGATTTTATCTGGGTAGGTTTTTTTTTTTTTTGAGCACATATATTTGTGATTTTTTTCTTGCTGAGTTGAAACTTTCATCAAAATATGATATCCTTCCTTATATCTTTATAGAGTTTCTGGTTTAAAGTTCTTTTTGTCTGATATCAGGATAGCTATTTGTGATCATTTTTGGCTTTGATTTGCCTGACAAATCTTTTCATTTGTCTTCATTTATATTTTTTATTCCTTCATTGATAGTCTATGTGTAGTTTTTGTAGGCAGCATATAGTGGCTTCTTAGTTTTTACTCATTTAGTCAACAGAAGTCTTTTGTCTGAAGATTTTTTTTAATTATTTATTATTTTTACTTCATTAATTACATTGTATTATGTGACACAGTTACATAGGTACTTGGGTTCTCCCCACCCTCCCCAAACCCTCCCACCATGATGGATTCCTCCACCTTGTTGCATAACCACAGCTCAAGTTCAGTTGAGATTCCCCCATTGCAAGCGTATACCAAACATAGATTTTAAACCATTTGTACTTCAGGTTAGAATTGATAGATAAGAACTAATTTCTCCCAACTTGTAAATTGGACATTGATTACACCTACTACATTAATTAATTCAGTGTTGTTATGTTTTAATGAATTTTGCTTCTAATGTAGGAACTCTTTCAAAATTTCTTATAAAATTGGTCCTGTGCTGCTTACTTGTCTCAGTTTTGTCCCCATTTGCAAAATCCATTGTTTCTCGTTCATTTCATTAGCATCATTAGAAATTTTATTCTTGTTTGGTAGTTTAAAGACCTTGAATATATCATCTACTCTTCTGTTCTGCATGGCTTCTTATGATGAGTTTGGTGTTAATCCAAATGGTTTTTCTTTTACACACAGCTTGACACTTTCTTGTAGTATGTTAAGAATTGTCTTCTTGTCTTTATTTTGACTACAATATGTCTTGGAGAAAGTCTTTTGTTGAATCCTCTTGTGGTCCTTTGGTCCTCTTCAGCAGTGTCTCTGTTTCTCTTTTGCCATGAAGTTTTCCTTATTTCACTATTTCCCCACTGAAATTTTTTATTGCTCAGGTCCCAGGAAATATTGTCCCTCTTTCTTCTTGATATTTACCAGAGCATCTGGATTTACAGTGTACACACCCTGCTTATCCTATTTCCACCTTTATTTTCCATTATTACCATTACTAACATTTGCTAATTGTTCCTTCTCTTACTGTTCCCCTGTTACTGCAAGTAACAGGGCCGGGCACAATGACTCAGTGGCCAACTGCTCGCCTTTCCAGTGCCAGGATCCCATATGAGTGCGAGGTCATGTCCCAGCTGCTCTACTTTCCTTCTACTGCATTGCTTGTGGCCTACAAAACCAGTAGAGAATGGCCCACGCCTTGGTACCTGAAACCCATGTGAGAAGCCCAGAAGAAGCTCCCGGCTTCCATAAAGCTTATCTCTGACTGTTTTGGCCACTTGGAGAGTGAACCAGCAGGTGGAAGATCTTTCTCTCTGTAAATCTGCCTTTTCAATAAAGAAATTTAAAAACAATTATTATAAAATTGTCTATATTTTCCATTGATTGTTCATTTTGTTTTACACATTTTATAGCTCTATTGTTTGATTAATATGTGTTTATAATAGCTAAGCCTTTCTGAAATATTGAATATTGAATTTTTGTAAAACTTTTCTAACTTTAATAACTTTTTTCTCTTGAAATGTGTTTTGTATGATATGGGTTTAATATATAATCGTGTGCCTACTTCATCTATCTTTATCATTATATATAAACTAGCATTCTTAAAGTATGTTTGATTAAACATTATTTGTTCAATTTAGTTTTGTTTTTCATCCCATTAATCTCCACCTAATGATTGGAATGCTGAATAGAATTTTTAAAAAATTATCAAGGATATAATATCCTAAATATTATTATATTTACCTTCAGATTTTTCTATTTATTCTTACATAGTTTTATTATTATTTATATTACTCCATTTCTTTTTCCTCTTGTATTAAATATGTATTTTATTAGTGTACCATTCTTGCTTATTTTACTATGTTTTTGAGTTTGTTAAGGAATTGCTGTGAGAATAACAATTAATATTTTTAACTAAAACCATCTTTTGTATATGAATAACATCTAGATTTCAATAGAATACAGATTTGCCTAATTCCTTTATCCATTTATCTACAAATTAAATCTTTACATAAATGAAGTTTTGTAATTCTTGATTTTACTGTATATCTCTTAAATTAGAAAATACAAGAAAAAAGTTATAAACAGAAATACTCCTGTACTTTGCTTTGTATTTGTTTATATAATCTCTAAATTGAGACGAATTTTATATTTATGAGAATGCAAGTTTTTCTTCATTTCTATTTAATTTCATACTGGAGGATATCTTTTATTGTTTCTTATAACACTGGTGTGTTGATTATGAGTTCTCTCATTTCTTCTCATTCGTAAATCTGTTACTTTTTCTTCATCTTTTGAAAGATATTTTTAGCTCAATATAGAATTCCTAGTTAGCAAAGTATGATGAATATTTTCTTACTGTATTTGGATTCCTTTAATTTTGAAAAATCACTTTTCTCTTGTTTCTTATAATATTCAGTCTGAAATCTCTTTCCAATTTAATTACAATGTATCTAGATGTTATTTCTTTGAGTTTATACTGCTTGGAGTTATTGATCTTATATGTATTGATTGCCTTTCTTTTTTTTTTTATTTATTCATTTTTTAATTTTTTGCCCAACCCCTCCTTGTACCCTCCCCCCTCGGTGGACCGCCCCACCCTGTTGCCATATTACATTTTTGGTTTTTTTTTTTTATTACATTGCATTATGTGTCATGGTTCTATAGGCCCTGAGATTCTCCCCCACCACCACCATAGTGTATTCCTCAACCTTGTTGCACCACCAGGGATCAAATTCAGCTGGGATTCCCCCACTGCGTGCATCCACCAGGCAAGAAGACTCGCATCCCATTGTCCAAAAATGTCCATCAGTTTATTGGGGAGACCATCTCTGGTCCAAAGGCAGAGCCGGCAAAGTGGTTTTGATAGTTCTACAGAAGTGTATTGTTGCCAGTCTCACCACTTTAGGCATGATGCGGTCGTTGGAGAATCCACTGATTGACATTGTCCATCATATAGTCTCCAGTTGCCCGATTTTTTCATTGTCAACACAGCTGAGGTGGTTGATTGACTTGTTCTGTCCTCTGTCACTTGATGTTTATCTTCCAGAGACCGAAAGCTCGATTGCGGTGATGCTAAAAGAAACTACGAAGGAGGTGCCCACTATCTCCCTACTAGTCTTCTCGAGCTTCTGGGTCCTGGTTTGTTTAGTGGATCAGTCTGGCTCTAATAGTTCTTATGGGTGCTCTCATTCAAACTTTCAGGTCTCTGTCCCACTCTTGCCCTAGTGTTTATGGTTACTATTACTGGGAATACACAGAAAATTATCTCTCACCTACACAAAGGCTGGCCTTATTTAAGGGTGGCCCTAAGCAGCCTGGGTAAGCGAGCCACGAGGGAACCTGGGGAATGAACAGGGCCTTAGGGCTAGCTCCGCCCCACGGCCATATGCTAAGAGGTGGGGTGAGTTTGGGAGGGATTGGAACCTTGGAACCTGGACCAGAAGCCGCTGGGCTGCCCCCCAGGACTCTGCATGGTCCTGGGGGGCGGCCCAGCCAGGCCGGATCCGA